>NC_080470.1:25587500-25917653 GCF_030265055.1 Doryrhamphus excisus
AGGGGGAGAACGGATCTCGATAGACGGCGGGGGCGGGTGGGCGGAAACCGGAACGGGGCGGGACGGCCGAGGCCGCCGCACCCGAACTCGGAGACCGATACCCTGCGCGAACGGGACGAGGGGCGGCCCGGGGGGAGCCGTAACGGGGGTCTCGGGGCGGAGGCGACGGCTGACGCCGAAGACCGCCGGCCGAGCCGCGCGCGCCGGAACCACCGGGCGCCGTACCTCGAAAGCCTTCCGCTTCCGGCCAAGCTGTCTGCACTTGAGGGGACGAAGGCCCCCCGACGGGGGGGGGGCCTGCGACAAACCCCAGCCGCGGGAGCGTAGGCCGCCCCGGAACGGGGCGTCCGTACTCCCGATTGATTGCTCGAGCGACGCTCAGACAGGCGTGGCCCCGGGAGGGACCCGGGGCCGCAAGGTGCGTTCGAAGTGTCGATGATCAATGTGTCCTGCAATTCACATTAGTTCTGCGTTCTTCATCGACGCACGAGCCGAGTGATCCACCGCTAAGAGTCGTCAGAGGTGAGAGGTTCCCGGCCGCCGCCCCCTCTAGGCGGAGGGCCGGGGAAGGTTGACAAGTTCCGAGACAAGGGGTTTCTCAGGAGAGGCTGTCGCCGCGGATCGACGGGCACCGCGGGCGCCCGGGCCGCCGCACCGCCCCGGAGGGCGGACGGGCCGGGGACATTGAACCCCCCGCCACCCCCCGGGAGGGGGGAGGCGAGCGTTGGGTACCCGCGGTCCCCCCGTCGCCCCCACGGAGGGCGACGGGCTGGGTCTTATGGGTTCCGATGCCGCGTCCGCGCGGACGGGGGAGGCGGGCGCCCCCGCCCGCCGCGCGGCCGCGAACCTCGGGCGGGCCCGGGCCGGCCCTCCCGCGCGGGGAGGGACCGGGCGCCGCGCCCGCCGTCCATTCTTAAAAATATAAACCATTTTTATAGGACAGTAAACAATTTGGTATAAAAAGGTGTTACGTGCTAAAAAGAATCTTTCCTTATAACTGAATGGTAAATATTATATATTATATTATTATATTATATATATTATATATATATATTTGACTGGCAGACTGCTAAGAAATGAGTCTATCAGATCAGATGAATTGTTACAATTTCCTTTTTTGTTCCTCATAATAAGAGAAGTACAGTGAAGAAAATAAGTATTTGAACACCCTGCTATTTTGCTATTTCTCCCACTTAGAAATCATGGAGGGGTCTGAAATTTTCATCGTAGGTGCATGTCCACTGTGAGAGAGATAAACTAAAAAGAAAAATCCAGAAATCACAATGCATGATTTTTTAACAATTTATTTGTGTGATACAGCTGCAAATAAGTATTTGAACACCTGAGAAAATGAATGTTAATATTTGGTACAGTAGCCTTTGTTTGCTATTACAGAGGTCAAACGTTTCCTGTAGTTTTTCACCAGGTTTGCACACACTGCAGGAGGGATCTTGGCCCACTCCTCCACACAGATCTTCTCTAGATCAGTCAGGTTTCTGGGCTGTCGCTGAGAAACACGGAGTTTGAGCTCCCTCCAAAGATTTTCGATTGGGTTCAGGTCTGGAGACTGGCTGGGCCATGCTAGAACCTTGATATGCTTCTTACGGAGCCACTCCTTGGTTTTCCTGGCTGTGTGCTTCGGGTCGTTGTCGTGTTGGAAGACCCAGCCACGACCCATCTTCAATGCTCTGACAGAGGGAAGGAGGTTATTCCCCAAAATCTCACAATACACGGCCCCAGTCATCCTCTCTTTAATGCAGTGCACTCGTCCTGTCCCATGTGCAGAAAAACACCCCCAAAGCATGATGCTACCACCCCCATGCTTCACAGTAGGGATGGTGTTCTTCGGATTGTACTCTTCATTCTTCTTCCTCCAAACACGCTTATTGGAATTATGACCAAAAAGTTCTATTTTGGTCTCATCTGACCATAAAACTTTCTCCCATGACTCCTCTGTATCATCCAAATGGTCATATGCAAACTTAAGACGGGCTTTGACATGTGCTGGTTTAAGCAGGGGAACCTTTCGTGCCATGCATGATTTCACATCATGACGTCTTAGTGTATTACCTACAGTAACCTTGGAAACGGTGGTCCCAGCTCTTTTCAGGTCATTGACCAAGTCCTGTCGTGTAGTTCTGGGCTGATTCCTCACCTTTCTTAGAATCATTGAGACCCCACGAGGTGATATCTTGCATGGGGCTCCACTCCGATTGAGATTGACCGTCATGTTTAGCTTCTTCCATTTTCTAATGATAGCTCCAACAGTGGACCTTTTTTCACCAAGCTGCTTGGTAATTGCTCCGTAGCCCTTTCCAGCCTTGTGGAGGTGTACAATTTTGTCTCTGGTGTCTTTGGACAGCTCTTTGGTCTTCGCCATGTTACAAGTTAAAGTCTTACTGATTGTATGGGGTGGACAGGTGTCTTTATGCAGCTAACGACCTCAAACAGGTGCATCTGATTCAGGATGATACATGGAGTGCAGGTGGACTTCTAATGGGCAGACTAACAGGTCTTTCAGGGTCAGAATTCTAGATGATACACAGGTGTTCAAATACTTATTTGCAGCTGTATCACACAAATAAATTGTTAAAAAATCATGCATTGTGATTTCTGGATTTTTCTTTTTAGTTTATCTCTCTCACAGTGGACATGCACCTACGATGAAAATTTCAGACCCCTCCATGATTTCTAAGTGGGAGAAATAGCAAAATAGCAGGGTGTTCAAATACTTATTTTCTTCACTGTAGGTAATTCAGAGACCTGTTTTATTACAGTGTTTATTCCCAAACCAGGGATATGCTCTAAATAATCACAACCTGATAAAATAGAGACATCTAATAGGTTGGACCATAATATTTGTAATTTATCTTTGTTGCCACTGCGACGGTTGTTCAAACGGGACAGACTGCTTTTCTTTTCACCTGTTTGTTTAACTGTATCTTTAAGAATGAGACTGTTCACTTTATTTTCATCAAAATGTTGAACATCCCCATCCTTATTATACTTATAAAGAATAGAGGAAGAACCATGTACGATCAGATCACTGTCCTTTGTTAAAATATGATCTATAAAATTAATAGATTGTAAATAGAACAATTGAGCATCTGATTCGAATGGAGAGTGTAATATTCTTAAAGCAGGTACATTGACACTTTTATTATCAACATTAATATTATCAACATTAATGTTGCTGGTACTTTTTTCATCAACACTTCTATTGTTATTCTGAGAAAAGAGGCTGTCATAACAGTCTGTTCCTTTTTCATGGGAATGTATCTGATTGAGAAGAACAGCCCCGTTCTCTATAAGAAATGAGACAGTTTCCTCTACCAATTCCTTATTTATACCTATACCACCCTGCATACACCTGAAATACTGTCTGTCCTTCTTATTGTACAATTCTACGGCCTTTTTCTGATTGTCAGTCCGTCTTTCTCTTCTTTTAAGGTTCTCAGATTGTTTCTGTGGCAATGAACAACCATCAAAGACCAATACCACCTTAATATCATGATCAAGAAGAACAGACAGTCTTTTTAACATGTCCCGTGCCACTTTTTTATAGGTCTTTTTTCTATCAACCTCCTTATTTTTTAAAATACTCATTTTTGATAATATTTTAGGATCTGTCTGTATAAGAAACAGATCAAAAGCATAAGGTAAAATAACCTTATGCAACCAGGCATGTCCATCTATACCAATAATACTATTTTTAAAGGAAAATATTTTCTTTTCATCAAAATAAGGTGTTAACAATGGTAAAAGGTTGTTTATGCCCATAGAAAGAGGGCATAATCTCTTTTTTATATTTCAATGATGTAAACGAGAGGGAAAATTTACATATCAATATCGTTTGAGTATTTTTGTATCAAAATGTACAAGTTAATAATGAAAATATTTAAAAATTCGGAGGGAAAAATGTACCAAATATGGCACGTGAAAATAACACTCCATTTTTCAAAAAGTGTAGTATCTCAAGATGAAAATTGTCAAATAAAAGAATCACACAGTAATTCAAAAAAAATACAGTGTTTGTTAGACAGTGACAGTATTTTATAGACATAAACACTGTTCTAAGTAGAAAGAAAACAAAAAAACTTACCATTTCATATTTTATGCATATTAAAAAAATATTTATTCAATAATAAAATAATTAAAAGTACCTCTCCGGTCTGAACAGTCTGTTCGTAATAGCCATATCCTCAATATAAGAAGGATCAGCCAAGACATGTAAGTTAAAAGAATGATCTATTAAATTACTTATAAGTGTTACATCCATTTCACAATCAGTGATATAAACAAATGTATAACCAGTATGGTTCTTTTTAATAATGATATTATAATATTTACATCTTATTAATAATTGTTTAATATCAAAATAAAGAGAAATAATTATTTGTATGGTGGTATGTAAATGAGAGAGAAGTATCAAATGATCATTGGTGGAATGAGAATGTAAATGGGACGTACTTATCATAGAAGTATTTTTGTCGTTTTGAGTAGTATTTTTATTATTTTGACCATTTTGACCATTTTTACTGCTACTGTGTGGTGCACAGATGTGCTGGTAAATCAGGCCACCTGATCTGTTAATGATAAAAAAGGATAATATCGGCATATTAGTTTTATAACAAGGGCTCTTTCTCAAAAGTATGTTTTAATAATTCATTCATTAAAAAACAGAATAAGAACGAATGATCAGTTTATTTATCCAACAGGTATACATTTTAACAATTTAAGAGGATTCTCAGTTAACATTTTATGTCCAAAGAAATATAATTGATTGACAAGTGCCTCTCCATTTTTAAGGATGTAATCCTTTACTGATACATTAAAAATGAAATAAAGGAGAATTGCATGAAGAGAAACTAAAAGGACCACTGCTAAAACAACAACATTCTTTTTCTTACCTTGTGATACGTCCTCATCTGTTTTACTGTTCAACCACTCGTTTGTTCTAAATTGGTGTATAAAATGGATCATGAAAAGAATGGCTAATTTACCTAAAGGAATTAAGAAGAGGGCCTTTAAAGAAAAAGGTACTGAAAAGAGACAGGACAGTAAAATGAGACCACTCATTGTTATAACTGGTATTATTACATTGAATGATAGATTGTTCTGTAAACGTAATACCATACAAACAGTGTCTATAACAAGTGATACAATGAAAAGACTCAGACAGCCTGGACTGTTAGCTGTAAGTATACCTGGCAGTACGAGTGAAAGAAGGACAATCGTAAAGAGGGACAGTCCTAGTATGATACGGTTTATTCCCCTTTTTATAGGGATCTTTTGATCAGGAGCATCCTCTACCATAAAAATGAACATTTGAAACACCACCGGTATAATCAAGAAAATAGATGAAAGAACACATAATGAACTCATAATAACTTAAAGATAGCACACTCGTGGCGGTGACAGTATTAAATGAGAGTAACCAAATAAAAACTAATAAAAGTGTAACAAATATGAACAAACAGATCAAAGAGATTTTTGATAGAAAATCAGTGCAATACTGCTCGTATGGTGAGAGGGCGACCGGGTCGGTCTTATCGTCTTTTTTTGATCCCATGATTTATTATTTTCTACTTTATTCTACTTTATTTTACTTTATTTCTTATATTTTGATGATATAATGTTTTATTTTCAATAACAATGATTTGGTTCATTTGCCAAAATCCGTTCACCTTTTAAACATCACAATTAATAAGAAAAAGGTAATATTCAAATAATTTATGACTTCTTGTGATAAATTTGATAATTTTACCGTATTAGAAAATTAACATTTTGGAAAAATTATGTTTTTTGTTTCTAATGACCCTCGATTATTCTTCTGAATTACATTGAAAATAATTGATATTTTAAATAATTATTCAAACTATTATTATATGAAGATACTTAAGAAATCAGACAGTTTCTGCAGACCATCCGTAATTTTTAATTTGTTCAAAAATGATGATAATTCAGATGAACAGTCCTCCACCATCAGATATAACATTTTGAAATATTTTGGTCGGTATAAAGAAAAGAATGAAAATATTGATGATTTTATCAGTTTGTTGTTTCCATTGGAGGTGTTTCATCTGTTGTTCTTTCAACCTAAAACACTTTTGGAATTGCAGATTTGTATAGAGGAAATGGAGGAAAGAATGGAGATGGAACAGATGCGAAGGATTATTTCACTCTTTTCGGATTGATATCATTAAAAATTATTTAATATTATTAATATTAATATTATTTATTTTTATGTGTGAATTTTTAAAAAATTATATCATTTTTTTCAAAATTATTTTTATGCAAAAACATCATATCATCATTTTTCAAATGAGAAAAATTCATGCAAAAAGTATGTATATAAAAATAAATACAAAAAGTATAAAAAAATAGAGATTCATTGATTAGGGATCCAATCTGTTTGGATCACGCGGAAATGCTGTGAACAGTCTAATATCTTTTCCATTTACCATTGCTTTAAGTAACCGTTCCAATCCTATTCCACAGCCACCATGTCGCGGCACCCCAAATTTAAAACAATTTAAATATGATTTGATATTTTCTGGATTGATACCACTTATTATTGCTGAGTCTTTCAATCTTTCATAATCATTTATACGTATTGCACCAGAGAAAACCTCCTCTCCTCGTAAAATACCATCAAATGAGAGACTGCCCTCTACGGAATTGTCATTTTCATTCTTTTCATCAATAATATTTTCATTTTCATTAATATTTTTTTCATCAATAATATTTTCATTAATATTTTTATTATTTTCATTTTCATTAATATTTTCATCATTAATATTTCCATCCTACTCCGTGTAAAAGGCCCGTACCTTTCTAGGATAGTTCTTTATTAAAAAGAAATCCACCCCTTTCTCTTTTTCAATTATCTCACCGAGTGCCTTTTCCTGTCCCCTTGACAGGTCCTCATCATAATTTATGGTATGTCCGTTTTCTTTTAATATTTTTATACAATCTGAATGGTTTATCACGAATGGCTCTTCTTTTAATTTAAGATTGTTAAAATTAAAATATTTCTTTAAAATGGTGCATTCCTCTAATTTCTCTACATTCTTAAAAATATGTAAAAATAAATTATAAATAAATGTTATCAAATCATTTAAATTGGTTATTTCCATTTCCATGTCCAATCCAATAAACTCACTTAAGTCACCATACCTGTTTATGTTTGATTCTTCTTGTCTATAAACATGGCCTATTTCATACACCCTTTTATAACCGGAAATAACCATCATTTGTTTGTAAAACTGAGGGGACTGTGCAAGATACGCCTTTTTCTTGAAATATTTCACCTCAAAAAGATTCGCACCGCCCTCTGTGCCTGATTCTAACAGTTTAGGTGTCTTCATTTCAATAAAAGAGTGTTCTCTTAAATAAGAACGAAATTGGAACATTGTCTCATCTAATAAACGGATTATACAGCTGGATGGAATGGAACGGAGATCAACTGTACGGTTGTCCAGTCTTATTTTCATTGATACATCTGGTTGTTTGTCACATGGTGTGTTTGTTTGTTCATTTTTTACTTTTTCATTTTTTACTTTTTCATTTTTTACTTTTTCATTCTTTGATTGGTTGGTTGTCTGTATTACTGTTGAATTGTTTATGTCCTTTAAATCAAATGGTAATTTCTCTGCACGTGATAGTATCACAATATCAGTTATTTCTATTTCGTATGATTTGACGGTTGTTGCTTTTATTTTATTGTTCAATCTTTTAGGGTATCCTTTTAACTGTAAAAATGACTCGTTTGATAGGTTGGTGAAATGATCGTATTTCTCTTTTAGAATATCTTTTGAAAAGATGCATTGAATGGTTTGAGGAAATGATCTGAGGATGAGGAAACCAAATTGTTTTTTATGTTTGATTGATTCAAGAAAACCGGTGATTGTTATTTCCTTTTTATCAATCAATATTTGAATCAATACTATTTTTTGCTATGAGCTGTGCCAGTCCATTTACAATTGCTGTTTCACCAACACCTGCTGGTCCCACAAGCATAGGATTGCTTTTCTTCTTTTTAGATAGAATTTCTATAATCGATCTGATTTCTTCAATACGACCTATAACAGGATCTTGTGGTTTTGAAATTGCCTCTGATACCAATTCGAGACCGAAATCGTCTAATGTTGGTGTTAAACTGTTCTTCGACTTTATGATAAGATTTTCTAATTTCGACTTGATGCATTCTGGTGATCTTTCAGATGAAACATTTGCTGATCCACTTGATGGAACGATAACATTTTTGAGAGATTCTTCTAAAAGATCTACTTCTGTGATTTCTTTTCTGTTCATTTGCGCATCATTGAGTAAATTGGTAAATCGATGAGATGGTACAGGTTGTGTATTTTCTCCTTTGGCCAAAGTGTCAATCTTTTTTTTAATAACTGATACAAAAATATTTTTCTCTTCTTTTGACAGATTTTTTTCAATTAATGGAACATTCGATTCAAAAATTGTTAAAAGCAAATGTTCAGGTTCTATCTGATAATTATTTCGTTTTTTTGCTAACCTCATTGTTTTCTCGAGAATTCTTTGTGCGTTTGTGGTGAACATTTCCTCCATCTTAGGGATTACAATTTGTCTCCTTTATCTAGTTTGATTATTTCTAGACATTGTTTCTAGAAAAATCAATTGTCTAGAAAAAAATTATTCAATAATTTCTGATCCTTCAGAAAAAGAGATTTCTAGTCCAATAAATATTAAAACTGCGATTTTAAATATTCTAATCCTCAAATTATTTTCCTCAGATTCAAAAAAGCTTGAATTTTTTTTTTATCAATTTGAACAATTCTGCTGAATAATAAACGGATTTCGTTATGAATCTTAAATATTTTTTTATCGTTTATATTCGGATTTTTACAAATTTCTTAGCCAATCCAACCCTCAAAAAAAGGAAATGTTGCATTTAATTGGCCTTGGTCTTTCAGATTACAACGATCTGTCTTTTAAATCCTATAACCAGGGGTGTGGAGCCGGAGCCGGAGCCGGAGCCACTCGGAGCCACACGATTTGCCCGGAGCCGGAGCCGGAGCCGGAGCCACTCTGACTTTGTGGCTCCTGTGGCTCCGACCTCCGAAACTCGAATCATTCCATTCCGCCTTACGCAAGGACGGATAACCACTTCATGAACGCGTGCTGGTGCTGCAATGTTCGCAAAAAATGCGACACGTTGCATTATAAAGTCTTTCTCAGGGCTTCTCATAACAATGTGCTTACCAGTGAGCATTCAAGGGGGTCGCTGGTCAGTGGTCACTGGTCAGGCACGTCTGTAATTGGTTGCGTCCAAGGACGTCGCCAGGTATTTTCGGTTGGAGGTGCAGGTCTCTGTGAAAGGGCCCAAAACACTTAAAAGGCCCAAAGTAACCGGCTACAAAAACCTAAAACTGATCGGAATTAGGCCACTATTTTTGGGAAAGGGCCCATTTAATGAACAAAACAAAAATGAAAAGCTTTTTTAACGTACATTTAGCTCTCGGTTGGGGGTGCAGCTGCACCCCCTGCACCCCCTGTGGCGCCGTCCTTGGTTGCGTCGTCCGTCGTGGCGGCGGCGCGTCGTTCCCACGCTAGCCCCTCCCCATTTCGGGGGAGATGTGTCTCGCATGTCAGTTCGCCTCGTCGGTGCAGCGCGGCACGCAGTGTCGTCTTGGACTCTCAGGGAGGTGAGTACACTGTGGCGTCTCGCGTGTTTCTCCTTTCTGTTTCTTGACATCTCAATCTATTTAGTTTGTGCTGGTGTTGGCTAATGGATGACACACGTCTTTCTATCAATAATGTGGTGATGCAGGCTGCATTTGTTTGACGGCGTGACAGGAGAAATGGAGCAATTGCTGTGAAACGTTCGAATACCGCGATGGATATGGGGGTGGGAGGGGGAGAGTCTCAGGCACTTTGTTGGCTATGGGCATGCAGCAACAGTCTGTATGTATATAAGATTGAGATTGAGATAACTGAATCAGCCCTGCACTTACTTAATGTTGCCGATTTGGTAATACATAGGTATATTTCACAGAAACATGGCGGCAGCTAAAGGACCGAGAAGTAAAGTATATGACTACTTTTCCGTTGGTGATGAAGGACTGTTTGTTTGCGGTGTCATCGATGAGGTCGGAAAAGCCTGTCAGAAATCGGTCAGCCGCAAGACGAAGGGAGGCGGCGGCTCCTCCGCGCATAATCTAAAACGTCATCTACAGCGATTCCATGAGGAGGAATACAAGCTTGTTGTGAAGGCCGACGAACCACCTTCCAAGAGTGCGCGTGTCGACACCTCTACTGAATCCCAACCAAAACGTCAGACCCAACAGCGTATGGATAGGTGAGTTTTATTGAGGAAATCGATCTTACAAAGAAAGGTTCGCGCGCTGCGCCACACCGACGCTGACGAGCCCGCCCCGCTTCCCGCTCCCCCTCGGCTCCGCTGACTATACGGTACCCCCCACTCCCCTCTGTCGCATCAGCTGAGATGGAGGGAGGGAGTAATGGGGGGGGGGGAGGCGGCCGACACCGGGCGTGATCCACTCCTTGTCATATCGATGTTTGGATGAAAGTAATGGAATCCCACTCTATATTTTTGTTGACATTAAGAGGATTAAGTAAGCATTGATGTGACGTGCATTTCTCCAAAAAAGTGGGTCATCTTTTTATGAGATTAATTCAAATAATGAAAATGGCATTAACCTCTTTTTGAAATTTGCAACAAAAATATCTAAAATCCATTTTTTTAAGAATGTGAAATGGACTTTCGAGTGAGTTTTTTTTCTGCTAGCTACATAGACGCCTTAGCTCTCCTGATACCTATATATTTTCTAAGAACTTCGTTTTAAAAAATTTGTGTGGTTTGAACTAGATATAGCTCCATAACCTTGAACTCTATTGATCTAAGATTGGGAAATTTCAAATCCATGACCATGACAACTCAACAGACGAATTTTTGTTGTATTCTGAGAGGGTCGGGTGTTGAAACGCCCTACTTTGCGGTCGACTTGTCGTGGCATGCCCCCTGTAGACTCGACGTTATATGGGCCCGCTGACAAGGTTGTTGTCACTCGGTTGTTGTTGACTTGCCTTTCTAAATTTCAAGAAACATCTAAATTTCATCTTCGCCGAAAATTATTGTAATTAAAAAAATCGTGCACATGTGTGTCCCAAAACAACAAATTATTTCTGGTTCCGGCAGGTACATCACGTCTTCGAAAGTGACACTGAATATCAGCAAGAGCGAGTTCACCGACGGACTTGTGAGCATGGTGGTAAAGGACTCCTTGCCGCTCTCCTTCTTCTCGTCCTCGGCCGGCTTCGGTGCCATCGCCGGGTCCATCACGAGGCAGCTGCACGTCAGCCTGGACAGGAACGCCGTTCGCGAGATGGTGATCAATCGGGCTCGGCAACTGGAGTCTGGCCTCATCAGCATCATGAGGAACAAACCCGTGTACTTGAAGATGGACGGAGCAACCCGGCTTGGCTCCAGTTACCTGGCTATCAACGCCCAGTTTTTTCACGACGGGAAGCCGACAATCAAGACACTAGCTGTCACGGACTGTGCCGGCAAGCACACTGCGAAGGAAACGCTGGAGCTGCTCAAGAAAGCGCTGGAGAGGTACGAGCTCAACAAAGATCAAGTGCTTGCTGTGGTCACGGACAATGCCAGGGCGATGGTGAAAACCGTAGAGCTATTGAACCAGAGTGATGAAGAGAGGAGCAGTGAATTGCTAGAGGAGGGAAGTGCGGATGATCAGGGAGATCAAGAAGAGGACGAGGTTGGTGATGACGAAACACTCCGCGACCTGATTGTGGATCACTTCGACACGTCCACAGGCTCGCGCCCAGCAGCTGGCGCAAACACCAATGTCCACATGACGCGATGTGGTGTTCACACCCTACAGCTGGCTGTACGCGACGGATTGAAGCAACGAGGTGCACATGCGGTGTTGGAGCATGCCCGAAGCGTCGTGAAGAAGCTCAGGGCGCCGAACATGGTGGCATCTCTGAAAAAGAAAGGTCATCTGCTCCCGATCATCGACGTGCCAACAAGGTGGGGCAGCAGCTACGCCATGGTGAACCGCCTGCTGGAACTCCGGGAGGTGGTGCAAGATTATGCTGCTGTCGCGCCGGACTTGCACCTGTCGGACGAAAAATGGCAGCGAATCCAACAACTTGCTGACGTCCTCAAGGACCCATACATCGTGACCATTCGGTTACAGAGCAGTGAGCTCACACCAGGGACGTTTCTCAAAGAGTGGCTGAAGCTGCGGGACGGACTGGAGAAGAAAGGGGGCATCGGCGCCGCTATCGCCTCCTCCATGCGAGGGCGGGAAGAGACACTGCTCGAGTCGGATGCCGTGTTGGCTGCCGTCTTCGCCGACGCCCGGTACAGGATCCTACTAGGCGAGAGACTGCAACGTGCCGAAGATGCCTTCATCAAGATCGCTCACAGGGTTCATCACATAGAGAACTCTGGAGCTTCTACTGCAGCAGAGCATCAGCTGAGCAGCGCGAGCTCCGAGCAAGAAGGCGACCCATTTGAACAGGAGTTGGACCGGCTCGAACGCGGGCGTCATGCAGTGATGCAAACACCCTCTTCGGTGACGGATGCAGTGCATGAGATGAAGAATCCCGGACGACTGAAGGGAAAAGACGTCTGGAGCATCATCTGCAAGTACCCAGCGGCCGTTCAGACGACCAGCCTCGCCCTGGCCGCTCTACCCACGACACAAGTGTCAGTCGAACGGCTGTTCTCGGCCATGAAACTTCTGCTAACGGACCTTAGATCCCGGATGAAGGAAGACATCGTGGAGGCAATGCTCCTCATACGTTCCAATGAGTAAAACGCGAGTGCTTGCAGTGAGAGATGCATGATGTGAAAAGTTCTGAGTTGCTGTGAAAGCCAATGACTCACTTTTACGTCTTTCCCATGTTTTAGCGATTTTGGGCAACATGGTTCCATTTTTCTGTAAAGATGTGTTGGTTAATACAAAATACATTCGATGAGAAAAGAAAAGGCTGTTTTTGCTTGCTCAAAACCGTTAAAATGCGCTATAAGTTACTCTTTAACTTGGTGAAAAATAGACCTAGCCGGAGCCGGAGCCACAAGGAGCCACACCATTTTGCCCGGAGCCGGAGCCGGAGCCGGAGCCACAAAAATTGATGTGGCTCCACACCCCTGCCTATAACATTATAAAGAAGGCTGACAAGGTTTATCTAGAGGCATATACGTGTATAATTCATAATACTATTGAAGAATTAGAATCTTTTTTAGAAACAAAAATTGAATTGGCAGATAGAAACCTTTTAGAAAATACGAATGTGCTCGTTAACCAATCAAAAGAGCAAAATATTGTCCTTTTAGTGCCCGGAACGCCACTTTTTGCCACCACTCATACAGATTTGATTCTAAGATGTAAAAAAGAGCAAATTCCCTATCAAATAATTGATAATGTATCAATTTTCAATGCCATCGGCCATTTTGGCCTGTTTTCATACAATTTCGGTCGAACAGTGTCAATTCCATTTTTTACGGACACTTTCAAACCATTTTCTATTTATGATAGAATAAAATCGAATTTTGATTGTAATTTACACACACTTTGCTTGCTCGATATAAAAATTAATAAAGAATATTATAATCAGAACACTTATTCAAACAATCCAAATGATAAAATACAAAATATCTTTATGAATGCCAATACAGCCTTGAATATTCTTTCAGAATGTGAGAAGCACACAAATTATAATTTGTTAACTAAAAGAAGTAAAATATTTGTTATCTGTCGATTCGGTCATCCAACACAGCAAATTTTTTATGATTCGATAGAAAATCTCATCAAAATGGACTTTGGAGGCCCTTTACATTCATTAATCGTACCTGGTCCGATGGAGATTATTGAAAAAGAGCATATAGGAAATTTTTTTACAGATGGTCAATAAACTTAATTGAGTTTTCAACTAACTCTTCTGTTGAATAAAGCAAAAATGAACCGCGACTTCCTATTGAGACTTATTGTAATAATTATTCAAAATAATAAAAATTTTTTGATCAGTTTACTTCAATTCATAAATCGCATCGCAATGAAAATTAATAAAATTGTCAAGATAAAAAGTGCCAAACGCTTAATTCTCAAAATTGTTATTTTTCTTTCGAGATTTTTCCTAATTATTAGTGCTTGTATTATGTTAAGATTGATTTCATTCAAACAATCTTCTAAAAATGTATCGTTGAACAACTTCTTCTCGTATTTCAAATATTTTTCTAGCGTGCGCATGTTTTTTCTTTGCATTTGAATCATTTTTTTGTTTATGCAGCTCTGATTTTATTAAAAACTGTAATTAAGGCTAATTAATTTTATTTTCTCTAATGAATGATAAATTTAATAGATTTGAAAAATAATTAGATGTTACATCTCAAAAAAAAATTAAAAGAACACAACAATAAATTAAAACATCGTTTATTCAACTTACAAGAAGTAATTACCTCTGTCCTATTGGTTTACCACCTGGAACGGGGGAGATTCCTATGATGGTACTAGTTTTACCTGGGCCCGATTGTACTGTTTGCCCGGGTGTTGTTGGTTTTGTTTGAACTGGTTGATTTGGTTGTGGTACAGCTCTGTTTTTAACCACATTTGTTGTTTGTGTTTGCGTGTCTTTTGGTTTTGTGGTTGTTGTTTGAGCAGAAATTTGTGTGTTTGGTGCCTGTGGCTTACTATTCGGATCAATTATGTTGATTGTCTGTGTTGAACCAGGTTTTGGTACTTGTGATTCATCTACTTTACTTACACCAACTACTTGAACTGCTTTAGGATGTGTACTTAAAAGTTCTGGTGTCACATTTAATTCAGGTTTTTTGGCTGCTCCTGGTTTCTGTTTTACCATTTCAGGTTTTGGAACATATGCTGGATCTACTTTGTGTACATTACTCTTATTAACAAATATTTTCTCAATTTTACCTGGTTTGTTTGGATCATTTCCATTGTGAACAATTGCTGTGATCTCTTTAACTGGTGCTTGTACAAGTTTGTTTGGATTTGGAAGACCAGATAACTTTTTAACTGAGTCAAATATAACATCTGCAAATGCTTGTCCTTTATTTGGTAATAATGTAGATAATTCTGATATAACAGTTGATTCGAAAAACGATCTCATCTCTTTGGATAAAGGATGCATAGCAAATTCTGTTATAGCTTTCAATGTTTCTAAAGGCAAACTGTTTATTGCATTTATGTAAGTAGATTCTGTCACTCCAAGTTTTTCTGCTTATGCCGGAGATTCTTCCAATAAACTGGATCTGATCATTTCTGCAGTTGCTTCTTGGCCTGATATCTTTGGTCTTTCTTCATCCGATGTTACAAGTCCCTTCTTATCTTGATCTACTTCACCTGTAAAGGCATTTACAGCTGTCATAGTATCTTTTGCAATTCCAGAAATGGCAGCATTCCCGAAACTGTTTCCTATAACTTGGTCTTCGATTGAACCAACGAAATCAGGTTTATCTGCTATATTCATTGAAGCCGTTCCGTGGTTCTCTTCATCTGCAGCGAATCCTGTTGTGTCTGTTCCTTGAAGTAAACCCACACCATCTTGTCCTGTATCTTTGAGTCCTTTTGGTGGCGAATTCAAATTTACAATTGCATCTTCTACTGATACTTTTTCTGCTACACCATAAGGAGGAGTCAATTCAACATAATCCTCACCATTCGGATTTCTGAGAACCTCTGTTCTTGTATTTTGTAACAGCTCTTTTGTGGCAATTGCCTTTTTCAGCATTTGTTCATCTGCTTTAGACAAGTATGGTCGTTTTTTAATACCTGAGTGCAATGTCGGTTGAGTTGTCTTTGCAAAATCTGTCCATGGTGTTTCTCTGAGTGTACCTTTCTTCACTTCAAGCCCTTCTCCATACGAAATATCTAAAGTACCATGTTCACCGATAAGTGCCTTTGAAGGGGATGGATTTGCAGGAGAAGGTATGGTCATCTTCATTCCTGATGCATCTGCTGTGTAGTAACCTCTTCCTAATGGCACATCTGAACGCTGTCCTGTATTATAATGATGTTCAAGCTTAGATGTGTCAAGACCGGCATTTCTCATGGATTCTCTTGCTGATTCTGGATAGATTACCGTACCTTCTTTCAATTCTAATTCTCTTGCACTTTCTGGAATATTGAAAAATCCATCTTCACCTCTAACAACATTTAATGGCGATTCAATTTCTTTGTTTGTTACTTTATTACGTAAGGCATCTTTTAATTCAACCTGTCTTGCAAGGGCAACTGCTTCATCTTCATTTTTAGCTTCTACATCAACAAATGATTTAAGTGGCAATTTCAATGACGAATTTTCTATACTTACTTTGTCCGCATCATCTGGAACTGTTGCAATAATACCGAGACCTTCTTCAGCATTTTGTCTGTCAAGTGCAGCCTGCTCAGCTGCCTGTGTTCCTTTAACAAGAGCTTCTTCAACTTGCATTTCTGCTTCTTCTTGTGGGATGAATCCATGTTTTTTTGCTGCTTCTGAGGATTCACATGCTTCTTCAAGAGCCTGTTCTGCTTGTAATTGTGGTCTTGTTCTGTCAGTGAAATCTTTTGCGTCATCAATTGCATTTTTAGCTGCAACAGATTCACCTTTTTTGGCTGCTTCTTCAATAGACTCACCTGAGAGAATCGACTTCTGAATTGATGCATGTGGGTCTTTTTTGGCCATTTGATCGAGTGCTTCTGCTTCTTCCTCAAGTTCTGCTTGTACGGCTGCGACTGCTTCTGGACTTTTTGCCACTTCTTGCATGGCAGCTTCTTTTTTGATTGCATCTTGTGCGGCTGCAACTGGATCGTTTCCTGTTTCGGCGGCTGCCTTCGCTGCTTTGGCACCTGCAATACCTTGTTCTGCACCTTCTGCACCAGCACGTCTCATTTGTGGGTCTTTCATCATTTTATTCTTCAAATGTTCTTTTTCTGCTGCTTTTGCTTGTTTTGCTGCAGCAACGCCTTCTTTAGCACCTTGACTTGCTGCTTCTGCCATATCACCAATATCTTTTGCATCAGTTGCTGCAGCGATTCCTTCGGCTGCTCCTTCCAATGCGGCTCGTTTCATTCTTCTAGGTGTGTCTTCCATCATTGATTCGGCTGCTGCTGCCTGAGCTGCTGCCATTTCACCTGCACCAACTGGAATTCCTGCATCAGCTGCTGCTCCTTCTGCTGCTCTTTCTTCTGCTAATTCTGCTTGTTTTGCAGCTGCTGCAGCTGCACCTGCTCGTTGTCTTTGACTTGGAGTTGAATCTGGATTATTAAGAGCCATCTCAGCTTCTGCAGCATCACCTGCAGCTCTAGCCTGTTCTCTATCATAAGCATCTCTTTCAATTTCTTGTTCTTTTGCTGCTTGTTCGGCTACTGATTGTTCTGCTGCTTCTGCTTCCTTGGCACCTGCTGCTTTTGCTTCTGCTGGTGATACTTCTGGATTCATGGCTGCCATTGCTTCTGCTTCTTTGCCTGCAGCATCACCTACAGTTTCTCCAACTTTCTTCGCTTTCAGAGCGGCTTTTAATTTCGATGGTGGCATATCGGATAATAAATCGTCAGCTTCTTCTTGAGCACCTGCATTTGCTGCAACTGCATCACTCATTGGATTCTTCGCCATTTGTTTGACATTGTTTTCATTTGCCTGAGCATCTCTTTGATCTTGTAAATCGTCCATTGCTTCTTGCTGGGCAATTGCTTTCTTTGTCTCATCTCTTTCTGCGGCTGGCATTGCTCTCATCGCTTGCTTTTGTGCTGCCCTTATTGGTTTTGCTGCTTTTGAGGCTCCTGCATCTCTTGCCTTCTGTCTTCCTCTTGCTTGACTCATTGGACCACCTTCCATAGCATCAGCGGCTGGATTACCAGAGCCGCCTCCTCCGGCGCCTCCTGCACCACCCATAGCGGGCGCTGGACCTCCTGAACCTGCACCACCACCGGCGCCACCGCCTCCTGCGGCTGCCCTTGCTGCAGCTGCACCTTCTCTTGCTCCTTGATTTGCGGCTGCTGCTAATGCTGCAGGGCTATTCAATGTTCCAGCACCTCTTGGTCGTGGTCTGGATGCTCCTCCAAATCCTGCTCTTCTTGCAGCATTGTCTAAAGCGGCCTGTGCTCTCGGATCACCCATGGCGGCTGCATTTTGTAAAGCTGAACCAGGTGAATGACCGGCCATTCCATTGCCTCCTCTTCTACGAGCATTTCCTAAACGATTATTTCTCATTCCTTTTCTACCACCACCCATTCCATTTCCTCCATATCCATATCCACCTAGATTACTTCCTTGGCCGCCACCGCCGCCATAACCCATACCACCTGCTCCTCCATAACCCATACCACCACCTCCTGCACCACCTGCTCCCCCTGCTCCCCCTGCACCACCGCCATATCCTCCTCCTGCACCAGCACCGCTTCCTCTACCGCCAAATGCTCCTCCTCGTCCTCCGAATCCGCCATTTCCACCGTAAGAGCCAAATCCACCTCTTCCAACACCTCTTCCCCCGTGTGAATTAGGTGGTGCTCCTGACATAGCAGAATGGTTCTTTAAAAGACCGCCATTTCTTTCTGGTAAATAATTCATAGCCAAATTTGTATTTGCTCCACTTTGTGGTCTTTAAGAAGCATCAGCTAAAGAATTTAGATGACCCCCTCCCTCATGATCTCGTCCTAATACAAAATTAGAAATTAAAAATACGTAAGTACCGCATACTCTAATCGGAGTGTTTTAGTTTATATATTTACTGATGGTAAAACAAAACATGTAGGAAATAAATTGAAACAAAAATCATATTTTTAGTTTGAAGTTTTTGAAATGACAAATCAAATGAAAAAACACCGATAAATTTAAGAAGAGACCAATAAAAAAATGACTGCAAATTATTAAAACCGATAAATTAATAAAATCATTAACCTATTTAGGATAAGAAGAAACACCTTAAGAAATTAAACACAATCCAGAGAATAATAAAAAATGTTTTTTTCCGAAACATAAATATTTTAGAAATATCACATGTTTTTTTTACATTTAAAATTGAATAAGATATAAAAAAAAACAAAATAAACAAAAATATTCTTTCAAATTAATTATTGAGGAAAATAAATTTTCAAATTTTTTCAAAAATTATTTCCAATTTTCTGACACATGAAAATTTCAAATCGAATCAGAAAATTATGAAACTGACATCTGAAAAACTTTTTTGTTTAAATTAATGTCATTTTTTAACGATAAAGGAAAATGGACAGGACATTCATGATTTTTGATTGTTTTTTCGAAAATATTCAATTGTGGATTAGTTTATTTCTTTAAATGATGGGCTGATTTTCTCGGATTTATAAAGTTTGTTTGATCAAATTAATAAAAATTTGGCTGAACAATAAATTATCCATTTCACTCAATTTTTTCTAAGAAAATTATTTTTGAAAACTGTTCAAAATCGACTTATAGTAAAAAAACACTAATAAAGTGTCTTGTAAAAAATTTAGATTCTAAAAATGTATAAAAAAAAGTCAATTAGTGCATTCAGCCAGATTTCAAATATTTTTATCGAATGATGTGTCAATCTCGAATAAATTAAATTTTTAAATTTTTCTGATAAAAAGGATATTTTCAATTAATCAACAGATTTTGGAACATTTAAACTGTAAAAAAAAGCCAAAAAATCAAATTATTGTAAAACAAAGTGTTAAAATGGTAAATATTTCTCTGACCTGAAAGATTGATTCAGTTTCTCGTATTTAAAAAAAATATTTTTTACCCCCTTAGAAATGGTAGAAAAGCAAATGGTGCTCATCCAGCAATTGATGAACAACCAACCAAATATTAGAAATATTTCTGTCATAGCACACGTCGATCATGGCAAGAGTACATTGACTGACTGTCTGGTAATTAAGGCAAAAATTGCATCTGAAGAATCTGGTGGTAAAAGATACATGGATACAAGAGAGGACGAACAAGAAAGAGGTATTACAATTAAAAGTACAGCAATTTCTCTCAATTTTTCAGTACAAAACCCCGTCTTATCCAAACATATGAAACAAGATTATAATGGAAATTCCTTTTTGATCAATTTGATTGACTCCCCAGGGCACGTCGATTTTTCATCTGAGGTGACAGCAGCTCTCCGTGTTACAGATGGTGCCCTCGTCGTAATTGACTGTGTTGACGGAATATGCGTACAAACAGAGACTGTTTTAAGACAGGCAATAGCTGAAAGGATTAAACCAACAATGGTGCTTAATAAGATAGACAGAGCTCTTCTAGAATTAAGAGAATCAAAATTAGATCTGGCTAGTAAAATTAGAAGGAGAGTAGAAGATTTCAATGCCAAGTTACAGATGATCTGTCAAAATAATGAAGATTGGACAATTGACTCCTTAAATCCTGCTCTAAACGAGATTTCTTTCTGTTCAGGTTTACAAGGTTGGGGATTCACTTTGAGATCGTTTGCCAAATTTTATATTAAAGAATTCAAAAGAGAAGGAAAACCTAATCCAGAACTGTTCATCTGTAAAGCGTTATGGACAGAAAATTTGTGTTACTCCTCTGATGATCCTTTTGCAGCAGACGGCAAATTCGTGAAAGACGGACCTCCTGAAAGATCAGCTTTTATCGTTTTCGTTTTGAATCCAATTTATAAGGTAAAAGAACTCTGTGAAAATCTTGATCACGCTGGAATAATTGAATATTTGAGCAAATTCAATGTGAAATTGACACTTGACACACTCAAACCATTAAAAGTATTCAAGGATCTCTTCAAATATGTTATGAGAACATGGCTTCCAGCAGCAGAGATGCTTTTGGAACAAATTATTATTAATTTGCCATCACCTAAAACCGCTCAGAAATATCGTGCTGCTCATCTTTATACCGGTCCAATTAATGACAAGGCGGGTCAATCTATTCAAAATGCATCAGTCCATAAGGATGATCCTTTCATCATGTATGTTTCTAAAATGGTACCATTTTTAGAGAATAGATTCATTGCAATGGGCCGTGTTTTCGGTGGTGTTGTGAAACCTGGTATGAAGGTACGAATTCAAGGACCTGATTATCTTCCAGGATCAAAAAATGATTTATCGGTGAAAACAATTCAAAGAACCGTCGTTCTTATGGGAAGGACTATCAAGGATATTGATGAGTGTCCTGCAGGTAATATTGTCGGTCTTATCGGAATAGATAATGAATTGAAGAAAACTGGTACAATTACCAATTGGGATGATTGCTTTAATATCAAGTCGATGAAATTTTCTGTCAGTCCTGTCGTAAAATACGCTATCAGGCCAAAAAACTCCTCCGATTTGCCAAAATTAAAGGCCGGTCTTCTGAAATTGTCAAAATCTGATCCGCTTACACAAGTTAATTTTTCTGATAACGGTGAGTTGACATTGGCAGGTGCAGGTGAGTTGCACTTGGAAATTTCTATCAACGATCTTAGAAAAGAATATGCTAATTGTGAAATCATCACAGGTGAGCCACAGGTAACTTATATTGAAGGAATCTCAGAGTCAATTACATCGCCTAAAATGAGCAAATCTCCAAACAAACATAATAGAATATTTATGTGTATTGAGCCATTAGAACAAAACATTGTCGAACATATTGAAAGTGGTCTTCTTTGTATCAAAGATTCTAAAGAAAGATCTGCTAAATTCAGAGAGGTACTCAATATCAAAGACGAATGGGTAAAGAAAATACTTTTTTATGGACCAGAGGATAAAGGACCAAATATAGTAATCGATTCAACCAAAGGAATTGCTTATCTTAATGAAATTAAGGAATATATGAGAGAAGGATTCAGAGAGGTCACCACAAAAGGACCATTGATAGGTGAAAACTTGAGAGGCTGCAGATTTGACTTGATTGATTGTACTCTGCACTCAGATGCAATTCACAGAACAGGTAACCAAATTTCTCAGCCAATGTCACAGATCTGTAAAGGTCTCGTTCTTGCAGCAGATCCAATTTTATACGAACCGATTTTCAAGGCAGAAATCAATGTCTCATCTGACCAATTAGGAGGTGTTAACACCGTTTTATCACAACGAAGAGGTATTGCAGAGGAATACAGACAAGAAGGAACAATGAGAACAATTGTTACAGGTTACATCCCTGTAAGAGAATCATTCGGTTTCAATTCCGCATTATTGATGGCAACAAGAGGAGAAGCATCAGTCGTTTTGACATTTTCACACTACTCAGTTTTACCTGGTTCATTAAAAGAAGAATCATCTTTACTTTATCAGACAGTCACCTCTGTCAGAGAGAAAAAGGGCTTACACGAGTTAAAAGGCGCAGAAACCTATTTCGATACGCTTTAAGCAATTAAATCGATCTTTTCAAAAAAATTCTTTTTTCCAATCATTCATTATTTTCTGAAATTTACAAATAACTTTTGTTTTACTAATTTTTTCTTTCAAACATGAACGTATTTTTCTATATTTTTTGCAAAAAGTTCATCATCAAATATGTTTATGCGATGAAAATAATTTTATACATGTTAAAAAACGATTTACGTGTGAAAAAGTATAATTTAAGATCAAAACCTCTTTATTTATAAAAATACTATTTCTTTTTAAATGAGCTCATTTTCAACATTTGCATCATTCATGACTGATTGTTGTCTGACTGTTCATCAAATATTTTGAGAAATGAATATTTTTCATTTTTCTCAATATTCTTTTTGAAATCTTCTAAAGCAACTTTTCTATTAACCTGAATATCTTTGTAACAATCTTTAACAAATTGTACGATAAATAATTCAGTTGCTTTACCAACTAAAATTGGTGCATAAGTGGAAATTTTTCCTACTCGTTCATCGTTTTGCATAATTCGTTTGATTCGAGCTGCAGGAAATTTGAATTTCTTCTTTTGATCAGCTGCTTTTGTCGGTTTTTTCTCATTAATTTTCTCATCCGAGACTGTATTTGATATATTTTTATCAACATCCGAAAGTTTGGTTGTTTCATTTTTATCATCTGTGCCTGTTTTCTGTTCGATTCCATCACCTACAACTTTGTCTGATTTAATTTTCTCATCTGTGTCTGTTTTAGAGTTTTTTGTGTCATCTGAAAGAGTTTTTTGATTTATTGTATCATCTGAGCTTATTTTTGTGTTTTTGGTCTCATCAGAGCTCGTTTTTGTATTTTGATCTTCAATTTTCTCAGTTTCTTTTTGTGCCTGATTACTTTCTGAATTATTTTCAGAGTTTACTTCGGCTTGTTTTTCTGTTTCCTCATTATTTTTAGTTCGTTTGACTTGTTCTGAAACGATTTCTTCAATTTGTTTTTGATCTTCTATCATTTACAGGGGTGCTTTTTTATTGCTTTTAGTGATGTGAAATTCTTTTCTGACAATTTTTGGCTTGTACACGTATGAGGCTGTTGCTGTTTGTACCTAATAGAATGATTCAGATGATGAAAAAAAGAGTTGTTGATTGTTAATTTTTTTTCAAGTGTTATATTTTCGAGTTATAATGTGTCAATTTTCAAAATAGTAGATTTTAAAAAAAAAATATGTCTAAAATAACTAGATTCTCTTATCTCAAGCTCAACTGCATTTTACGGTCATTTTTTGAATAAGAATTTGCTAAGATTGAATAATCTTTCCAAATTTGACTTTTTGAGACTTCTCTACACAAACAAATCAGATTTTTTTTATCTCAAATTTTTATGAATTATCGATAAAAACGTTTAATACTAACTATTTAAAGATAAATTATTATTTTCACCTGCCTTGAAAGAGTGTTTTGTTACCTTTTTAGTATAAACAAGCAAAAAAGACCCCTTTGAAAGAATGTATTTCACTGACAGTCTTTTTTCATTCATTAAAGATGTCTTGATAGATGGCAAAAATGTCTATTTCCTGTTGGAAAAAGGTGGTGTTTATAGTTTGAATAAGAAAAAGCAAATTTTCACGTTCAAAAGCTTACCTGAAAAATGTGCCATTAGAAATAAAGATCTCTTGTTTATACAGAAGAGAGAAATACAAATTATAGATCTGGAAACTGAAGAGGCTCGCAAAATTGAAACAAAATTATCAAGTAGGGCAACAAGCATCTCATTCAATAAACAATTGATGATTGCCTGTTCGAATGGAGAAATTTTTATTTTCGATGGAAATCTCAAGTTCTTAGAATCAATTAAACCATGTGATAGTGCCATACCGGTCGTTTCTGATACAAGTTACGGTCTTATTGCCATTTCACAAAAAGGGATTATTGCAGTTTATAAAAATGGCATTTTAAAAACTAAAAGGATATATACAGAATTCAAATCGATGACAACTCGAATGTTACCACAAAAAAAGAATTCTTTTGATCAGGAACCACTTAGCCAACAATTCGAAAAACGGCTCTCTTTGAAACATACAACAGAAAATGAGACAAATTCGACAAAAACAACGAATAAGTCTTACGAACAAGAAAATGCGTCTGAAAATACGCTTTTTCATTCTGAGGATAGCGATTCTTCGAAGGAAACAAATATTTTCAAAAGACACGATCTGATGAAGAGCTCTGACAGTGAAGAGTCATCAGAAGAGACAGAAATTGATAGTTCTGAGGGTAAATTGCAGGTCATTGTTGGTGATGATGAAGGATATCTCTATTTCTTTGATCCTGAAACATTTGAATATAAAAAAAGATACACGAGCAGTTGTTCAATCGAGTTTTTGATTTTCAAAGATTTTCTCTATTGTATAACAGAAGGTTTTGTTAGAAAAATTAATGAAAATGGAGATAAAAAGATCTATGGCACTGTTTGTTCACAGCCGATAAAAGTTTTCATGTTTCATAAAAAAATGTTTTGTTTGAATGTTTGGGCTGGTATTTTACCACTTGTTGATCGAGAAGATGATCTTTTTGACAAGATTATGATGAAACCTCATAAAATGAAAAAATTAAGTCAATAGAAACATTTTTATCCCAGTAAACTTGTAAATTGTACGCTTGATTGTTGTTTTTCTCTTTTCATGCAAAAATACATTTTTTGAGATATATAAAAAATGTTTTTTTTTTCAAAATATTCAGCAAATAAAATCTTTTTTGATTGAGTGGTGATGGAAAAATATTAGTAATTTTCAACAGAATCTTTTTTTTTATTCAAGCACTTCCTCAATTTCCGTCTTGACAAATTGTCCATCTGTATCTGGTAAATAACACTCAACGTGTTTATCACCATAAGCAACTGTAAGTGCCATACTGATTCGATCAAAGTTCAATTCATATGGCGTGTCAGAAAAAGTCAAGATCTGTTTGTGCAAAGTTTCCTCGTTTTGTTCATCAGGATGATTCAAATTCACATGTTGGTTTTTTCCATAAGTGTAAATAATCACAGTTTTATCGGATGATGCTGTTGCAAAAACAAGTCCATTCAATGATTCTTTTTCTGATGGCTGTTTGTTCTTTAAAGCATCAGATGGTGGCATTATAATACAAACATCGTTTATAAACCAAGAATGATCTGTGAATGTCTTGTGTAACTTTCCGTCTTGGAATAGATAAGCCTTAGAATCATCGCTTCCTGCAAGCAAATATCCATTTGAGTAAGATAGTGAACTTATTCTGGCATCTGCTACCTTTTGAGATTCCTTTTCTGTAATTTTAAGATTTGTACGAGAGATTGAAAAAAATTTGATGTTGCCATCAAGACACCCAGCCGATACAATAAATTCTGTGGAAGTCACTTTCATGAGCTGTAAAACCTCAATAGATGATAGATAATCAGAACAGACACTCTTTTTCTCAATAACATTGAATGTTTGACCGGCTCGTCCGTATAGAACGAGATGGCCATCCGTGAGAGAAGCCAAAAGGTGATTTTCATCAAGAAATATGGCAGCAGCCAAATAACCATCATTTACTTGCAATTCTGTAATTAGATTCAGATCACATTTATCATTATTCAACATTTGAAATAATTTTATTGATTCTTTTGAACAGCTCAGCATCTGATCATTCAATACAGAAATATTTTTGATTGGTGTTGTACCTAAAGAAACAGTCATTTTCTTAGATCATTTTTTGGATGTTCTGATTGTTTTACAGGAGGGGTTTGTTTCGTAACAAAATGTTGTTATTTTCAAAACCGGACCTTTAAAGAGATGATCTGATTGCAATGATCATAAAAGCGATTTTTCAATTTGTTTCAAATCAATTAAGGTTTTCGAAATCATTTTTTACCGATAAATGACCATTCACTCGATGCAAATACATTTATTGGAAAAATATATACTATGTATGAGAAAAAGAGTAAAAAGTTTCACTTATAGACAAAATTACAAACCTTTTTCAAAATTGAACAAGTGAAACTATGAATTTTCAAAATGTTTAAGAATTGTCGAAATATTCGCGAGTAATCACACTTGTGTTTTTATCATTATCTTTGAATATTACTATTAGAAACAATTAAATAATTTATACATTTTTAGAAACAGTGTTATGCGACAGTTTTTTACAGCCCATGTCATTGGAAAGAAAACGAGTCAGAATGTCCGATGACCCGTCAAATCTTTTTGATTTGGTACAAGAGCGTAATCAAGAAAGTTTTATTGATTTAGATTGGAAAAATGTTAAAGAGTTTGTTGATACTGCTAAAAATGACCTACTTTCTCATAAAGAAGTCACTGAAGGACAACAAATCGACGCAGAAAATGACAATACTGTCTGGTCTGATTTGATTGATTTGGAAGAGGAGGAAATTTTTTCACTTTTTTATCATTCATTTGAGACAGCACAGCATTCTAAAACAGGAAATGATGATAATTCCGAAAGTGAACAACGTAGATATTTTATGGACACGAGAATCTGTTATAAATGTGGGAAAACAGGTCATATCGACGTACAGTGCCCTGATCGAGTCAAGCAATTGTGTATCTTATGTGGGTGTATAGATCATCAAAGATATAACTGTTTTCAAATAATTTGTCTTAGATGTAACAAACATGATAACACGACAAACGATCGAGAGACTGTAAAGAAAATGTTGACCAGAGACAAAAATTCAATCTATGTCATAAATGTCCTGGTAGACATACAATTCGAGATTGTCCATTATCATGGAGAAAATATAAAATATACGATCTACAAGATGGTCCGATAAAGATGTCCTGTTCAAATTGTTACAGCACAGATCATTTTTTGGACGATTGTAATGTTAGAAAAAGTAAGAGCTCAATTTTCACTGAGCGTTTTATGGAAATAATACAACCTTCACGTAATAATAATTTTAGGCCACATCACAATCGATAAAGGAAAATAAATTCAGATATTTCATAAAGAAGACCCGTTTTTCAATTTTGCTCAATTTTGAGAATTTTTCCTACAACTCGAAATATTTCGATGTTTTATGCCCCGCAGTTTTTGAAATGGCAAAAAGAATCAAAAGAGACTCTTTTTATGATGAAAAACCGGATGAGACAAATGAAACTGAAAGTGTAATTCATCTGAAAGATCGTAAAATAGAGAAAAGAGATGAATTTGATGCATTTGTTGAGACAAAAATGAAGTTGAATAGAAAAGATAGAAAACGAGCAAGAAACCAAGAGAAATACGAAAAATTGCTACTAGAATGTCCATATCCATCACTTGTAGAATTTGAAGATATAGGATGCAGCAATTCAATACTTCACAACCAAAATAAGAACATTGAAGGTTCTGTACCAGTACCATTTTTTTGGAAATATAAAAAGTTGCAATATCAGCCAAGAGAATTTCATAATCCATTTTTTGATGAAAGAATTCAAAAATCAAGAGATGCTTTTTATGATTATCAGAAAAATCTCACCAAAAGAGAGATCAGGCAACAAATGAATTATCCAAGAATGACTAAGGAGTTTGATCTGGACAAGAAGGCACTAAAAAAAATATTGAAGAAAAAACCGGATCAAATTTTGAATGATTTTTACAATTCGCTCAAAAATTACAAAAATATAGAATTTCCACAATTCAAAAAAAAAACTCTGAAAAAAGACTCGCATTTTGACATAGGAATTATTCGTGATAATAATATTACATGATATAAAATTTGAAAATGTTTGAATGGCACAGTTCATATATGAAAAAATTTATTGTGCATGAAGATTTATAGTGCATAAAAAAAGAATATTTAAAAAAACAGGGTTCATTTCTTCATATCGATCGTTTTGTTAAAAACAATCTGCCCATCAACATCTTCATCCCTGCAATACCAGCCTTTTCTGAAGAATTGCACGGTTTCGCCGATTTTTACATTTTTTATCGATTCATTAGAATAACCTGTGATAATTTCCATTGAATTTGGATTTACATCGTTTAAGAAACAATCACCCTCTTCAGGATTGAAACTGTTGAATAATTGAGTTATTTCTCTGACGGTAAACTTGACAGGCTCTTTTTCGAACCATTGAATTCTGCTGCTAAACTTTTTATCTGTTTTTCTAACAACGATTGTGTCTTCTTTTTTACTTACGAATTCTACTGAAAATTTGTTGATCAAACCGACAGGTTGTGATGGTGTTAATCGAAGGAAATCAGAATATGTCTTTTCCATAAAATCTCCACCATCAATCAGAATATTTGCAGCTTCTTCATTCGCTGTTGCCTCAATCGTTAGAGAAATCGGATCAAAAATGACATGATGTACCGGTCTGTCCATAAGTGTTTGTCTTAAAACATGATCAAAGATTTTCACATCTACAATTGTCTCATTGAATGTAATTCCGACCTTTTCCACAAACTTTTTGATTGCCTCAGGGGGCACACCTCTTCTTTTTAGACCTCGTATTGTGAAAAGACGTGGATCATCCCAGCCCATTACAATTCCTTCAGTTACCAACTTGTTTAATTTCCTTTTTGATAAAATGGTGTTTGAGATATTCAACCGTGAAAATTCCCATTGCACAGGCTTATAAATTTCTAATGCATCTATCAGCCAGTAATACGACGATTTTCTTGTAAAAAACTCTCTAGAACAGAAAGAATGTGTGATATCTTCAATAGAATCATTGACACAGTGTGTATAATCGTAAGATGGGTAAACATAATATTTCTTAGTAGCTCTATGACGATCTGCATGGATAATTCTATAAGCAATAAGATCATGCAACATCATATCTTTACTGTCTATGTCCATTTTGAGACGGAGTATGGCAGTGCCTTCTTTCCATTTGCCATCGATCATTTCTTGAAAGATTTGCTCGTTTAATTCTACTGGTCTGTCCCTGAAAGGTGATTTGACTTGTGCCTTGATTTCATCAGTTGAAAGGTGACAAACGTACGCTCTGCCCTTTCTTATTAAGAATTTAGCCATTTCTATCAATTGATCGAAATAATCTGAGGCAGCTGTGATCTTTGCCGGCTTGTATCCCATCCATTGGACATCCTCTAATATAGATTGATAATATTCTGAAGATTCATTTGTAGGATTTGTGTCATCATATCTTAAAATACACTCGTCTCCATAATTGAAATCAAGATACATTGCCTTGGCGTGGCCTATATGTAGAAATCCGTTAGGCTCAGGTGGAAAACGTGTGATGATTTTACCTCCAGTTCTTTTCAAATGGTCTTCCATCAATTTTGGATTTGTTTGTGGGTTTTCACCAGGTTTGTGCAATTTTCTTAATTCTCCTTCATTCAAAATGCCCTTTCTTTTTATTTTAGTACTTTGCAAATTATTTGCCTTAAGAAATTCTATTACCTTTTTAGGATCATAGAAAACCAGCTCAGTATCCTTGTTAATGAAAGTCATTGCATCTTTCAAATGATCAGAATCTTTGAGCACTTTCAATAGTTTATTTGCATCAAATGTAATGGTTTTTAAATATTCAAACAATTTGTTAGAATTTGCTGTGATCAGTTTATCATTTTCTATGAGTAGCTCGATACCTTTTACCAGCATGTTTTCATTGAAAATAAGTTCCTTATCAATACAATTAGCAAGATCTTCAATTCGTGAATCATTAAGCCCCTTCATTCTGATAGCAAGATTGTAATACAATTTTTTATTGATAGTTTGATATTTTGCAATTTTTTGCATATTTGAAATAGTTTCATCCTTGCCAACGAGTTGATCTTTCAATTTTTGTGATATTTTTAAGTCCTTTAAAAATATATCAGTGGGTGTGGACATTTTCTAAGGGCTCAGAAAATTGAGTGAGAAAACCAATCATTATCTAAATATTTTGATAAAACAGCTCATTGCAATTGAAAATCATTTTTGTTTACGATGAAATATCATATTTGATGAGTTTCTATTCTATTTTTCATGAAATGCAAATCGTCTATTACTCTAAAAAAGTGAATATCTCAGATAAATAATCAACATTTCAAAATATAAAAATGAATCAGAAATAAAAATCATCAAGACAGAAGTTGCAAAATAATGAAAAAATTTCAATTGGATATGTTTGTTTCAGATGAAAACGGTTTGATAGATTCAAATAGAACTGAAAAAAATTGGTAAAGTTGTGTTTATTCTGTATTTTGATATAAAAATCATTCAAACTGCATTCTCATTTCATGTTGTTGATGAATTTTTGAACAATTATCAGTCAAAAACGGCTTATATTCCATTTTTTCCTCCGGGGGATCAATTTGTATGGCTGAATATGTGAAATTGTATTCTTTTTGTAACATTTTTTTCAAATTTTTTGAGAGATCGTGGTGTTCTACAAGACGTACGTCCTTTGAATTGATTTTTAACATTATAGCATGTTTTGAAACACTTATAGACCAAACTTTCATGTCTTTTATTCGAGAAACATTTTTTATCTTTAGGATATCTGATTCAAGATTCTTTATATTTATTTGTTTAGGACAAGTCTCTAAAAGTATGTTCATACCTTCTGAAACAACAAAAAATGTTGATATCATTACAATTATAGCAAATATTATAGTTGCAGCTATATCAAAAAATATAATTTTTGGAAAGAAAAATGTTAAGGTACTTGCAACTAAAACACCAGTTGATTGAATCAAATCACCAATAATATGAACATAAGTAGCTTTCATATTCAGATTCTTTTCATTACTATTTTGTTGGTCATTTTCATGTAAATGGTGCAAACAAAATAAATTAACCAAAAAACCAACAATTGCTATCATTATAAAACTTTTTTCGTTAATTTCTTTAGGATTCTTTAATCGATTGATCGATTCAAAAATAAGATAGAAAGTGGCAATCCATATCAAGGAAATTGAGAAAAGTGCGCCGATCACTTCAAACCTGTGATAACCGAACATGAACCGTCCGTTATATTTCAATTTTGTCAGACTTAAAGAGACCAAACTGACCACAAACCCTAGAATATCCACAAATAAATGAACAGAATCAGCCAATAAAGACAAACTATTAGAATGCCAATGTCCCCATAATTCTAATAAACAAAATATACTGATTATTATCATTATCTTAGAGATTTCTCGGATATCTTTGTCTACCTGAAAGAAATGATTGTGGTTGCATGTGGTTGTCTCACTGATTGTGCTGATTGTAGATGAAGCGGTGTCTTTTTCACAGTGTATTTTTTCACATGATTTTTTATCTAAAAATTTTTCATCCTTACAATTATGAGAATTTTTCTGTCCCGAAAACTGCATTTTAATTTTCTGTTCATTATTATTTTGTGCCATTATTTCTAAAAATGTATTTTTTTGTAACAAGAAAAAAACAAAAATTTTATAAAAAAATTATTCCCAAAACAGTGTTTTGATATTTGGTGATTAGATTCTTTCTATGTTTTTATACTATAAACAACTCGTACGAGTCAATAAAATGTTTTAAAAATTAAAAGGTCAATCAAAATCGGTTTTGTTCAAAAATGATTCACACGTTTGTTTGGTAACTGATCTATCGTGGAAATGAATTGAATCGATTTTATTTGTTAAATTATTTTTTATCTATTCGAATATCTAATATTTATTATCGGTAAAAATGTATTTATTTGTTATATTTATGACAAATTAAATCAACTGATAAAAAGATCATAAAAGATTTGTCTTTCAGGTACAAAGAGATATTTTTAATATTAAAATCTTTATAGTGCTCTAATAAAAGGGATTTTCATCAATGAAATGAAAAATCTACATCTTAATAAAGTGTTGATTGTGCTTTTAATGAAAAAGTTTTTGCATAAACAGCAAATCAAAGAGCAGAGCATCAAACAAAAAATCTATAAAATCTACAAATATCCAAGAAATATATAAAAATATCTACAAATATATATAAAAATATATAAAAATATCTAATAACATCTTTGAATTTTATAAAAATATCTACAAAAATATATCAAAATATATAACAATATCTTTGAATTTTATAAAAATATCTACAAATATATCTAAAAATATCTACAAATCACATAACACTTTTCTGTCAAAACATCAATAATTTTTATAATTACATGATTGTAAATAACAAACAACTGCAATATGTTGAAAAATTAGGTTCTGGCACACACGGAAATGTATATTTATTGAAAACAAGAGAAAAACAACCAAAATTCCTTGTTTGCAAATCCATTGCTCTAAAAAATCAGAAATACGCAGAGAAAGAAATAAAGATCCTCCATAAAATGAACCACCAAAGAATCATTTCATTCTATCATTCTATAGAAAAACAAAATGGTAAGTTTATTTATATGGAATACGCCAATTACGGTGATTTAGAAAAATTGATACAATTTTTAAGTAAAAAAAACTTAAAAATACAAAAAAGTATTGGTTGGTCCATATTTGCACAAATAATTGATGGTTTAGATTATTTACAATCTAATAAAATAATACATAGAGATATCAAACCAGCAAACATTCTTTTAACAAGATTCTTTAATAAAAAAGGAATATTGATACTTATAAAAATCGCAGATTTTTCCCTTTCAAAAATAATGGAAGGAACCTTTATAAATGATAAAATAATTGTAGGGACACCCTACTATATGGCACCTGAAATAATAAAAAAAGAGAAATATGATTATTCTATAGATATTTGGTCAACTGGTGTGTTAATGTACGAATTACTTTCATTAGAAAGACCGTTTGAATCAGAAACGAAACTTTCTTTAAGAAGACTGATCCTTCATAAAAAGAAACGGTTCCAAGATGCAGTGATGATTACTTAAAAAAAACGATTCTTTTATGTTTAGAAAAGGAGAATAGACGAACAGCCAAAAGTATAAAAAATATAAAATTGATCAAATATTTTATCAATAAAAATTATAAAAGTATTATGCTGTTTAAATATGAGAATAACATGATATGAATGATATGAATAAGTTAATAAAATGATTTGAATGATTTGAATAAGTTGATGTACTGTTTCACAAAGTGAAGAACCTGAAGATGCGTCTCAAAAGAACAAATTTGTAACAGAAGGGCCCCTTCATTCATTGTGCCTGCTTTTCAGGTATTTTTATCAATAATAGAAATTAATTCAAAACTTACAGTTTGTAAACAATGAATAAAAATACTTTAATATGATTAAAAATGTGTCGTAAGGTAAAAAATATCATTCAAACTAAAATATACTATTTAAACTTGAAGTACCATTTAAAAAGTAAAATATACAATTTTTACAAAAACACAATAATAATAATTAAAGTGAAAGTTCTCCTTTAATTACTCAGCCATCCCCTCCTTGTCAATATTATAGAAAGAAAACTTATACCCTTCCTTACTATTAGCAACCAATCTCACCCAACTATTTAATTTTTTTAATCTTAAATATTTCCTACCTAAATATTTCAAATACCTTTTACATATAAATTTATAATAAGAAATATTCAAATTATTACCATTTATCTCAAATGTAACATTTTTACCAATTTGATTGGTCTGCCCATTTATTTTTATCTTTTCTTTAAGATAAGCTAGTAAATCAGATATTTCGAAAAGGGACTCATTCGTACAGTTAGTACAATCAAGAATGACAGTCTTTTTTATTGTTGGATCATTCTGTGCTGCTGCACTGTTCACCTTTTGTTTTTTCTTGAAACTGATATTGTTATTGTTATTATTGTTATTATCAGTTTGTTGTACTTGTTCTGATTGTGGCTGCTCCATTTCTAAGGGATAAAAAATAATTTTTTTTTGAAAAATCTATCTGCCCATATAATCAGTGGAGTGAGAAAATATTATTTCTACGATACTAATTATATTTCTACGATACAAATCATTCAAATATTTCAAAGTACATTTTATACAATTCAAAGTACATATTTCTATATTTATTTCATAAATATTTTTAATGGCAGATAATCCTAAAAAACGAGATTACAGGCAACACGCCCATGTCAATCCGTACAAACAGCACAATTTAGAGATACCCGACCAGTTCCCCTCTCCACCTGCTGATTTTGTGGATTTAGGCTGTGGATACGGGAGATTCCTCCTCCGATTAAGCTTTTTATTTCCTGATAAGATAATTTATGGTTTAGAGATAAGAGAGAAGGTGGTACGATTTGTGAAAAAGAAAATCGAATGGTTGAAAGAAAATAATCTAAAAGAGTTTATGGAAAATGACCAGTTCTTTTCTCTTTATAAAAATGATTTAAATTTATTAAATAATGAGAATAATACTAATTTAAATAATAATATTTCTAATTTAAATAATTCACTTTTGAATGATAATATTTCTAATTTAAATAATAATATTTCTAATACTTTAAAATATAATAATAATACTTCAAATGAGAATATTTCTAATTCAGTGAATAATTTAAGTGTTTACGAGACAAACGGCATGTTATTTTTCTGTAATTTTTTCAAAAGAAATTCCTTAGAAAAGATATTCATATTATTCCCTGATCCACATTTCAAGAAAAGAAAGCAAAAGGTAAGAATGGTAACAGAGCAACCGTACAATATTTTTATTATTGTTTGAAGAATGAGGGAAGGATTTATATCTCTACGGATGTAAGAGAATTGTACGAGGAGATGGTGAAGGAAATGATGTGGTTGTTTGATTTGTGTTTTATGAATGAAAATGATAGAGATTATTCTTTAGAGAAAAGTAAAAATAATACCGATACTGACAATTTCGAAAATACAGATCTTTCAGACAAGAATTTAAAAGTAAAAATAATACAGATAATTTTAAAGAACGTTTACTTTTAGAAATGATAGAAAAAGGAACAGATGAAAGTAACAGAGCAGGAAAAAGAGTGGAGAAAATCTTTACAGCTGTTTTTGTTAAAAGAATTGTTTAAATTGATATAATATTTGATATAAATTATAAAGAATATTTGATATAAATTGATATAATAATTGTTTTTTTTAGTTTTTAGTTTTAAAATATTTCAGTGATTTGAGAAGGCTGAAACCGTAGAGTTTCAAAAAGTAAAATTGTTATTTTTATGAATATTTTCTTAAAAAAAGAGATGAGTATGTTCGAGGATTTTTTCAAAGATTTTTTTGCCACCATCCACGGTTGGGTGACCATCATATTTTTATTTCTATTTTTAATAATTGTTGTTGTTTTAATTAAACAGATAATACCAGATGATGAGAATAGAGGAAGTGGTAATAATGTTATTATTGTGAATCAAGCGGAACAGAAAAGAAGGAACCATAGGGATAGAGACGGATCAGAAAGGAGTTGAAAATAAAATTATGAATAATTTATTTTTATTTTTAAAAAGTATTTTATTTTATTTTAAAGTTCATTTTAAAAAAGTATTTTTATTTTAAAAGAATCTCATTTTATTTTTAAAAAGTATTTTTATTTTTTCAAAGTATTTTTATTTTTCAAATTGTTTAAATGCGACCCCCTTACAAAACACTTTACCATTCTTAGAAATAGAAATAATTAAAATCAATTACAAATTATTCAATTACAATTCAATACAATTTAGTTTTGAAATATATATGTTCATAAAACCGGAAACCCTGTTAAAAGAAAGAAAAAGTTTAAAACCTGACGATTTAGAGCACAACCTAGATTATTTTTTCTATTCCCCCAAGAAGCTGGCGGCATTCCTCCGATTATTCTACAAAAGGAAGATCAAATCGTTCAAGATGCTGAAAATAGCCATCTATCTGCAGAAAATCAGGAATCGGAAATTCTCGTATCTGGCTTGTGCACTGAAAAAAATAATCCTTTGGATTTACTTGATTTTAATGTGTACATCGGTCCCACATGATAAGAATGTGAATGACTGACAAAATTTCATTCTTCTTCTCAATGAATTATTACTTGTTAAATCAAAATATTTCAATTACGTTTGAGTATTTAAAAGAATCAAGTTGATTTAACACCAACGAATTGAGTAATATGAAAGTAATTTTTTCATGTTCAGATACCTGTTTTTCAAATGCAACTCTAACTTGATTTGTTAATGCTAATATAATTTAAATGTATTATGTAACTTGAAAGCAATTTTATTATGTCCTTACAACACAAGTTAGCTCTCTAAATTTAACTTGATTTGTTAATGCTAATATAATTTAAATGTATTATATAACTTGAAAGCAATTTTATTATGTCCTTACAACACAAGTTAGCTCTCTAAATTTAACTTGATTTGTTAAAGCCAGTCGAATACATTGTAGACAATTGTGTGTGCAAATACAAAAATCAAAACTGATTGTATTGACAAAATGTAGTGTATTGATCTTGATCTCAGTGCAGCTTTAACTTCAGCATAAAAACACAACTTTCAAAACACAAATATTGAAAATACAAATCACATTAAAACACAAAAACAGTTTTCACAGTAAATTCACAACAAAAATGAATTAAAAGTAAATTCTGCATAAAGTGCAATGGATTCATCTTACAAATAATCTAACTTTTTTCAGAGTACCAGGTCACAGCAGATAACAATCTGAACCTATCACAGTACATTCAAAAATATAATGTGAGCTTGAGCATCCAGTGCATCCTCAAGAGCAAATAGAACATAACAGTAACAGGTTTGTAAACAAAAAGCAATAAATCCTGCATAAACTTGTCACTGAGAAACAAAACTTAAAAAAAAGTGCAGTCAATCCAGTCTGAACTGTTCACTGATGGAGCCTGTTTTTCAGAGCAAGTGCTCTGTTGGAAAGTTTCCCTCGATCCAGTTCCATCCAGATCTTTTGAATTACCTCAAAAGTGTAGCGGAGGTCAGCAGGATAGCTGAGGTTCAGCGCATACATCAATCCAAATAAAACAGCAACACCTAATGCTACATTATCAAGGTTTTGTAACACCTTGATGCCTTCAAGAACAATGCCAATGTCCTCTGCTTCATCACTTGAAGCATGTTCTTTGACAACATATATACCAACTGTAGTGTCTTCAATGGCCTTGTTGATCGTGTTCTGATCCAGGCTCTGTGCAAAACAGACAAAAGGTAAGTAAAGAAGTTAGGTAAGTCAAACCTAATCACCAAGCCCCATCGAGAAAAGGATAACAAAATAGTGACACTCGATCTAGTAAGGTCAAAGTTAGAATGGAGGCAAATTTAGAGACAACACAGGACTCTTTTTCAGCACACACGCACAGATCAGACTGTTGGCAGGCAATCAGATATTTAATGAATTTCACAACAAGCCTTGAGAACATTCTATTCTACCTGTAAGTTCATTTACCAGCAACAAGAAACACTGTAATGATTTTTGGTTATGAAACAGTAAAACAATTGACTTAAAAAACAGAATATACTATATTCTTTTAATCAATAAGCAATTTCCACACAATGATCAAGAATGGGAACAAGAGAAGAGCGGAAGAAGAACACAAGCACCGATTCATATACATACCACATATTCCTGTAGGAGGTTATCTGGATCTTCGCCCATGTAGACACAGACTCCTTTAATGATGCACTCTCGTCCAGCATCTACATCATCACACTGAAAGGACATTTCTAGATTAGCATCTTAATTCACCACATGTGCCTTAAAGCGATACTCCACTTTGTACGTTTAATCCACTAAATATGTAATATGTGAGACTTCGTATATCTCTCAATGGATGAAAATGCGGAAGCCTCGCAAGATCGACGCCATCTTGACATCCAGCTACAGGCTACAGTTGACATTTAGGCTAAAAACATGGTGTAAACGGCATCTTTCACGGTCAATTTTTAATGTTGTGGCTCACAGACAGTTGATTACACCACACAAGCAGGATGGAGACGTTTTGTGTTCTTTTTTTAACGTTTCATCTGTGGTCACCATTCACTGCCATTGTACTGGATGAGGCTACCCTCTTTCTCCTAAAACTCAAGCATTGTTTTGTGAACTGAAGATCTTCACTCATCACATCAGAATGGAGGAGAGTACATATTGAGTGGACTAATCTGGCAAAGTAGAATATCGCTTTAATCTCCTGGTATAAACTGTCCTATGGGTGCACATTTCTTTTCCTATGTATGCAAGTTTCCTATGACTGTGAGAGCCTTGCCGTGTACTCCATGTGAGAGGAGGACTGAAGGGACTTAGAAAAAGAGGAAGTAGAAAATAGAAACAGGAAAAAAACAGAAAAGAAAGAGGAGGTAGACAAATATGAAGATAAATAAGGAAACAGAGGAACAGTTTAAGATGATACAAAAGGATGCAACAGTGAAAGGACAAAAATGAAAAGTAAACGCAAAATAGCAGAAAGAATTTTTGATTGCGAGAGCCCTGCATTACTTACATTGGCAATTTGTGCAGTGATTCTTTTGAGCCGTTCACCTAGCTGTCCTCCTCTCTTCTGGAACAGCCTTGTCAAGTTGTAAGTGTGGAGGTCCACCTGAGAAAAGAACTTGGACTGAAGTGGTACAGTCGTGATTCTCTTGAATTCAGCGTTGATCTGAAAAAGCACAGAGGATTCAGGGAGAATGTCACCATCACACAAAGCAGACCAGGACAGGCAAGAGGGAGATGAAGCACATACAAACGATGTGCTATCAGGTACATTAGCAATTTGCCAGTGCATACAAGCTTTTCATTTAATCAACAGCAAATCTAAGATGAAAACCCAGCATGAGATCAGCCTTACCTCACTGACTTCAAACAAAGCAGGCCATCTCGCCATGAAATCATCCACCATCGGTGCATCACGAACAACCTCATGTCTTCTCAATGCGAAAGTCTTTTCCATGTTGAGCTTGACAACCTCTCGGTTGTTCCTCTTCCTTACATCCAAGAGTAAAGCTTTCCGCATGGCTTCTAGACTCTCCTCAGTTTCTGCTGACGGGTATGTTGGGCAAAAATTAACTTCTGCTCTCTTTGCCTTTTTGATGCCAAAAGCTGCACTGTGCTTTCCAGCAGGTTTGTTTTTTATGGAGTTCACCGTCACTTCTGGGCATCCAAGTTTTCTCAGATGTGTGCGATAGTTAGACTCATTTATTTTAAACTCATTTTCCATCCACCACATCCAGTGCTGGAGCCCTTCTCAGTTAAACATGCATGTCTCTTGATGAGACTCTGGGCTACCTGTTCCATCTCCTTATCAGTGACATACACTTTATACTGCACAATTTGCTGCACTAATCCATCAAGAATAGCTGACTTCAACTTGGGATCTGGAATAAGTGCAGTGCCATTTTGAATGTAAACTAAACCTGCCTGCTGAAGTTTTAACTCTGTGTCATAGGAGAACTTAGGTACATGAAACACAGCTGGCCAGGAGGACCGTGAGCTTGTAGACTCACTTGATGACAGTATGTCTGTATCCACAAGTTCACCTGGCCGTGATGAAGAGCCAGTTGTTGAGCAAGGACTTGATGCTTGGGGGTGTAGGACTGAATTAAGCACAGTAGAGTTATCATCATGTTGCATAGTGGTGGGCCTTGACATATCAATAACTCTAAGAGTGCCTCTGTCTTCCACCTCTGACATTGAGGTTAAGTTGAGAAACTCGTTTCCAAACAAGGAGTCCATGAATTGAAGTTTTAAGTTGCCCTGAAGTCCACATTGTCTCTTTACTTCAACAATAAGGTCATCAACTGTTTCAGGGAGTCCATGTGAGAGTGTCAACCTCTGAGAGCTGCCATCAGTCAATATGATCTTTAGGATCACAGGAGCATCCATCTTCAAAGCCACTCTGCAGAAACAAAGAAAATTAAACATCAGACATCAATATAATTGAAATGTAAAATCCAACAGTAAAAACCTATTTATCTATTACTGCATGCAGCAGGTATTTATAATGAAAATGTTTTTAAAATATAGTAGAGGATTTGGAAAAAAAGAGAAAATATGTAAAACACGGTAAATGCACATACAGGAGATTACATTTTCATAAACATTTATCAAAACCAATGCTGCAGGCAAGCTAGTTCATTTTACCTGCATATAAGTACTATAGATCAATATGAAAGCAGTATTAGCTTCAGTAGCAAGTAAGAGTTTTAAAATCAGAAGTGCTTTCTCTGATGCAGAAGTAAGATAAGATAAGATAAGATGCCTTTATTCGTCCCACAGTGGGGAAATTTGCAAGTAGAAGTAGCACTAGTAGTAATGTTGACAAAAGTTAGTTTAAAAAGCTTATGCTGAAATAAACACCTTATGTATTCAAATATAGATTTTTAAATTACTTTTAGGTCTAATATTTATTTAATTGAATTTCAGACATTTTAGTACTTCAAGAACCTGCAGACATCCAAGGCAGAAGTATGAAACTAGGTTAGATCAAATTAAGACTTTTTAATGGCTAACATTTTAACTTAAATCACAACCTCGTGAATTCTAATTGAAACTCTTTACTTTTACACTTTTTAATGACTTACATATCATACACACAAGTTACAAACTGTCATAAACCCTCAGCTCAATTATTGCACACCACCTTTTATTTCAATATGTCTTTTCAAAGTCACCATACGGGCTGATCCAATCTTGTAGTCAACTAGTGGATAAGTATCAAGGAGTTCACTGGGTGCCACGAGAGTGAATGTTCTTGTGGGTGATGGACTCAGTTCAAAGGCTCTATAATGTTCTCTATACCAGCCACACAGCTCATTAACAATGTAGAATACACTGTCATGTAAAATGCAGATTTGGTTAATTTCACTAAATTCAGGCAATCCACCTGTTGTTCTGTGGGCCAGTATCATTCCCTTCCTATAGGTTATACCCTTGGTTGTCACACACTGTGCAAGTTGAACCTCAGGTGTGTCTGGGAACTTCTGTCTGATGACTCGTGCTATCTCCTCTTTGAGTAAGTCTACTGGTAGAGTGGCTACAGCTGAGACCTCTAGGTCAGACTTATTTAGATGTGGAGAGCTCAAATGGTACGCAATCATCATCTGATGCTTTGAAGCTAATGAGAGGGGCACATTCTTGAAGCAGCTTGTGTGTCGGATAACCTGTTTAAAAAAGCTGTGTTTAGCCTCAAAGCGCAATGTCCACTGTCCAACAAGTGGACCAAACAGCCTGATCATCTGGGGGTAGTGCTCCAAATAATGGTGTTTTGGTAGCAGCTTGATGTCTGGGAACAACGCTTGGTATCTCTGCCTGTGCTCTACAATTTTACTTTCCAAAAAAGCCAGCGAGTCATCACTATGCACAGGGGCAACAACAAGCTCTGTGATGTCCTTCAGGTCCATGAGAACAAGCCACGCAGGCTCATCTTCAGGTACAAGTGATCCAACCAAAAAAGGTAAGAACCGGAGCAAGCTCCAGTTCTCATGAGCATTTCCCCCACTGTTTTCCTGCTGGAGAAACTTTGTGACACTGCATGAGGTTTGTTTGTCCTGTCAGCCCATTTGTAGGGAAACTTCAGAATGGCATTGTTCAGGTCAACTAATGTAAAATACTTTCTGGAAATAAGCACTGTTAAGCAACAAGCAAGCTCCACTGGGATTATACCCTCAAAAACATCATGGGCAAGATCAGGTGGATAGCCAAAGATGACATGAAAATGTGACAGATTTTGTGTGAAGACACATTCCTTTTTCACTCCAAAACAACTTGTACCTGTATCTTGGACTTGTCTGACGTGAGTCTGATGTAGCTCCTTAGTTCTCAGACTAAAAGCACCAGTTGCGACAGAATTTAGTTGAATATCACTGCTTTTTCCTGTGCAAAATCTGCAATAGTATTCAGCTGAAAAACTCTGCAAAAATCCTGCAACACTGTGAGCTCCCAGGTTGTCAGCCACTACACTGAATACTGTACCTTGAAGTGACTCACCTAACCGTGGGACATAAACACCGAGCTCTTCGAGAGTTTTTAGATCCTGCAGAAGAGGTTCAAAGATTTTATCATAACCATAGGTGTTCACATCATCAGTTTTGCACAGTACTGACAAGTAGATAGATGACAGTGAAGAATGAGAGCCCGGAGGCAAGTTAGCCAATACCCAATAAACAGCACAAAGCTTATGCTTCTTACGTGAGGTGCCAAGCGGGTTACAAGTTTCAAAGTCGTCAACATACAAATTTAAGGTGATCCTTGGCTTTTCTCCAGCAAAGAAACAATTTTCCTTAAATAGAGAGCCATCCCTTGAGGATCTGTACTGATATGACACACCAGAGTATGTGCCTTCCTGTCTTTGATGGCCCTCAACAACTTTAGTAATGATGTCTTCTCTACTTAACAGCTCCTGTAAAGACTTCAATATTGGGACATATTGGAAGCTGCGTTTGTTTTTAGTATCAAGAATGAATTCAACTGGCTCAACAACACCAAAGTTTTCCTTGTAATACTGCTTACGCAGATAGGCGGTACTTAGAGAGCCACCTTTTTGTATGGACCTTTGCACTGGATTACCAGAACAAATTGCATTGACAGTTTCTCTAATTGCAAGTTCATCAACAGAGAGGTTTTTCTGATGAAATATGTCTCTCACAGTGTCACAAGATAATGGAACAGGGGCAGAACAGATCAAATGATGGAGTTCCCCAAGAAATTCATCTACCGCTGAAGTTGGCACATGGACCAAATGTTCTAACTTCAACAAAGCAGCTGCAAATCTTTGCTCTATGACCTTCTGCAAGTCCTCTGCATGCGAATGACTGTTTGAAGGAATGGCAGTATCTGACTGCTCAACACACTCACTATTTTCCTCCGATTTATTCACAAATGATATCCTTGTAGTTATGACTACTTCTGGTTTAAAATCAACCAATGTGTGATGGCGGTGTTTTCGATTTTTGTGTGATTTAAAAGTACAATAAATGTTTGTCTTAAAATCACAGCCTAAAAACATACAAATGACCGTCTCGTTTCGTTTGAGATGGGCATTTATATGAGAAAAATAATCCTTCTCTGATGCAAAATCACTACAACTACAAATGTGACAACTGAATATTGCTTCTTTTTTGTGAGTGACACCTGTGGTGTGGATTTTACTTTGGTGGACAATTAAGGCATTCCACGTCTTAAATGTGCATGGACAATGCTGGTATGTACATGGATAGCGAGAACTACGCCCAAAATGTGGATGCCTTAACTTGTAGTGGTGCAAAAGCTTGGACCTACTTGCTACAGTTTCTGTGCACCCCTTACAACTCCACATTCCCTGCACCTAATCCTGTAACATACATCAAGTTCATCATTAGTCATATCATTCATCCACAATGTGCAAGCCAAATTGAAACAAAAAGGCTCACGGCAATACCATAATTCAAAACAAGATGGAAACCTGCTATCATGTCCAAATAAATTGATATGTTTTCAAACACAAGGACTAACACTAGCTTGTTTACACCAGCAGGATAACGCAAGTCTGTTTTTTCAAGTATAATCAAATGCGAAAAATACAAATAACATTTTCTATCAATAATAATAAACATTTTTAAATGTATCTGAAGGTAAATGAAAATGCAAATTTAGGGCTTAAAGTAATATGAGAGCACTTACTATAGAGCCTTCTGAATATGTATGATGTAGACGGTGAACCTGTGAAATAAAAAATAAATAAATAAATCACACACAATCATAAAGCAAAGGTGCTAGATGCAGACATTAACTTTGATTACACTTTCTAAACACAATGGCAAGTAAGGATAGGATTATCTAAAGCACACACACAAACAATCCTAAACATGCCCTAACTTTGTACTTTGTACTAGTTCTTATTTCCCACATTACATTCTCACTCCCAGCGCGTCAAAACCCTTCGGTGTCAGTTTCTGACTCCCAATCTAAAATCATGCATAATGAAGAGCGACGTCACTTTGATTGGCAGCTGACTGCTGGCGGTCGCCTGCAAACACCTAGCTCATTCAATCACTGAAATCCGTCTGTGTTTGCGGTGTTTTTGAATTTCGGATAATTTTTCATGTAAATACTGGATAAATAACACGGCTTGCTGTGTGGTTAATTGTACTAACAGACTGTCCAAACAGTCGGCGCTCCGTTTTTTCATCACTTCGTTAGTTAGTTACTAGTAAATAGCGAGCTAATCAATTAGCATCGGGCTAAAGCCCTCCAGCGAGCTGCCGCCGGCTGGTGGTGTCACTAGCTAACGTTCCCCAACTTGATGCAAATATCAAGGCTATACATACACACTAATAGCTAGCGTTAACATGCCGTTGTAATTGTTATATTTGCTGCGTTGCTGTTTGTGAACAGCGTTCTACTTAACTATCACCCAAATTACTAGAACAGAAACATATACATTTGAAGACCTTACTTTTTCGGTGACTGGTCCGTGGCTTGCTGCCGCAGAGTATGGCAATTTTTTCCACGAGCCAACTTTCGCGGGCTTAGTGATCTTCTTCTTGGTTATTTGCCATCCAAAGATCGGCGCATCAGCGCCAACTTCTGTTCCGGAGTGGTTAATGACATGTCCTGTCGATATTTGAATGTTTTCCATTTCCGGGTGGGACTAAACTCGATTACATTGACTTTGTTTTTTTAATTTGATCAAGTTCATTTTACATGAAAGAAACTAGCATGTTCAACATTATCCAAAAACAACTTAAGTCTGCTTGACTAAATCACGTTCCCAAGCAGAATATAATTCAATTGTGTTGCATATACAAACTTTACTTTTGTAAATTCAAAGACCCACTGTTTCTCTTTTTTTCAGTGTGTCTATGTGGATAGGTTCTTTGGACTGATGCATAATTCTTTTATCAAGGGGCATTTCAACAATTCTCATTTATTTAATAAAAACTATTTCAATAAAAATAAAATTGATTTAAAAAATAAAAATGATTAAAAAAAATGATTTCAATAAAGATAGAGATAATTTAAATAAAAATAATTTAAATAAAAATAATTCAAATAAAGATAATTTAAATAAAGATAATTTAAATAAAGATAAAATTGATTTAAAAAATAATTTAAAAAATAAAGATGATTCAATGCTGCTATACGACCTTAAAAATGTTGTTACAGGCCTAGAAAATGAGAAATACAATTCTGACTGCCGTAATTTCTGTAAAACACTTATGACTGTGTTAAATAACAATTTATTATTTGATGAAGATTATAAAAGAGATTTGAAAATGATTCTTGAGAGATTTTCAGTCGAACAGAATCTGCCATTAAAAATATTTAAGAATTTGAAAATATTTGATGAGTTTTTCATATTTTTGGCATTGAAAGAAAAGGAATTTTCTTTGAAAATCATGTTTGTTTTCTCATTAGAAAAAAATGGGAAAATGAACAGAATAGAGAAGAATATTTCACGGATCAATAATCGATTGAAAGAATGTTTTTCATTGAATCAGTTTGATGAAAATATTGAGGAAAGTAAAATGTGTAAAATTATTGAGGAGGATGAGATTGAGAAAATTGAGAATTTTGATACAAAAAATTATTTTTTGCCTGTGAATAGTGAAAATTCTCAATTGGATGAATTGGATGAATTGGATAAATTGGATCAATTGGATAAATTGGATGAATTGGATGAGGAGGAGGCTCTTTCACTGATTATCTGAAAAAATGAAAATAATTGATTGATTATCTGAGATTTTCAATTTACTTGATATTTGAAAAAATGAAAATATAATTGATTGATATTTGAAAATATGATGAAAAAAATGAATTTAAATTTATTAAAAATCTAATTTGAGCTTGCAGCAGAGTTCATATCAGAATTTTTCTTTACAATTTTCATACAATATTTATGATTTTCGATTTTTTTATATATCAGAATATGACAGATGGTACATTTCTCAAAATGATTGGGGTATTTCTCCATAAGAAATTCTTCGTTTTGTAAAAGGAAATTGTCGGTGAATTTATCGTTCTCTAACCAATTCAAATTGATCATTTCTTTTCGTGTGGTGTCATCCAATTTCTGTGTTGAAAAAATAAAATTTTCTAAATTTGTGAGGAATCGTTTCGTTTTTATTATATTTGGATTGGTGTCAATCAGAATTATCCTGTTTTTCAAATGTGATTCTCTGATTCGTATATTCAATGGTCGGAAATCATTGTTTAATTTTGATATCGTTTCTAGGGAGAAATTACCAATCATGTAACCTTTCACCAATAATGTTCGCATTATCAAACCGAAATTCATATTTTCTGATACTGGCATACCTTTTTTTGATTTTAAATTCAATATTTTTTCAAAAATTGTTTGTAAAATGGGTTGTTTAATTGAATAGGGGCTGCAGAATCGTTTCAAAAAATATATATATTTATAGGAAAAAAATATATATTTATATTTATGAAAAAAAAATATTATTAAGATGATCCATTTCAAAAAATTAAATATTATTTTTCATATTTATTTGAATATAATAAGAAAGATAATTCTAATTTATTCTTTTTGTTCATTTCCCTCATACGTATAATTCAATTTCAATTGTTTGTTCAAAACATCAACCAATTGATCGAAATTCTTTTTTGCAAAAGGTGAATCTACCAGAATATCAGGTAATCTCAAACGGATATCCTCTAAAATAGATTGACAATCTTTTGGTTTTACTGTATGTGCTTCTAGAAAGAATTGTAAAAATTTTATATCTTCTTTAAAATTATCATAATGTTCAATTATCATTAGAAAGAATGCTTTATAAACTAGATCTGGTTCTGATTCTTTCATTTTATTGCTCAGTTCATCCACTAAAGGAGTGTAATCAAAAACTTGGGGGATGTCCTCAATGACTCGGGCGATTCTGTCCATTGTCTCGTACAGCTTGTTTTCACTCTGATCACTGTCAATTGATGGTTCTGGTGATGAAACGGAGATTTTCTCTTTGTTTTCTTTATTTGAGACTGATTCACTTTTCATCACACTTTTTATAGAAGCAGGTTCATTTTCATTTTTATTTTGAAGTTTATTTTTATTTTCATTCTTATTCTGATAATCAGAAGAAGAGGATTTGCTCATATTTTGTTGCAACGCAGAAAATGCATTTTTGAAAGGGGATTTCTTCTTCTTTGTTTTCAGCCATTCCTCACATTTTTTAATGACATCCTCTGTTAGAAACTTGATTCTTAATGACCATTGCCATGGTTTTTTTAATTCATTTAATATTTTTGTTAATTCTGATGATTTATCAGATTCTACAATCTTTTCACCACAGTTCATCAATAAAAGTGATAGTGTTTCTACTTTTTCTTCGTCTTGAAAATCCATCAAGGAATTCAGACAGAAAGAAATTCCTTTGAAACCAATTACACTATTTGAATATAAAAATGAGACAAATTTAACTGTTCCTAGCATTCTGCCCTTTTTTGCCTCTTTTATTATATTTTCATCATCGATTGTGTCTTGTAAAGAAAGTCTTTCTTCTTTTGTATAAGATGAAAGATCTAATTGAGAGGCCCATTTTTCTTTTTTATTGAAAACTTCTTGGATCATTTTTATTATTTCACTGAAAAAGATGGTTTCTGTATCATGTCTCTTTTTTTCTTCATCTGATTTGAATGTTTTATGAAGATTGTAAAGAACGTGGGCGTATAATTTGCAAAATGCATCCTCTGCAATGGCTTTTTCAAAAAGAATCTTGGCTAATTGTATCATTTCACTGTCCTTTGCTACTTTTAGTTTTTTGATTTTCTCAATTATTCCATTTGCATTTGTCCATGCGATTCTGTTCAGTTCAAATCTGAAAAGACTGACAACATCCTCTCGTTTTTCTCTTCTGAAATGTGATGAAAATATTTTTTTCATCTACATTTATAGGAATTTCAGTTCGTTCTTTAATGCTAAGAATTTTATCAATTGTGTAAGAAACATCGTATTCTTTTCTGTTGACACTTTTTTGATTGACACTTTCTTTCAAATCATGAAGTGCATTTGAGAAATTGACTGATATATCAGATTGTTGCAGTTCATCATCGATGACTGTGAGCAGCCTTTTTGTGTAACTCTTTTTGTAAAGATCGTTCAAAACGAGGGAATCACCCTGTCTTGCAACAAATGCACAATGAAATTCCTCTCTTATTCGTTCAATAAAGAGTTTTGCGGGAAGGGAGTCAGTTGATTGTGGTGTAAATTGATAAATTTCAGGTTCTTTTTTCTTTTGAACAGAACCGATTGGTATCTGAACAATTTTTTCTTCTTTAATGAGGTTATCAATTTTTTCTTTTAATTTATCTGTCAGATCATCAACATTTTCTGATGGAAGTGTTTCTTTCAGAGACAGTCGTTCAAGTTGTGGAATGGCATTTGGATTGTCAATTGAGAGATTATTTTCAACTGTTGAATGAGTTTTATCAAGATTTGATTTAGTATTATCAATTGTGAGATGATTTTTTTTCAATTAAAAGATGATTTTTTTCAACTGTTAAATGAGTTTTATCAAAATTTGATTTAGTATTATCAATTGTGAGATTTTCGTTTGTTGGTATATCAACAACCACCTCATAATCAGGTTCGAAGGTTTTTTCAGTTGTGATTTTTTCGAAATCATCCGTTTTTTCAATTTCTTTTTGAATTTCCTTTTTAAGAATTTCAACTGCCTTGTCATCAACAATTGCATCCTGTTTGATTTCGATTTCAATTGTTTGTTTTTTGACAATTTCATCTTTTGTCTGTGGATCCTCAGCAATTTCTACCTTTTCAACAACAATTTCATCTTTTATCTCAATTTCTACATCTGAATCAGTTTTATCAATATTGAACTGTTTCATGAGTGCATCTTCAAGTCCCATTCCATCTTCTTCATCAGATGAATCAGAATCATCGCTGCTTGACTGCTGCTCTAATTTTTGGCTTTCTTGTGCAATTACCATGTCGATATTTTTTATAGGTGCTGCTGCCGGTTTTTTCTCTTCAACTGATCGCTCAGAGGACGATTCATCACTTGATGAACTTGAAAATTCCATTTGATCTAGCATTTCTTTAGTAATTTTTGACCCACCTGGTAAAATGAGTTCTTTTGCTTTATTGCTTTCAGAAGGAACACCATCAGTATCTTGTGATGTTTGATGTCCCATTTTATATTTGTTTGTTGATACTGGTCCTATTTCTAACAGTGGTTTCTTAGGATAGTAAACTATTCTTTTGATGATATAGTTTGGCATAAGGGTAATTTTTTTCAAAGAATTCAATTTGAAGTTTCAGAAAAATTCTGAGACACCATTTGTTTTAAAACTGTAGTATATTAAATGAATAGATTTCGAGACGAATTGGAAATTTAAGGTTTTTTGAACACAAATGAAACGATTGCATCATTAAAAAAATACGTTTTTTTAATTTGTTGCTTTGTAAAATTTTGTCTCTGAATTGTTTCAATAAGTGAAAAATAACAGCCAATCACCAAACTCTTCAAGATTGATAGGATTTCTTGAGATCTATAAATGAATTTCTTAAGATTGATAAAATAATTTCGTGAGATTGATACATGAATTTCTTGAGATCTATAAATGATTTTTTTAAGATTGATAAAATAATTTCGTGAGATTGATACATGAATTTCTTGAGATCTATAAATGATTTTTTTAAGATTGATAAAATAATTTCGTGAGATTGATACATGAATTTCTTGAAGTCTATAAATGAGTTTCTTAAGATTGATAAAATAATTTCTTAAGATCTATAAATAAATTTCTTGAGATTGATAGGATTTCTCATATTTTGAATAGTTTCAAATTTGATTGTCAGGTTTTTTATCAGATGTCTGGATTATTTTGATCAAAATTTTGAAAACTAAGTCGTGTTTTCTGATTATGAAAAAATAATGCAGCTATAGTATCAGAAACAAACGATACAATAAAAGTTAATCTTGTGACAGAAAATGATGAGCTGATTGTACCGAAACGACAGACAGAGGGTGCCGCAGGTTATGATATTTACTCACCTATTTCAATTGAGATTCCTGCTAATTCTTCAGTTGAAATAGATCTCGGATTTTCAATTGAGTTGCCGCAGAATATGGTTGTTAGAGCATATATGCGATCAGGATTGGCTTTAAAAAATGGTCTTTGTCTTGAAGATCAAACAATTTTTTTCGATTCAGAAAATTTGAAACTTAAAATTGCAAATGTTTCTGGTAAACCATTTTCTGTTGAGAAAAACCTGAGGATTGCACAGCTCGTTTTTCATGAATGTTTCTAAAATGTGATTTTTTTGAATAAATACGTTGCAATTTCTGTTTATTTTGTGAATATCTTTCAATCAATTGAATTTGAAAAATAAAGAACAGATTCTTTGTGAATATTCAAATGCCCGTTTGAATTGGCCAATTTTAATTTCTGATGTATGCTTTATGCATTTTGAATTTCTTTCATAAAATCAACTCAGTAAATTCAATGAAAATCTTAGAAAAACGTTGATTAAAATTGGTTGTAGAAAAAGAAAATTTTGCTAAATTAAAATTCAATATTCAAGATGATAACTCATTGTTTGTACATTTTGAAGCAATTTTTCAGGTATGTATAAAGCCAGAAAACAGCACGGACAAACTTCCGTATCGGAATGGTTCCATATTTTTGGACAAGAACTTGATGGCAGAAAGAAAGTTTTAAAAATGATTTTGGATACTTCATCGATCACAAGATCTCTGAAAATGAGAACATTTCCTTCCATCTTATCACTAATGCATCTGCGCATTTCCCTACAAGAAATTATATTGCTTGATCTTTTACTCAAAGGCGACTCTATCTCGTAACAGGACAAATGAATGAAATCATCATTTAAAGAACTATGATTGCTGCCAAATGTTCCACAAATTAGTTCAGATAAATTGAAAATACTATTCAATTTGAACAAGAGATCTTTGCAAGAGGACATGAAAAATTCTTTTAGAATCTTCTTACAATCAGTCATGCTATAATCCTTACAAAATGTGACATCTGACTGTAAATTACGTACAACTTGTTTTATTTGATCCAAAGATCTGTTTTTGTATAAAAAGCTAAAAAATAAGAATGTAAAGATTTGATTAATGTCTGAACAATTTGTTTGTGATCACTCTGAGGGTTTTTTGGTAGAGAATCTGTTAGAGGAGAAGACTCACTAAATGGTCTTCCAAAACCGCCCAATCCCATTTGTACTTGATAATGCATAGAATAAAAATCGTCAAAATAACTTTTTTGACATAATATGGCCGTTTCTTCTATCAATTTAGTCAGAAAATCTAGTGTAAATGGATCTCTACTCAATCTTTCATCAAGTAAAATGAATTTTTCTATAACAGTTTTTAACTCTGTCATAAATATGTTTTTTTCATATTTAGGAGCACTCTCTTGAATAGATTCATCTTCACCTAATGAGGACGATTGTGATGTCATTGGTGATGTTTCTGTGCTTTTTCTTCTTATTGATACTGGATGCGATTTGTGATTATAGCTTGAATAGACTGAAATAAGAAATGTGAAAATTAATTCGTATGAAAAGAGAAGCATGAATGCAATGGGGGCTCAACTTTTAAACCCTGCTTTTCGACCAAATTCCCTTTTCGGAAAAAATCTCCTATCATATTTGCTCGAAAAGAGAGCAATATTCACAATAGAATTGTAAAAAATTGTTTTTTTTGTGAAAAAAAATTTGGTCCCGTTTTGTAAAAAATTTGATGGTAATATTTTTGGAAGAGGGGAATGTTTTTTTGGCAGAATGGAATATTTGACAAAAAATTTTTTCTTTAAATTCGCAATTTTACACAAAGATGAATTTTGCTTTCTTTTTCTCCACTTCGACTGTCTCTTTATAGAAGCCATCATTTTGGGAAAACTAATAAACCTGAAATTGCTAATTGTTCTAAATATTTGAAATAAATTATTTATTTACGTAAATAAGCAGAATTAAATCAAATTTAGACTGTAATTCTGAATTAGGTATCATATTGTTAGAATGTAAACAAACAATATGAAAATACTATATTGAAGCAGAAATGGTTAGAATTAAATCAAATTGTCTGAAAACACAATTATACGACTGTTATTGTCAATCAAACATCAAATTGTGAGGATCTGAACAAATAATCTGAAAACACCCCTAATTTCTTGAAAATAAAACTTAAGGTATTATATTAGCTAGATCGTTCATCGCATGTTCTAGCTAGAAATTACATTTAAGCTATTTCTATTTGCGAGTTACGCACGAGTTAACACAGTATTTGTATTTAAATATTTTTATAAAAATACTAGCAAGCTGGCCAGTCTTCAAAGAAGTGTTTTTTTTAAAAATAGTATTTTTTTATTACGTTATTTTCCACTTCTCAAATCTTATGGTGTTTTTTGATTTTATATTAATCGAAACCAATTTTTTTTACGGAACAGGCATATATCGGAATTGAAATTTAATGTAAGAAAATACTTGATTTTTTTAATTGACTCTAAAACTTGCATAAGACTCGTATTTTTTCAGTTTCTGGCACCAATTTACTGATACTCAAAACTTGCGTTTGTCTCAATTTACTCAGTATAGATTCATATGATGCTTCAAAATAAGTTTTTTCATTTATTTTATTTGAAATGAATTCATATTATGATTAAAAATTGTAGTTTCGTTATTTGTTTCTTGTAAGGAGTTTGTTTACATTGATTATTCGATAAAAAATGATTCAATTTATATAGAAATATGCTTTTCTGATAACGATAGATGAAACACTAAATCTGAACATTTCCATAAAACCGATTTTGTCGAATTTCATAGAAAAATATTTCTTTTTACGGCAAATTTGATATCACTTGCCTTTTTTTAATTATTCACTTAGATGAAATGCTTTGATATTATATTTTGTTTATCGAGAATTTTTTCACAATAAGTTTACGAGAAAAAACAATATCAAAAATACTTCGAAAGATTTAAAGTTTTATCAGTCATGATATATTGACATCTTATTGAAAATTGTAATTTATGTTTAAGTTATATACTTATATGAGTTATTTAGTATTTCCGAAACACATTTCTGTTTAGATAAGGCTGATACGAATCAAATCTCATTTAATAAACTTTTATTGATTTTCTTAATATACTTGATTCATAGTCATTATATCATTAAAAAAGTTCTCATTATCTGAACCAGATATTTTTTCATATGATTTGATGAATTTAAGTCGAAAACTTTCGACTTAAAAACCGCTCAATGTTTTTTGAGAATGAGACCATCTTTTCTAAGTAATTTATGCACAGAGAATCGTAAAAAACACAAAATGGATAGATAATAAAAATTTTATTATTTTTGAGTTAGATCTTATATAACTAATAAACTCGCTTTTTAACAAATGATGCTAAAAAACTTTTACTTTCTCAGGTTTTTTATACAAAAATCGTTGTGAAAATCAAAATGCGATGGCACACTGATAAGTAAACTGTTGATGAGAGAAATTAAAATTTCTTGTGCAATTCAACCGATACAATACATATGAAAATGTTTTTGATTGGAAAGTTAAAACACAAAAAGTATCTTAATCAAATGACTAAGCCATTACACTCTTGTTTTTGACAAAAAACAGCTTTAATCGATTTTAATATTGCATAGTTTCTCAGCAAATAGCCTTTTTTAATCAAAATTAGGCGATATATCACCTGTAATATACTTGCAAGATTCATCCAATCGAAAGTCGTCATCATCTGAATCGTTATCCGTGAGTGAGTTCATGTATTCTTGATAAGTCATTATACGTGAGGGGGATGAGGATTTTTTTCGTTTTACGTTGAGTCTTCCATTAGGGAGCGTTTTGGAACAGTTTCTCTTGAAATTTCCTGCATGAGATGTATTGTCCAGAAGAGGATTTTTTTCTTCTGACAAGTTTAAAGTTTTAATCGGGATTTGCTCGTATTTTATTAAGGTTTTTCGCCTTAGAAAAAATTGATAATACTGAGAATTCAGAATCAGAGGCGCTTTTTCATAGATTCTACTGTCAATTTGCTTTTCTATCTCATGTGCAGTGAATTTCAAACATTCATCGTGACAAGAGACCAATTTAAAATGTAAATATATTCCATTTTGTCCTGCCACAAACTCTTCCTTTAAAACAGTTGTCAAATTCTGTTTTAAATAGAGTAAAAACCACAGATCATTTTGAAACGCACCTTCTTGCTCCGATTGCACTTGAGTACATCTATTGAAGATTTGAAATGCCACATCAATCCCATTTTTCCCGCCAAAAGAGCTTTTCTTAGGCACATATGATCGTTTTATTTCAAATTTTTCTTCTTTCAAAATTTTATCAATTTTTTTTGTATCATATTGGGCTTGATTATTCCAAAATTCAGGTATGAAAAGATTTACAACATAGACAGGAATGTTATCAATATGCTTGGTGAAATCCGCTATCAGAAGTAAACTATCCATATCTACACTTTGATGGGTATTTTTTCCTTGGTCACTAAGCATTTCTTCAAAATTTAGAAAAGTTCCAGAGTATTTCTCGCTTTTTTCATCATAAGGAATAGACAAAATGTAAGTATAGTTCTTGATAAGCTCAAATTTTTGAATTTTATTCTGCTCAAGATCATTTTGTTGTTCTTGATTTCGACCAAAGGACATTAGTTCAATATTCTTCGAGCCATCTGCACTAAAAGTTTTTATATTTTCATGTGTTTTTGTGCCTTTATCCCCAACATCATAAGCTTGTGATTGTTCTTTATTTGGCAACCTATCATGAGAAAAAGTGGACATTTCTTTTCTAGAACTCAAAAACTTTTGATTAGGCAACTCTTCAGTATTGTCAATACCATGTGAATTCCCTTTATTTAATATCGGTGAGTTTTCTTTCTGATTTCTAGAACTTTCAAATTTTATATCTTCAAAATTTGTACCTTTTTGATGGACCTTTTGTGCATCTGAATTGATCGAAGTTTCATTTATTGTGTTAGACTTTTGTTGATTACCAATCTGATCTTTATTGCATATAAATTGAACACACTCACGATTCTTTCCTTCATGATTGCTCACTTGATTCTTGGGACTGATAATTTGTTGATTAACCATTCGACCGCCTTTGTTCACAGCTTGTGAGTTTTCTGGTTCTGCTTGTTGTAAACAGGCCATTTGTTCATCTGTGTCGATTAACTGTGGGGTTTCTATTTGATGATTTGTGATTATTTTATCTGAATTTTCGGATTCTTTTGTTTTTAAATACAGAATAATATGGCCATCTTCGCCCACAATTTGTGAAGTCTCTGTGTCTACTAACTGTTGATTCAAGATCTGTCCATTTATGTGAACAATTTGTGAAGTATCTGAGTCTACTAACTGTTGATTCACAATTTGTTCATCCATGTGAACCAATTGTGAAGTTTCTGATTCTACTAACTGTTGATTCAAGATCTGTCCATCCGTGTGAACCAATTGTGAAGTTGTTGGTTCTGATGGTTGTAAATACAGTATTTGACCGTCTTCACTCACAATTTGTAAAGCCTCTGAGTCTACTGGTTGTTGATTCAAGATCTGTCCATTTGTGTTAACAGAATGTGACTTTTCTTGCTCTGATTGCTGTAAATACAGTATTTGACCATTTTCACCCACAACCTGTGAAGTTTCTGAGTCTACTAGCTGTTGATTCACAATCTGCCCATCCGTGTGAACAAATTGTGAAGTTTCTGAGTCTTCTAACTTTTGAATGGAGATTTGTTCATCTGTGTGAACAAAATGTGAAGTTGTTGGTTCTGATGGTTGTAAATAAAGCATTTGTCCATCTGTGTTTACCAGCCAGGATCCTTCTGACTCAATTAGAGGTGATGATAAATTCTGTTCATCTGTACTCACAAATTGTAGGGCTTGCGGTTCTGATGGTTGTGAATAGAAAATTTGATCATTTGTGTTCATTAATTGTGGTTTTGCCACTTGTTTATATGTGGCTGAAATATCTGATTTAGGTGGTTCTGGAGACTGTATATAAAACAATTGGTCATTTTCGTTAGCAACTTGTAAAGTTTTTAAGTTTTCGACATTTTGATGCGATATTTGAATATTCGTGCCTATATCTTCTGAAGTTGCTAACTCTAATGGTTGTAAGTAGACGATATGTCCATCTTTATTCATTAATTGTGGGTTTTCAATTTGATGACATGTGGGTGAAAGATCTGTATAATGTGGTTCTAATTGTTGTGAATTTAGCATTTGACCATCTGTGTTCACAGCTTGTAGAGTTTTAGATCCAGAAACCTGTTGATTTGAGAATGACCCATCTGTGGTCATTACTTGTGAATTGTCTAATTTTGATGGCTGTAAATTCAATATTTGACCATTGTTGTGCACCAATTGTGGAGTGTCAGAGTCAATATTTTTTTGATTGATCGATTGGTTGGTATGAGTAAATATAATCGCTTTTGATGTATTTTGAGGATGTTTTTTCCTTTTCTGTTGAGAACAAACACTAGAATTTGAAAAATTCGATTCAAATCGATTACGTGTTTCGAAATGAGGATCTAAGAAGTCGTTTTTTATTTTTTCATCATGATTTAATGGTAGATCGGATATATACTGTTTAAAATCTGATCGTCTACTACCATATTTTGAGTAAATGTTTGATATAGGATCACTTTTGAAAGATTTGTCTATCTTTTTAACCAGATTACTCGTCCCGTGTTTCCTTTGAATTCGACAGCAAGAAGAAAAACCAATCCAGCTAATTAACATTTTTTTGAGGGGATTTCGTTCCAAAAACATGACTAACTTCAATTATCAGTTCTTCATAGAAATAAATCGAGACCCGTAAAAGTAATCACTGTACATTTATTTCACTGAAAATGATTAAGATTTTTAAAAAATATGAACCTATAAACTTTTTTAAAAATAAATCCAGCCATTTAAATTAATTTTTTAAAAATGGAAATCTTTTCATTTTGTAATATTGGTCTCCAAAAAAATACAATGAAAAAGCAAATATTTGAAGAAACATAAATTTCTGTAGATAATTTGACTTTCTTTCATTATTCCTATTGAAGAATTGTTCGAAATAACAAATAAATTAATTTTTTCTATAAATTGTTTCCAATCAAAACTTTGCGTATCAGACTTCAAATACATCGGTTAGCTCTTTTCTACACAAGATGAATAATCAAAATTCATATCGGAACAATTCAAGAATGTTTGGAAAATGCTCGACTTGATCAGTTGGTATTTCTAATTGAAAACATTTAATGAGAGTAATTCAAGCAAAAAAGTGTCTACATAGTGATGATTGTCTAATAATGTCTATTTTGGTCATTTATTTCAATACTTTTTCAACAAATGAAATTTCCAAATCAAAATGTTAAACTCAATGACGGAAATCGCTTTTTTATCCCTTTTCACAAATGTAATCAAATTATACGACGAAAAAATCAATGAAAACACTTTCATCCAGAAATTCTTTTTATACTTCATGCGATTTATCAGATGAAATAATTTCTCAGATTGACAATAATGATTTCAGCAATAAGGGAAATGAGCAATATTTTAACAACAAAATACTTATAACGACTACTATTCAGAAAACTTCTTGATAAAAGCCAGTTCTTTTAAGAGCAAGGCTTGGTATTTAGAAATTCTGTTAAGTTTCACTCTTCACAACCAAATGAAAAACTGTTTCAGTCGTAGGGTTCTCACATAAAATTCAGAGATTGAAGATTTAAGAATCTTCAACATAATTTTCTTTTGATGTTAAAAAAGAAATTGACGTCCAAGTGTCGAACGCTTTATCATTATATTGAAAAAATCAAATTATTAGTGATTTAATTGAGTTTTAGCTAATTATGAAGATTTTCATAGTTTTTGTTAGAAAATGGTATTTCAAGTTGTACAGCTCAAATGCTTATTGTTTCGCTGATATTTTGAAAAATATCAGCATTTCAATTATTCAGGAGCTCTGATCAATTTTAACTATAATAATTTGACGTTTTTTGATATCATGATTTGTTTTGAGCATTTTGATTTTTGAGTACTGTTAAAAACTTTCGATTCAATTTTATTTAGCATTTGCCTATTCAAAGGTGTTTTTCACATTGATTTTTACTTATACACAATTGAAAGATTGTTCAAATATCATTTAGAGGGAGAATTTAGACTTTTTTGATAAATTAAGTGTCAAAAAATTGAACTTGTAACACAATATCAACAAAATATACACATTTTCTACTTCATATTTTTAATTTTTTATTCGAAAAAAAAGCGATTCTGATTGACACTTCTTTGATCGAATAGAGTGTTCATCAATTTATAAAAACCCCACTAATTTCTCAAGTATGTCACTCTTTGAGCAGATTAAAATCAGTCTTACATCCACGAGACGAGGATGAAATTCAGGTTACAGTAATCCACGGGCAACATCATCAGGCAAATCAACAATGGGTCTTAGTTTGAAAAATATATTGAGTCAGATGTTCAAAGTGACATTGATATCATTGGATTGATTCTATTAATCTATAAATAAAACGGATATCACAAAATGGGATTTTGTTAATTCGGGAGCTATCAATTGGAAGAATGTTCATGAGGTATTACGGGCTTATCACGATAAATCTGACGATATTCCACATTGGGAATACTGTTATTTCGAACATCAATTAAAGGGACCGTTTTATACGAGAAACAATCTACCAGAATTCATTATATTAGAAGGGCATTTAACTTCAAGTTTATTTTCTGATCAATATTTTGTGGATTTTTCACCTACAAATTCTTCTAAAGGCAGCATAGCAAAAAATTATCATAAATATCCCAATTTCAACATTATGAGAATCAAATTTCATATGTGCAAGAATAAAATGAGACACGTCAGGGTGCTCACAGATGTAAGTGAACGAGGCAGAACAGAAGAGCGAGCAAATTATCAGTTTTATTCACAAGTATGGCCCGCTAATCTGAAATGGGTTGAGCACAAAATTTTTAGTGAAACAGGTTTGACACTTGTACATGGATCATTCAATAATGGCGGTTATGAAGCTTTATTCAAGGCAATTACCGAAAATTACACTCAATCTCCTTTCTACAAAAAAGAATTTGCAACTGAAATTGGAGCAATTCCATGCCTTGGCAAGTGTTATTTGAGAAATGCAAATGGGTTTGTTATATTTGATTCTCAAATAGGGTTTAAAAATAAATCTAATATTGATTTGTGTTTTTCTTTTTTGATTGAAAGAAAACGTTTTTTTTGATTAATCATTTAATCTACACTTCATTTACTATTTTTCAATGAAAAATTTCGAGAAATAATTCAAAAACGAATTCATATTTTTCAATAAAAATTTCAAGAAAGAATTCAAAAGCGAATTCATATTTTTCAATATACATTTTTAGAGAAATAATTCAAAAGCGAATTCATATTTTTCAATATACATTTTTAGAGAAATAATTCAAAAGCGAATTCATATTTTTCAATATAAATTTCGAGAAATAATTCAAAAGCGATTTCATATTTTTCAATATACATTTTTAGAGAAATAATTCAAAAGCGAATTCATATTTTTCAATATAAATTTCGAGAAATAATTCAAAAGCGATTTCATATTTTCAAAAATATTTTTTCAAAAATTCTAACTCTTTCTATATTAGTAATATGTGCAAAATAACTGATTTTTGAATATGCTGATCATTTTCGTTTTGAGAATGGCATTTTTTATTTTCACTCATTTTATCAAAAGTTGACAAATTATTCCAGTTTTCGGAGTTCTATTACGAATTCTATCAATTGGTCTGCCATTGTCATGAGTTCTGCCTTAATGTGCGATAAGCACTCATTAAATGGATTCAACTGGAAATTTTTTAAACCACTTAGTTAGAGAATAAGACCTTTTTCTGTATGAGGATGTATGTGTCTTCTTCAAATAATCTTTCTTTAGGTAGAAAGAGGAAATCTTCTTTTATTATTGATAGTTTTTGTTTAAAAAACATAATTAGTAGTTTAAAAGGGTTCAAAGTAGTTCAGAAGACCCGATCTCATTTTTCATGCGTTTTAAATTTTTTTGGTCTTACAAATAAGATCAGACTGAAATAAATCTCAATGATTCAAATGAATATCTTACTATACGATTAAGAGAACATTGATCACTTTTTTTGAATTTAATTTTACTTCACGAGGAAGAGCTTATTTACTCGTTGCTAGAATATCAAATTTTATGCTTGAAATGAACATTTGTTCAATACATTTTACTCGTAATTTTAACACAATTTGAGATGTCTATTCATCAAACCCATAATTGAGAGTATGATCTTTCTCGAAACAACTCAAGAACGTTCTTATATTTCTAGAAAAATTCTTAAAAAAAAGTATATAAGAACACAATCAAGACAGTTTATGGTGTGAATTTTTTTTTCTCAATTCAAAAAGCAAAAAATTATTTTAAAACCTTACAATCATTCGAATAATCAAGAGGTAAACCTTTAACAGAAGAAGAAATCTCTTTGGTGTTTTAAATTGATGAAGACATCCACTTATTCATTGAATTATCAAAAACAGTGATATTCATTCAACCATTGTACTTTGAAATGTTACAACTAACTCTTTTATGCAAAAATGATGATTCTGTAATCGATACTTCTGTTCAACAAAATGCCTCATTCTTGAGTAGGAATTTTCAATCAAAAAACATGCGCACAAAATCAGACCGTTTGATTAAACAAAACAGAAATATTTTCACAGTTCAGTCTTGTAACACGCAACACATTGCAAAAATAATAGTTGAATTTATTTTATACCAGTTTATTCGAGCAAAGATTACAGGTTTTTTACAATATATTTACATAAACAAGGACCGTGTTTTTGAGGTTTTATAACGAAAAACGCTGATCATCATAAAACTAATCTTTTTTCTGACTAAACCGTTGAATGATCAATTAAATGATAGATATGTCTCGAATTATTCGCATATTACATAAATAAGAGAACAAAAACATGTTAATAGGCCAAATATTAATATTTTGAGAAATATTTTTTCTTTTACAAGTTGAAAACTGTTATTACCACAATAATAATGTTTTTTTTATAAATGAAAGCCTCTCAAATATTATCAAGTAATTAGATCAAAATGGTTCTGAGCCTGATTTGATAAAATTGACCTGCGCACAATATCATTTGAATTTATTGTGAAACAACCAAATCATAAATTAATTATTTCTATAAAGAATTGAATGTTTCTACTCAACACGATGTGAGTTTTTTTCATGATTTTTTAAATGAAATTTCAAAGGATTTAGAATTCCTTCGATCAATTTAATGAATCAGTCATAATCATTTGATAAAGAAGAGTCAAATATAAAAAAACAAATCACCACAAAAATATGTTATTTTTCAATCTGATAAAAATATTTTGTAGCCAATCTGATGAAATTACAAATAACCTCGATACTGTGAGGACAAAACACAAAATACACGATTGCTTGAAGAAAGAGAAAAAGGAATTGCATTTTTTTATGTCCTTTGATAATAATCTGCCAGGAAATGCAATTGCTTACTTCGGAGCGACTTCTTTTGTACCACCTTCCTTACTTATTTCACAAAAAATCACTGATACTAAAAAACTCTCTTGGAACGAGAAAAGAACAAAACTAGAGTTTATTCACCAATTCTATTCTTCGATTGAATATCCAACAATATTTTGCTTTTCAATTTATGTGAATGAAAAAGAATTTGTTGTGCCAATAGGATTTTTCATCAAAAACAATGAGATCGTGATTTTTTAAAAAATAACAGTATACCACATTTAATAATATTAGATGAAAGAAAATACTTTATTACGATGGCTGACAGCCAAATTATGATACAAAGAATGAATGAGCTGGTGTGTTCAGATTTTTACGATAGCGACAGTGCATTTTTTTATTCAGAAAATGAAACAACTGCTTCTTGTGATTTAAGTGACTAAAATTCAAATTTGTTGGCAATTTTCTATCTTGAAAGATGTTTTAGGTATTTTTGAACAGCTTTTCATCATTTTTAGGTTAAAAAGTGCAGTCTTAAATCACTCAGAGCACTTCTTCAATTCAGAAAGAATTTTTTAACCAAATTCCAAGTTAAAAAATCTCATTCAAATTGTTTTATTTAATATATTTCATGTTCTTTGTCTTTTACCTGAATGTTCAGGTGTCAACTCAGAAGATTCTCTCTTATTTTTGTTAAGACCTTTCTGAAAATTAATTTGTTTGTTTTTCTCGTTTATCTTTGCCCAAATGGCTCTTTCCTTCTCTTCTTTGGGATCTTTTTCCTCCTCATCCATTTTTGTAATTTGATCGTGTAATTTCAAATATTTAGTTTTATCACCTTTTTTGAAGGCCTCATCTTGTTCTCTGATCAATTTGACTTTTTCCCAAATTCTTTGATATGGCATCTCATTGTGTTTCTGTCTTTCATTGTTGATTTCAATTTTTTCTTTTTCATCAATTGATTTTTTCAAAAACTTCCTAAATTTGTCAATTTTCAATTTTATTTTTTTAATTGCAAATTGTGGTCGTTTCTTTTTGAAATAATCAAATTCGAAATGCTCCAAATTAGAATTGGAAAATGTGAAAATTGGCATGTCCTCTGTTTGAGTGTTTGTTTTTTGTACTTTCAGATATTTATTTGTTTTTGCTTTTCTGCCTTCGTTGTTTTGAACTGTATAGACATCCTTTCTGACCACTTCTAGAATTTCTCGTATAGCATAACCTGTTTCAAACCTGATCCTCACAAATTTACCAACACAATCATCTAAACATGGTCTGTAAATGTTATTAACCAATTCGTTTCTTTTCAATAGCAAATTGCTCATTTCATCAAATGTGTAAATATTTTCTTGTACAGGATCTTCATTTTTCGTAACTGGTATTTTATTTTCTGTGGATTTTTTATTTTCTATTTCTTTAAATTTTTGATCCATTTCTTTCCTTTCCATCAGCTTTTGCAATTTAAGATGTCTTTCATATAAAATTTTCTCTTTTTCCGTTTCTGGTAACTGATTTAACAATTTTTCATCTTCTGAATCTTCAAATAATGAATGTTTGTCCATTTTCATCCTATTTTTTTCAATTGTCAATGTTTTGTTTGATTGTGATGATTGTGATTTTGTCCAATTCTTTGGATGGGTCACTGATATTTTTAGATTTTGACGAATTAAAATAATCTATTTTTATAAATGCGTATATTATTTCTTGAATAAATATTTTAAATTTCTATATATTTTGTAACTTTTCCAGAATAAATGATTCTGTATGTGTTTTCCTTAATTTTACTGTCAAATGCAACTCTTTCATGTTCTAACTTTGTAATATAATGATTTTGCCAATTAGAAATCTTCTTTTGTTAATAAATTGTTGATGATTTGTTGAAGTGATTTGTTTATTTTGGGCATGTTTTTGTTTCGAAATTTATAAATTGATTTTATTGAAAAAAACGACCGAAATACGTTGCATCTGAATCAACCAATAGAATAAAAAGGAGAAAATAACAAATTTAATGTTAATTTTATTCACTTTTACATTCTATTTTATCTATTAGTTTTTTTCATCAACAAAGACTAAGGGGCTAGAAATTTGATCAATTTTATTGAATGAGAAATCCTAAATTGTGTGCCATGGCCTGTATTTTGTTGTGATTTATTTATTTTATATCATACTAGATTGTGTGTTTTTTAGAATTCAATGAGCTATAAAGTACTTTTTTACGTAAATGTTCAGCTTTAAGATTGTAAAACAACTTTACTTGAAATCCACTCTTCGAAAGTTTCAATATATTTTAAATCTATACCCTGTTTGCAAATTTTTTATTCAGGCCCAATTTGCTCATTTTATTCCATAAACTGAGAATCAGGCACAATAAATTGATCAATACAGTGATGAAAAGCGAAGAAACAACCATTATATCAAAAGTATTGAATTTTTTTATCAAATAAGAGTAAATGATTGGTGAGATTGTAAATGAAAAGTTGAGCTGACAGCTTAAAATAGAAAAAGCAACTGGAATATAATCAATAGAACATAAATTGCTTACAATTGACCAATAAAGACCGTGTAAAGGTGCAGCCAATGCCAATAATATGATTATAAAATATAAATATTTGTTGAAGTACATTAAAATGTACGAGCAGCTCAATAAAAAACATCCTAAAAATATCATTAAAAACTTACAACCAAAGAAGTCTGCTGAATAGCCAAAAATAACAAAAAATACCATTTGAACGGATTCTAAAACACCCATTAATTGTGAAGATGCCACCTGTTTTATCTCAAATTTAGATTGTAAAAGCATCGGACCAAGATTGTAGAACGGCGCCCAGATAAATGAAAGAAAAAACGCAATAAGAGTCATCAGATAAAACGAGCCATGAATTGTCCGTAAATTTCTTGGGCTGTCCAATTTATTCTTATTGTTTCTTCTATTTTTGAAAGATGTTTTTTCATTCGGATAGTAGATTACAGGGGCTTCATCAGTTTCAATGTTTTTATTCAATGATTCACTGGGCCCATTGTTTATTTCTGTCTCGTATTGCTCGTTTAAATAATTAAAATCTGTTAATTTTTCTTGTTTTGAGATTTCGTTTTGAAATTTTTCAGGCACAAATTGCCAAACATTTTCACTCGATGGTATCAATGAAATTGGATGAAGTGTAGGAGATGGTTTTCTGCTCAATTTTTTTATATTTTCTCGTAAAAGACGAGAAGTTCAAAAAGAGGTTGATCACGACAGAAACGGTTAAAAGTGCATTGCCAATCAAACAAGAAAAAAACGGTGATATCTTCTCAGCAATTATAGGTGTAAAAATGAAATTAGCCACAATCCCTAATCGACCAATTGATATAAAAATAGAAAGTGCCAAACTCAAATTTCTTTTATAATTTTCTGTTATTTTATTTGAAAAAAGAACGAAAAGTGTTTCATTGCCAAGACCAAATAAAAATCGACCGATCAACATAAGATTGTTACTTTTAAGATTCAATGCAAAACTGAAAATACTGTGACCTATCAGAATCAAAACGGACAGCATTGCAATAAAAGATGGTTTTATGGAGTCTTTGAAGAAAAGTGTTAACAGTTAAGGAACAAAAATGTTTGGAAAGGCATAAACAGAGTATAATTCTGTAATATTGAATGTGTTGAAAATAGACTTGTTTTTTGCAGAAAGTGACCTATTCAGAGCGGCAGGTATGTCATAGCAGTAATATGAGGAAAATAAAATGGCTGATGCTGAGAGTAAAATGGCATGTTTTTGTTTGAACATTTGAGATTGTTCAAAATTACAATTATCACATACTTGAGATGAAACCGTTGTTTGAGATTTCACTTTTTTATTGGCTGTTGAAGTTTTTTCTATTGATTGTAAATTTTATCTCGACTCAATTTTTTGACTCAAAATCGGCCGATAATATTCTTATGCGTAGAAATTTTAATCTCAGGCTCAAATAATTCTTTCAATCATCGGATCAAAAAGATTCGATCGTATGTTTTTCAATAATTGTTGATATCTTAAAACACTTTACAATCAATCATTTGAAATGTGTTTATTCTTCCTATATTTTTAAAATGCGTTGAATAGTAACCTATTTTTCTCATTTGACTCATTCAATTTATATTTTTCTGTTTATGCAGGTTTTGATATTTAGAGAATGTGAAAAACTAAAACCCTTTTGTCTAATCGAATTTGAATATTTTTGGAGTAATGAATCGCTAAATAGTTGTTTAAATGTATTTTGAAGTGCAAAATGAACGTATCGATCAATGAATGTTGTGATTTTTTTCGTAGGGGAAACTAAAATTTATTTGAATTGCAGATTTTTCCTTATTTGTGTGTTTTGTTCATTATGATGATTGAATCGTTTCTCAATAACATTCTAATGTGTTATATTCCAATGTAACGATTGTTTGTAATAAATTCGACATTTCAATCAAGGCTGCCCTCCCTCTACTTGAAAAAACTGACTTAGAAAATGACTAAAGTGGTTACAAGAAAGAATGTTCTCAAAACAAATTGATAAGATAACAATTCTGTATGAGTAAACAGTACAAAAAGGATGGTCCTCTTTCTGCTTTGAGTGAAAATTTACATTTTCAAATCGAATTTTTCAAGAAAAATCCGCTTTTAAAACACTTTTTTTAGTGAAAATAATTGTTGTCTAGTATTCAATGTGTTAGAGGAAAACCTATTCGACGCGAACGAGACTCAAAATCTAAATTTTTTCGATGATTAGGGCTTTCAATGGTTGAGAATGCGATCTCATCGTAGAAATATTTACAAATTTTTGTATTTATGAAAAAATTTCGTAAATCTACTGCAAATATCTATCAAAATTGGCAATTAAATCTCTATTTATTTACAACTCCCAATTTGATAACAAAAATTTTACTGAAATTTCAGATGTCTTTGGCCCACACTTGATATACGTGGTGTATATTGGGATATTAATATATAAAAATGCTTTGGTCTATATGAAATGAAAGAAATTGGCTGTGAATTTGACCTTTCATAGGAAATGATGATTTTGTATCTATCATTGCGGGTTAGATCAAAGATCACTCTAAGACTATTTTCATTGAAACAAACACCTGTAATCTATCGAAATAATCAGTTTTTTAAAGAATTTCATTTTAATGATATGATTTTATATCTACACAATTCAATAAGGGAGCTTCACATCTGCAGTAAGCTATCTTTTTCGAAAAAATCAAAATTTTATACACATAAGAAATTGTAAAAAAGATCATTAAGTTTTTTTAAGTATGATGACTGATCGAAAGATTCAGAAATCAAATGAAAAAACAAAACCACGTATCGATTTCAAAACATTCTCCATCTGTACAACAAAATAATTCAATACGGAAAAGTTACACTTTCTAGTTGATGTTTATAATTTTTCTCAACAAATACTTTATTAAAGATACTAATTTTGGTGTTTTATAGTCTCGCACAAATTTATGATCATTTATTTGACTTTTTTATAATCAATTTCGGTGAATTCTTGGTTGAATCTATTTGAAAGCTTTTCGCTCATTTGTGGAATGTATCAACTATTCCATGTAACAAAAATCTTCGTTTTAAATAAACAGGGTGTATTTATAGAATTCTAATGAAGATTTCACCACTCTTCATCAATATAATTGTTGCTTCTTCGCCAATGATAGGTTGATAAATTATTTGAATCTTTTCTTTGGTTACTTGATAGCTTTATACTTAATTTGTTACTCAATGATAAAATATTGATTTTTATACGATATATAAACGCAAAAACAGACAGCCAAAGATCAGGACCACTATGACAAAGTATTCTTTGCATTCAAGATACGGAAAATCTTCTCTAAAATTGTTTTACGTGATTCAATATGAAATAGCTCAGACCAAATGAAAAATGATAATTATTTCTTTTATAAAATAGTCTAGGGAGTTAAATCGGAATTAAGCTTTCATCACAGGCATTCAAAAAACGAGAAATTCTCGAAACTCAACTTATCAGAGTTTAAGGATTCAAAATCCCAACAGCAAGCATAATGACTGAACTAGATATTTTTAAGAATTTTAAACATTATATGAAAGAAATGTTGGCAAAATTGAACTAGTCAATCAAGAAATCCCTCAAATCAAATCAGGATAAGTTCTGAAAAAGGATTTAAATTCTTTTTTTGACATGAAGCCTAATTATTTGACCCAAAGGGAAAAGTTACACACACATTAATGTTCCATATTCATTTCTTATTCCAAAATCTTAAATTACCAATTGAATAGTTCATACACATGAGAATATGTAGTTTTAAAAAATGCTAGACCATGTCTGAGATGAAAAGTTAATTATAATTCTTTATTCTCAATGATTTGCAAATTAATTATGAATTTACATCTTTCAGTGTAAAATATGATGGCTGTAAAATTGATAGAAATTTTTATTGTCTCGAACAATTAAATATTGCAGAATAAAATCAATATGAGGCTTTTCAATCTATGATGTTGTTTTTTGAGAATCGGTAAACTCATAATATCGGAAAATTGTCAAAAAAGTATACAAATTCTTTTAAATTTTATGATCGTACATATTTTTTAACGAAATATTTATGATACATTTTTAGCTGTTCACAGATTTAATCTATTTATAGCAAACTTGAATTAAATCATATTACTTGCTTTAATTCAGTGAAATTCAGGACAAGTTTTGTTTGAGAAGAAGTATTCAAGTATTATTATTGCATATATGCAGACTCATTTTTTTATGTCATTTTTAGAATATAATTTTCCTTTTCAAAATTATTGATTTCAAAAATGATATCATTTTTTTGAAAATTCTTCAATATCTATATGAATATTTCACCTACTTTGATGTATGTATTTTCTTTGAAAAGAAATTATTTTCTAAAGAAAGTGTTCGAAAAGCAATGAAAACGGTAAAAAGGAATTTTTAGATAAAACCATTCAGTTTTTTATGTTCAAATAGCAGTAAAATCAACTTGAAAAAGCTTTTGCGTCATCAATTTGTGGAAAAAGTTTATTTGTAAAAGGAAGATTTTCACCCTTTTCTTTTGATTACAAAAATGGTAAATGAACAAGTTTAAAAACAATACGACAAAAAGAGGCCATGAAATTCGCCTGGAACAGTATAGACATTGAAGTGCCAAACAAAAATGCTAGATACCAAGAAGAAAGAATTAAACTTGTTTCAAATGCGAATGGAGAAACAACTCAAGGGCTTTTAGCAGTTATGGGACCAAGTGGAAGTGGTAAAACTACACTGCTGAATGCATTTGTCGGAAGAGTACCGGAGGGTTCAAAAACAACTGGTAAAATAACATGGAATGGGAAAGAAAGATCAAAAAACATGACTGAATGGCAGTTCTCTGTTGGTTTTGTTGATCAAGATGACACAATTTATGATACTCTTACAGCAGAGCAGACTGTACGTTATTCTGCCCAATTCAGACTGAAGAAACAGAAAAATATCAATCTAGATCAAGAAATCAAAAATTTGTTTGCCAAATTATCAATTACACATATTTTGAAAAATAGAATGATCAATCTATCAGGTGGTGAAAGAAAACGTGTTATGGTTGCAGTTGAATTGATCACCAATCCCAAAATGATATTCTTAGATGAGCCCACTTCAGGTCTTGACAACAATACTACACTGAAAATCATCAGATTGTTAAAACAGCTTTCTGAAGAAGGGCGCACAATAGTTTTCACGATTCATCAACCGGATGGTTTGACTGCACAAGAATTTGATCAAATTCTGTTACTCTCACAAGGCCGATCCGTTTACATGGGGCCTTACAAAAACTGTGAGTCCTATTTAACAGATAAGGGATTTGTCAAAGAAGAAAAAGAAACTTTTTCCAATTTTGCTATGAGAATACTCGATGTTGAGCCAGGTGTCTATCATGAATCAAATAATAATCACGTTTTAGATAAATTAGTAACAGATGTTAAAGAAAAATATGATAAAAATGCTATTCAAAAAGTGCCTCGGTCAACAAATGAGTATTTCTGCGCATATAACTTAAATTTCAGACATGTTTTTTTGCTGTTAAAGAGAAGAATTAAGCTCAACATTTTCAAACTCAAGAATATCTTCTTGGTTCTTTTTTTACGTATGTGTTATCTGTTGTGTTGGATATAAACTTGGCCAAATGAAAGAGTCTTTTATTGAAAAATCGATAAACAATATCAAAGATCGTTCTCAAAAAATAGCGTTTCCGGATAACGATTTTAAGAATGAAATAGCCAAACATATCGCTGATACACTACTAAGACTGATATTCTGTTTAATTTTGTTACCTGCAATGTCTGCGCTGGCACCAGTCACGGCTGGACTGGCATTTTACGCTGAAAATAAACAGGTGAAACGAGAATTAGGTGTTAACACGTATTCTTTCACATCATATTACCTATCCGTGTTTGTTTTTGAGTTTCTCTTTTGCTCAGTAGCATTTATGGCAAATTTATGTTGAGTCAAATTTTTGATTGGTGTCAATTTGGCGCCTGTTGACGTATTTATCAGTAGTTTATTTTTTCTTATAGGCATTGTTATGTTTTTCCTAGGTGGCTCCGTTTCGACTTCAGAGAAAGTGACACAGGGTCTTCAAGCTCTCATTAACATGGTTCACTTTATACCTATTGCACTTATTATTGCCTTTTTGAAACTCATTGATCAAATTAGCCCTGCTCTCTGGCACGGGTTGTTAAACTTTATCCCATCGTATCCTGCCTCCACTTTTAGTTTATATTTTTATGTTCAATCTATTTTGACTGGATTCACGAACAATACAATTTCAGTTTTCAAAGAAAAATATCCATCAAAAAGCGTTGATGATATCGAACCGTATATAGATCTTTTCAAAGAGATCTTGAATAACAAGTTTAAAGAAAGTATCGCAACACACATGTTTGGTTATTATATCAGTGGGTATTGGGCGGTTCTTTTCACAGCTGTCTCTATAACACTGTGGGTGGTTGTCACATTATATTTATTAAGGAGGTTACTTAAAACACCTACAAGATATAGACTGAATGGTAAATGAGCAGAAAAGTGGAATAAATTAAGTTCAAGTTATAAATTGCTAAATCAAAATATTATTTTTTTTTCATTCGGATAGAATCAAGTATTTTCTTCAATTCTATTCTGAATATTTTATATCAATTTGAAAGCAATAAGCAATCAAATTCTGAATAATAGCAAAAAAATCATGTTTTTAGAATTTGAATATACTGAATATTAATGCAAAATTATTTTTTAGTAAAAGTTCATTTCATTTACTGTTTCAGCAGTATTTTAAAAAATACATTTTCACCATTTTCAAATTGTGCCCCTTGAAATGGTTAAATCTGAAATTTTGCGCATCAAATCACTCAGAAAAACAACTGATCTTTATACAAAACCACTTTTTCTCATTGAAAACACACTTGAATTGGATAAAAAGCAACATTTTGATTTGATTTTTGATATAACAGAAAATCAGCCTTTATTCAAGAAAATATTAGAATCAAGAATGTTTCGTGTTAAAAAGGATAGAATGTCACTCACTGAACAAAATGAAAGAATCATCAACCGATATCTCACAGAAGTTATGATCAAATTGTGTAAATACAAACACTTATCCAAAGAATCACATTTTATTTTCAATTTAATTGTCGACTATCTCATCAAATATTATTATATCGATCGATATAATAAAACGGAGCTGTTTTTAATTCTTTTACCAGACCATCTGCATTATGAAGAGGAAATTGTTAAACTTGGATTTGAATCAACAGGAAACAAACTTTTGAAAAACATGAAGGAAAAACCATTTTTCTCTACCATGCTCAGGTTTTGTGAATCTGCTCCTTCTTTTTATGATGATTTATTTTACGAGTTTTTCCGAATTAATCGAAAAAGTTCGAAAGTGCAATTTCATTTCAAAAGTTTTTCAAATTCACCTCATAAAGACAAATTGAAGAAAACACATGCATTTTTGACCAAATAAATTTCATACAAAATCAATTTAATTTAAATTGTGTAATTTTTTGACAATAAAAAATGTGGATTTATGAGCATTTTTTTGCACCATAAATGAGTTTTTTCCAAAATCAAATCTTATAGGCTTACAAGTTGGACATCAAAATCAACACATTAAAGAATTCTTTCACTATAAGGTTGAAATATCCAATGAAAAGACACTATTCTTTTCTTTATGATGAATTTTAAAAGGAAGTTTTTCACTTTTTTCTTAGAATTGGGACCTACATAAAACAATGTGTAGAACAAATTCAGTTTTTGCCAATTCTTCCACAGATTTACTCCCAATACATGTTCTTAGATCATCATTCTATCGTTGCTCATGAGAATATGTTTTTTCTACAAATCTAACATTCAACGTTTTATTTTTCTAAATCAAAACGAACAAATTCAACTTTCATATTGAAGAATATTAATTAAATTTAAGCATTTACCTTTCATAAAATAGGTAATATATTTCAGGATTATTTGCTAGAAAAATGTCAATCATATAAATTTCTCGTCTAGCATAGTCTATCTGATGATACCAAATACCTTTTTCTTTCACGATAGCCGTGTATAATATTTCCTTCGTGTTGAAATTTTCATGTTTCAAAAGAATTGACTTTAGTTCATAAATGTAATCAGAAATATTCAGTGTTTTTGGTATGACAATTAATGGGTTTAAATTAATTTTATCAAAATTATTGAATTTTTTCAAGCTATCCTTAAAAATAAGCATTTTTGCTGGACTAGCTGTTACATACGTATCAATAAAAGTGTGTCCTTTCTTACAAATATCATCATATTTTTTAGCAAACGATTTCATTTCAGCCTGTGGTCGCATATGCCCCGATAATTGCTGAAATAAACTTAATTCGCTGGATATTTTGAAGAAAATACGAGCAGTTTGACAAGATTCAGTCTCCTCATCATTAATTGGAAACCACAAGCAACTACAGTCTTTACAAGTTGGTGTTTTTGTGCTACTTGTAACGAATGGGCATCCATTACAAATCCCACCGGTTGAGCTTTTGAAATTATTTATGAGTATCGACAAAAAATCTTTTTTGATAAACATGCCTGCGTCTACTTGTAGTTTATCCTTCAGATTTTCAATGAGTTTGTCCTGTGTTTGTAAGATTTCGATCAACAAATTATCCCCCCTTAATTGCCCGATGTTTCGAACAGGATCAGACATGTAATTGAAAATATTCTCGAATGATGAGAAAATATCATCTATTTTTAAATTAGCATTGATGAAAATAAAATTTCTGAAATGTTTACAAACAAAAAGACACTGTAAGACACTATTTAGGTTATTAAACGGTCCAGAATTGAAAAGTGGTCGTGATAATAAGAGATTTACAGGAACAGTATCAACATAATTTGGATTTTGATATTTTAACCAATACTTTTGGTCACCAATATAATCACATTTTCTTAATTTGATATTTTTTAGAACAGTATTGTATTTAGTTTCGTCGAATGGAATTGTTTCTTGGTCTATAGGCTGCACGTTTTCCGCATTCAACGAATCAGAAAATCTTTCATAGGATCAGGTAGATCAGTGCATGAGAACACATTTTTCAAAGAACTTTCAACATCAATCATTTTTCTTACATGTTCTCTGTCTTCATTAGTTTGAGATGGTTGGTTCTTCTTTTCTGGTTCCTCATCCTGTAAGCTCTCTCTGAGACATCTTATTCTTTCTCTGATAGTTTCAAAACTGTCCGAACTGCTCGAATCAGTTTCCCCACTATCATCTTGTAATAACTCTCTTATTCTTTCACACAAACTTGTCTCATCATATGATCTAGAGTACGAGGTTTTTGATTTTTCAACATCTTTTTTTGAAGAAGCTTCTGTACTTTTTACGATCAAAAAACAAATGTTCAATATGATTAACAAAAAAGTTTTCATCAAAACTGAAAGGTCACTCGTTTGAGTTTATCCATACAATTGAAGGGAAAAAGGTAAATCATAAAAAAGGGATAGGCTATTTCTAGTTAATACGACTTATTTAATGGAAAAAGAAAACTCCATTCGAAAAAATGCCCTTTTTCGCATCAGGAATGATTTTTTGGTTCAAATTATTCAAAAAACAACAATTAAGTTATAAAATTATTATTCATTTGAGATATGAACGTATTCGAAATATGATTGAACAGTCGAAAATATGATATTTTGACTAAAAATGCGTAAAAAATTTTATGATGGGTTTATTGTCATGAATATTTATTTCATCTCTAATACGATGGCCATTCAAATATCTTTCATTACGATTTTTCAATCTTAAAAATATTTAAACATATTATTCAACTTTACTCCGATTCAAAATGATCAGTAAGAACAATTTAAATCGAAAAAATAGGACCGGCAAAGTCCAAGAAGAAAGAGATACGATTTTTTGTCATCGTTTGAATTAAAAAAATACATATTTTGACCAAACAACTTGTTTATTTCAACCAGATTTTTTCTTTTGTTGTGTCTATCATATCATTGAGCGGAGTTCTTTCGTGAAATAAGTAAAAAACATTGTGATTTTGATGTAAGAAATCATGAACATTTGAAACATGTTCACGTGCTAAATCATGCTGATGAAACCATTTATTATCTTCAAATACTAGTGCAGTGTAGTAGAATCCATTTTTCTTATATTGATGCTTAAACATTACCGATTTAAGCGTATAATTAAATGAATCAATTTCGAGTTTTAATGGAATATTTATAAGGCATAATTTTTTCTTTTTAATCCGCTGTACCAAATCATAATCTCGTGCGAATAATATCAAAATTTTTGGTTTACTCACTGCAAATCGTTTTCTTGCAAATTTTTCTTCGTGAACATTTACTGAGCAAAAATCCTGTGCATCAATGTGTACATGAGCTTGTTCAGGCAAGAAATTATTTTCAATTTGATGCAAAAGATCCGTTTTACTCACCAAATCAAATGATAAATAGTAATGCACATCTGTTTCTTGCGAGGGTATATCATGTGCTTGAATACATTTTGAGCAGATTTTATATTCTAGTGACCTATACATTACTGGTATATGCACATTTTGATTGAATTTTAAGAGAAGGTGGAACAAAGCCTGAATACTATCCCCTTCACATTTTTTATCTTCAAACAATTCATAGTTTTCATAAATAAACATGTTTAATTGTTCAAAATGATCTATATGCGATTGCACAACTTGTTCAAAATTTTTCTTCAGATTTGATTCATTGGAATCTACAAGTTTGAATGGATCTTTCATCAATTCAAATGTTTCATACAAAAATGTATTTATATCTGATAATTTTGAATTTTTATTATTGAAAAGATACTGCCTGAAATTTTCACAAACAAATAGTCACTGAAGAGCACTGTTTAGATTATTCTGGGTTTTCAATGGAAATAGAGGTCTTGAATTAGCGAAAGTGTCAAGTCTATTAAATATTACTGTTTGTGATCTACAACAAATGATACTATCTTTTATCTGCTGATAAAAAATTTTTTTTTGGTTTGTAAATTTTATCTAACTCTTTTATGAGTTGTTTGGCATTTTCATATTGAATTGGGCGGCGCTTAAAAAGTTCGATTCGCATTTCATTTTCAAGAAGAAGACCCACATTTTGATTGAATCCTACAAGAAAAGGAGGAATTACATTTGAAAACCCTTCAGTATAAGAAAAGAGACTTGAAGAATCGTTTGCACATTCATCAACCAACCGGCTTTTCTTCTTTTCGTTGGAAACAATTTCAGAGCTAGATGATGATTCATCAGACTCGTTACAAAAAGGCAGTTCTAATTCACTTTCATATAAATTATCGTTCACATTATTGAGATATCTCTCATGTGTTAACAACTCAGAACTAACTCGTCTAGATGATTGAGAAGACAAATTAGCTTTTGATTGATTTTCTTTAGGTCTCATTGTGGTGGTAGATTGAGATGTCGAGGGCATTTCATCTGAAACGTTTTGATAGGCACTTATGATTTTTATATGGAAGCAGTTTGGCTGGTTGTTTCTCTGTTCACTAGTTCCTATGACCGCTGATACTTGTTGGAGATGTGGATCTGTAAATTGAGTCTGGCTTTCAGAAGTCATTGATTCTTGTTGCTGGTTGACTGTGTTTTGTACATTATTATTCGATGAAGAGAACAATCTCATTTGAAATACATCATTGTTTTCTTCTGAATCGGATGCATCATTGGTTTGCAGTTTTTTCCTTAGTTTTTCAATGCGCTCCAAATCTACGCATTGTGTTTTTACAATGAAGACATTTTTTTCTGTATGAACAATTTCAGTCTTAGAAAGACCATATAAGTCTGCCTCCTCTGAATCATAAAAATCTTCAATTTCTGCTGCACAATGTATAATTAATAATTGTATCAAGACAACTGACATAAGCATTTTGAAAATAATAGAATTTTTCAAAATATTTAACGCCTTTTTGCACAAAAATTATTTGAATAGGGTTAAATTCTTCTTTATAGAAACAAACAAGTTTAATTTTCCTTTTAGTCAAAATATTGACAAATGTACGTAGGTAGCTAATACGTTAGGAAAAAAACTTTTCTAAAAAATGATGTCATCTAATGTTTTGAAATAATAGAATTTTGATGAATCATTAAACCATTAAGGATGGTTCTTGGATTTAAAAAATTTAATATGAGATTATATTCTTATTTGGATACCATCTTGCACGAATATACTTCATTTATTTTAATACGAAGTATCAAGTTAAATAAAAACTGGATAATAAGAGGATCACATTTAGCTTAGCCCCTTTAAATCATTTTTTTTTTATCTTTAAAATAGTATCCAGACAATTTTGAACAAAACTGTATAATTTAAATCAACCAAATCATTCTTCTCGATTGCTATCGGAGTGGTAGATCTTGTTTAAGAGAGGCATTTTTTTCAATTCAAAAACGAACTACCATTTTCATACCTTCTGAGAATCATGAAATGCATTTCTTCAAATGGTGATACTTTAACTTACACAAATGTGAGTAAGAATGGTTTCAAATATTTGTAAGAGAATCGATTGAATAAAATGATATTAAAATATAATATTTCTCAGTGATTTACATGGACTAAATGATCCAATTTTAACTTTTTAACCTTACGATGTATTTTAAATCTATTCAAAAAACAAATAATTGAATCATGTAAAAAAAAATATATTCAAAAAGGCCTCTTACTGACAAGAAAAGAATATGATAATAACCGAAACATATGAATTGAATTAAAGAACTTTAATTATAGAATGAATTATAGTTTATTTTCTTGCTCTGTATCATCTTCTACTGAAAGTTTGTTTGGATTAAACGTGTATTAGAAAAATTGTCCGAATCACCATCATTTATGAAGAGCGTTTCAACTTCTGTGAGAACCTGCAGTGTAGTACATTCACTCGGTTCATGTTCTTCTCTATCAGAATGTTTATGTTCATGACGCAATCTGTTGATAGTTAAGTATAATTCTGATGAATCGATATCTTGTTTTTCAATTTTAGTTGTACGATCTATTCTTGTGTTTTCTTCTTCCAAATTTGAAGTTTTTGACAATTTCCTTTTGTAAAGACATTTTTGCGGACGAGGTTTCAAGATTTTGCAATTGGATTTCATTCTTTCAGGACTTACTTTCCTTTTATTACTATTTTCAGGACTAACATTGTAAATAATATCGTCTTGAAATTTATCAAAGCAAGAGCTTGTAAAGAAATGGTACAATTTATCTCTATGAAATGCCACGAAATTTTTATGCAAGAGACCATCGATTTCTGGCCCCTTAGGAACGTAAAAATGAACAACGCCAGGCATGCGCCCGCTAATCACCGTATTGCGTATGTTAAACCTTATTTTTATGCCAGGCGTCCCATTAAAATGGGCTCTTCTACATCTTTGCTCTGTTTGACGAAAAACAAAATTATCAAATGGGTACTGAGCGGCTTTCTCATGACAATATTGACTCTTATCACACCAAAATTCAGGAATGAAGAAATCGACTTGATAAAAAGGTGCTTGTTTGTGATATCCTAGATATTGTGCGATAAAGAAATGTTCATTCCCTTGATTTACTTGCGAGTTACCAATAGAGCAATTCAATATCATACCAGTTCTCTGATCTCTGAATAATTCTTGTACATCAACCAATTTACCATAGAAAACATGTCGGATCTCACAAAAAGGTGCATACAACAGATAAAATCGCCCCTTGTCTTTTTTGATTCTGTGAAAATCTATCAAAACGATATTGTTGTACCAATTACCTTTATTATTTTTTTATCCCTCTCTTGATCGAATGTTGCAAAAGCATGCAATTCATTATTTGATGGTGATGATGTTGTCATCTGTTGACTTAAATCTATGGGTTGGGTGTGTTGCCCTGAACCTTCTAGTTTCGTTTGAAGTGTTTCTAATCTGCTCAGATTTTCATGATTGTAGGAGGCCTCATGCTGCAAAATATTTGATTTTCTTGATACAATTTTTTCAAATTGCTGATCCTTTTTGTCTGAAATGCATAGCTCATCATTAGAATACTCTGATTCTACACACTTATCACTATTGAATAACGATACAATAGCACATAAACAAAAACAGAAATACAATATTACTGTCACTAACATAAAAAAGGCAGCAAGATTGACAAATTTATACCCAAATCAACAAAATTTCCGAATTTGACAACAATATGCGATTGTTTTATTGAGAATGGGTCAAGAAATACAACAAGAACCTTCTTTCTTATTCAACTAGCATGATAATATTGCGTAATTTCCTTTTTGAAGACATTTACCATTTACAGACCCAATTCTGAAAGGAAAATGATTACTTCTTACAAATTTGTTAAATGTGATGAGAACATATGATATTTTTAGATGACACGGTCTATGAACAATACATGATTCTTTTCATCTTGAGATGCATTTACATACAAAAACATGCATTTCGATTTCTTTTGCATTCAAACAAATCGGATATTCAAACCTTTTTGTTCATGGACAAAGATTCTGAATTTCAATATTTTCTCTAAAGAAATTTATTCTCTTCGACTCTGATTGACCTGCTCATGAATGGAATATGGTATTTTTTCATTATGAAAAGGTTTATTGCTGATACTAAGTATTTAATATTTTGTTGTTGGCTTGCAGCATCTCAATTCTGTAAATAGAATGACAAAAATGATTTGATCAAATCTTTGAACCCAAGGATAAAAATATGAAAATGTCCAATTGACAAATGAAATAACTTTTTTTTGTGATTTTTTGAGTTCTAAACAGAAAATAGAACCATTTGGAGGTTTTTAAGAGATTTGTTGACTGTTTTGAGTAGCTTAAAAAATATTTTTATCAGTTTTCGAATCGCCCTTTTCTCATTATACTTTTTCAATTGCTCTTGATTTGATTTTATCTATAAGAATGACAAGATCGTTCTCTTTAGGTATAAAATAATTTATTCAAAATGAATTTATGTTACTCTATTGTTTCAGAATCTCTATTATTTCGCCTGTTTTGTTCTTTATATGGATATTCAATAATTCAGGACACTTTCCGATCATTTTCATTGCAGATTTTTCAAAATTATCTCAAGATTCAAATCACTTTCGCTATTTTGAAGTAAGAAAAGATTTTTCTTTATTTGTAGTCTTAAAATCGTATTTTTGTATCTCAAATAGATTGTAGAATAAAAAAACTACTTTTTTTGCATGTAACATACTAAGTTCTCTGTTTTTAAAGTATGAAACTCGTGGTTCATTGGTAGATCAAATTCATATCTTTTTTCATCTGACCCATATTATTCTGTAGAGTACAACAATTTCAAAACATTTTATTAGAAAAATCAACTCAAATACTATTTCTTACAGAATGATGAGTCGTTTCTACTTATTTGAGAATATTTTTCGTAACTCAAAGCATTTTTTTCTAATTCTGCAGATCTTATTGCATGAATTTACCTTTTCTTTAATGTTACAGGTATGATGACAGTCAAAAAATATGATTGCGATTTTACATCCGTTAAAAAACACTTTGATTTTCTTAAATACCAACTGTTTTATTGAGAGCCTCAAATTTACTGACTGATTTTCATACGAATATTCTGTAGAATATCTCAGTGTTTTTCATTGCATGACATCTGTTTGAAAAATATTTTATGAAAACAAGAAGGTGAAAAATCTTATACTGCCTGTGATAATGTGTAGTTTATCTTTATCTGTTCAAATTTTCCGTTTTCTAAGATGTGGTTGTTCCAAATGATATGTCAAATATTCTTTTTCTCTTGAAATCTACTTACTCTATTCATCGGATTTCAGTTCATCTAAATAAAGAGAAATCTCTTCAATCTATTGATCGTCAAAGTTGAGTTCAAAAGAGAATGATTTTTTTTTATCTCATCATCGTTTATTTCTCACCTGGTAAATTTCGATAGCTATGCCAGACAGAAAATAATTTGTCACTTGCACCATTTATTTTATAAAATAAAATCTTTGAAATGCTTCGAGTAATCAAACATGTTTCTGATAAATGATATACTCTGAAAATACTCTTATATTTCCATTGAGATAGATAAATACCGTTGACAGTTGAAATAGTATGAAATTTATTCAATTGTTTAAGATAGAAATAAGTATTTTTGAACACAACCATAATTTGTAGAACAGATACTCGATAGGTGAGTTGCTGTATCAGTCTTAAAAACCGAGATAGAGTTAATAGATACATTGCGCATTAAAATTAGCGTGATCATCCTATCTTGGAAATAGAAAGATCTCTTATCAGAATTATTTTTTCGTATTAATTCACAACAAAGCTTAATTATACTTGATAAAATGATATTCTTCTTATTATTAATTCTGCAAGAGAAATGAAGAGAACTATTGTAAAAGTAATATCAGAGAATGATTTACTCAATAAAAAAAATACTATTCGAATGACTAGAATGTTTTTAGATTAAAGACGGGAGTAATTTCAGAAAAATAATATTGGAAATTACTCAACAATTCTCTGATTTTATGCCCACCTACCTGAAAAATAAATATTTTAAGAATAAAAACTGAGAGAAGAAAAGTAAATAATTACATGGATCATTATTTTGAATTGTCTTTCAACTATCGCATTCACCACAATGCTCATTTGACAAAGGATTAACCCTTAGAAATAAAATGATTTTTTTCGCCAGTACAGCAACTGATATTTGCTCATTGCACGTAATAATTTGTAACTGAAACACAGAGCTAGGATATACAAATTATTGATTCAAAAATGATTGAAAAATCCTCAAAATTATTAAAAATATTACCTTGATCACGCTCTTCTGTTTGAAATATTGAATAATCTGTTGAAACTCTGTCAAGAAAAAAAAGGAATTTTCAATTTTTTCTTATGATGTAAAGAATTGCTCAACTCATTGAAAGAACATGTTTTGTTTTAGTGCTATTTTTAATTGTTAGTACTCTTAATCTTAGAAAAATATCACGCCATTTCAAAGAAAACTAAAGTTTCAAGAGGTAATTCGCTGCAAATATTCTATTTTTGAACTATATATCATTTTTTGTCAGCAAATAATCTTTCAAACAAAATGCCTCAATCAAATGCACATTTTTTTATAAGATTTTCAGTCAGAAGGTGGTTCAAAGGTCAATTCTTTAGTATATTATTGCATCATTGACCACTTTTTGATATGTGATCAACCATTATTCAATCAAAAGTATTATTATTTAAATGAATTTATTTCATTTTCGTAATTGCAAATTTTTCAATATTGATCACATTTTTTCAAACCTGAAAACACTCACTCTCTTTAATCCTAGTAATACTAAACATTTTGAAATATTACAATTAAAAACCAGCCCTAGTCTATAATGAAATTTTCATGTCACCTATGAGATGATGCTTCATTATTTAATGATCTTCTTGATTATTGTAGCAATTTTTTAGGAAAAACAGCCATTTGTCATTTCTGTTTGAATATAGTTCGAATTTCAAAAAATAATACAACTGTTTGAATTGATTGCTCAATGAAATGATTAATCATTTTAGATTCACTTTCAGCACAAATATGGTGTTTACAACTGTATGGACAATTGGAACATTTATTCGAAGAACAACATTTCACCAAACTGATGGATTCCAAAAACGCATGTAGATATTTCGATATCTATCACAACAGTTTCATTCTATGAAACAAGAACATGCACAATTGATTAAAAAGTAGATTCTTTTATAAATGCGTAACTTTTCATTTGAATTTTGAAAAAGTTGCTCGAAAACGTCTTTTGTGGTATATTTTTAATTGTATGGGTAAATTCTCTTGAAATTTTAATGAAAATTGATAAACATGCAAATATTACAAAAGAAATAGATTTCATTGATACATTTGTTCTACTTTGACAGCTCGGAAACTTACAAACTCAAAATATTTTATCATCAACTGTGTCACAAATACTTTTCGCACTTTTATTTTTTTGGCAATGAAATTCCATGCATTATCATTTCGAAAGAAAAACTGTTTGAATAATTCAAGAACCTTGCAGTTGTTTTATTAAAAAGAAAAATGTTGATTTTCAACAATATTTTGAATACAAAACTGAATGTTTTTTTAATGATTTGTTGAAAAATAGTATAAGATCTTTTTAGACCAACTTTAATTATGTCAAAAAGAACAGTTTGAAAATACTACTGACAAGTAGGGTTAGGGTTACAGATCAAAAATAATTTGTTTTATGCACTTGTACAGAAAATTATATTGTTTGAAATTTTTAGGTTTAAAGGTTCTTCAAAACTTCAATCTTTTGGAAAATTTGATTGTTCCAAAAAAATATCATATTGTCTCTTCATCATGCCAAAACTCTTGATTCAAAACTTCTGCTAGTTCATTTTGTTGAAAAAAATCAAACTACAACCTTAAGAACTCTTTTTCGTTTCTATCTAAGAGAATATCCATCGTACAAGATATATAAATGCTGCTTTTGAAGATCTTAATCCGAGATTTATTTTTAATTGAAAGATTTTGGTTTAAAATGATATGATTATTTAGAAAATAAATCAGTAGATTCATTAAAAATCACGTACAGCTCAAATACAATACAAAAGACTATCTCTGGCTTCTTTAGATTCAGATTATCAAGCTTAAATGAAAACGGTTATGATCAAACTTCTTTGGCCTAGCAATTACTCAAACAATTTCTGAGTCTAATAATTCAATTAAAAATAACTAGACTTTATTAGACATATTGAAAATAACTAGTCATTATTAGACATTGGTCTCTTAAAAAATACGAAATGTGTTTTCATATACTGAATTAATCCCAATAATTACTCAAGATGTAGTCGATAGTATTAGATTGAGAAAATCCGATATTATGAGAGAAGTTTAGATTGATCGATCGTAATTCATGCAAATAAATCTCAATCATTATCTCAAATATAAGATTTATTCTCTCAAAAAAAAACTTCTCGCGCTCTGTTTTCATTAAAATCAAAAAAATATTTAGTAAGTCATTGCAATTATCTTGTCATTCTGTTACTTTAAACTTTATTATTTTATCAGATGAAATAATTCAATTTCAAAAAACATCTCAATTGTTCTTTATTCTATACCTAATCTAATAAGCGTAAAATTTATTCAAATATTATAAATCTCCTTCAATTAGGTACTTCGAATTGTAATCGAAAATCAACTCTTGCAATAGTTCGATTTGAAGTATTTATAAGTATTCCGATTTATGAAATAAAAACCATTGTTTGATTTTAAAACATGACAATTGCAATCTTGAGTGACCATTTCTAAATAAAATTTCTAAATCTTATTATTAAAATGAGACTAAATTGGTCAACCAGGTTGTCAATATTCCTTAGAATTTTTGTAAGATTATTGATAAATCAATATTCTGTGCAATTATCTGATTTAAAGATTCAATTGAAGTTTATCGCACAATGTTCTTTATAAAAAAACAGGGTTGATAAGTTTTTATCAATTTTGCACCATGACAGGCTCTTATTTGATTGTTATAGGATTCATAAAGTTAAGATTATTGGCATACGAGTTTAAACTAATTCATTTCTTATTGTTCTCATTGCAGCAATTTTTTCAAACACCTGTGTGTTTAATTTGAAGAAATCAGTTCAAAAAAGAACAATTTTTATATAAAACGTGATAATTTGAAATGTTGCGTTCTGTATGAATCTTAAATTTATCATTTTAATTTTTCAATTTCGTTGAACATGATTGATTCTTTTACAATAAGTTGTTGTCCCTGTGATTAGTCGAAAATACTCAAAATGTTTGAAGATAAAAGTTATTCACCTTTTAAAAATGGCTATTTTATGAAACTGCAACACCACCTCGATTTATTTGTTTTCAATTGTAGCTGATAGCAATCAGTTTAACGAGATGTTAAAAGACACATTCAAGAGAAAATTATACTTTAACAAAAAACAAACGCTTTCAAACGGCATAGACAGAAAAATAATTATATGGAAAAAGGAAATTTAGCTTGAATGAAACAACTTAATGGATGTTTGAAGAGAATTTTTCAGATTAAATACGACAATTTGAGAATAAAATATCTTTTAAGTGGTCAATTGAAAGTAGAGTTAACAGAGGAAATTGCTGCTCTTGACATAAAAACTTCATTTCTTTTAAAGTAAAGATACTTCGAAATGATAAGTTCTTTTTGAACAGTATATTATTCATTTCAATCTAGAATTGAGACGAAAAAACGCAACCGCTTCTATTAGAGAAAGTTCCTTGTTCAAAAATAGACAAAAAAGCAATTTAAGATCGACAAATTCGTAAATGATGAGCAAACAGCACGCATTCAGAACAAATTAGAGGGATTCGCCTCATTGCAGAAACAGCTGTTTGAAAAACAAGAAAATTTAAATATTTTATAGCAAATATTTAATCAAAAATAAATCAATTTAAACTAAAAATGCAATTTTCTTAAAGAAACATGGGACTGTGCTGGAAAATTCACTTTTTATAATAAAGCCAAAAAAGATAGTTTTTGATATTAATGCTTGGTGATTCTTTGATTACACAATGAAGCCATTATTATTCGGATGGTTTCTTTAAAGAATCAACAGCTCTTTATACAAACTTTTCAGAGGACAAAATTAACTTGTATGGACAAAAATACCTTCGTAAATTGAAAATGTTTGAACACAACGTTGCAAATTTTAATTTTAAGAAACAGATACAGATTGATGGGTACAAAACTGGTTCACTGCTTTCAAAAACGCACAACAAAGAGTTGATTGATTTTATAGATAGCATTACTCCGGCAAAAAAAACTATTCTTTCAATGAAATCTGTTTCAGAAAAAAGACAAATTTTAGAAGCATTTGCCTTGTTGAATTCATTCGATTATATAATTTGTATGAAAATGGAAGAAACAGAGCCAAATTCAAATTATTATTCTAATAGCTTTGAGGGAATGATTGATATCCTTGGATTAAAACAAAGTGATTTACGTGTCCAGTTTGTAAATATCAATACTTTCATTGAAGGTGTTATTTATCTTCAAAACAATATATTACCATTCACAACCTTAACGAACGATGATCTCACCAGTTTAGTGTCTGAAAAAAACTAATTCCATCATTTTTGAATAAGTACAAGATTCTATGAATGGTTTTTTCATTTAGAATAGAAGGATGTTCAAAAGACATGCAGAGCCTACTATTTTCATTCTATTCAACTTTTTAATGTCCCTGTTAAGTTTAAATGATACTTTTTCACACTAGAATTATTATCAAAAGAGGTGCCATCATTTTATTGTAAGATAGTGATCAAGTTTTTCGTATCATTTTGATTTTTTAATCTGTTACTAAAACAAATATGCGCAATTTCGCTCTTTAGAAATCCAAGATTCATATGTATACTTTGATAATGCTTTTATAAGATATGTTAAAAGTTACTCAAGTAAAAACTGTGTTTGCAAAAATATTTTCTTCTGAAAATATCAATAAAACCTTTGAAACTCAAATATTCTTAATTTGATAGCATCGTCCAAATAAGAGTTTCACAACATCTGTTTGACAAAACTCTAACTATTCCAAATGACAATTGTCCTTTCCACAATTTTATGAAAAGAATAATCAAATTATACATTTCCTAATTGTTAATTGCATACAACGAACAATATTAATAAAGGCAAAGGTTTTTTATAATCTGTTGCTGTTTATGGGCACATTTTTGATACGCATCTATAACCCATAATAATTTTCTATCAAAAAACATACTTTTTTTAGACAAAATACAACAGTAACAGGAAGATAATGCTAATTTAATGAAAATATTCTTGTTGAAAGAAAAAAATTTACTAATCAAAAAACTACCATTTTCTGACCAAACAATTCTCAATTGTTTCAATTGTGATTCGTTTTTCAGCTGAATTTATCACCATTGCAATTTTTTTTAGGTTAATTCCTGAATCAAAGTTTTGACAAAAATATGCAAAAACCTTTTCATTTTGTATTAAATCCAATAAATTTAGCATATTTTCTACCCAATCAAACAACTCTACTATTTTTATCGGACATTCACAGTTTTCTGTGCTTTTACCACATTTCGTGGCTGCGAAAATTCTATCAAAAGAACCAACAGGTAAACTGTTAATTACAGATACCAATTTCTTTATATTAATTAGATAGAAAATGTTAGATAGATCTTCAAATCGATATTTGCAAAGTAGTTGCTGCAAAATCTTCAAATCTACATTATCTAGTATGTGAAATAGATTTACACATACATCTTGAAAATAAGAAATTCTGTTACGATTGAGGTTAATATTTCTCTCAATTATGAGACGAATAAAAGACTGATATTCCTTTAGATGGAAGGGCTCGTCTGAAGTATCAAGATGGCTTTGTTTTTGTTTACATTTTTTCATAATTTGACCCATTCGCTTGATCTGAAATGAAGAAAGCGTCTCATATGCGTTATCCACACTTTCAATATCGTAATGTCTTTCACTATTTCCAGGCAATGATAAAATATCACTATTGTTGAAAACATTTATAAGTTCCCAGAGCTTCTCTTCTTCTACTTTCAAATATCTCAAGTGTATTTTCTCGAAGAATTCGATAATTTTTGATCGCTTGAGATTGTTTAAAATTAACAGTAGTTTATCTAACCCGATTTCTCTTATGTATATATTAAATCTCATTGCAGGTATCTCATTGATAATTTGAATCAAACGAGTCTTTTCAATGAACCTACAGATGTTTTTAAGATTGTCTGCACCCATTTCTTCTTCAAAATTATAAAATTCCGATAAATCGATGTTATCCAAAATTTCAATAAATTTAGGGCAAGTGCAATTGCAAAGTGTATTTTGCACTCTTGAATCAAACAGCTTTGATATACAGTGAAGAAAATAAGTATTTGAACACCCTGCTATTTTGCTATTTCTCCCACTTAGAAATCATGGAGGGGTCTGAAATTTTCATCGTAGGTGCATGTCCACTGTGAGAGAGATAAACTAAAAAGAAAAATCCAGAAATCACAATGCATGATTTTTTTAACAATTTATTTGTGTGATACAGCTGCTAATAAGTATTTGAACACCTGAGAAAATGAGTGTTAATATTTGGTACAGTAGCCTTTGTTTGCTATTACAGAGGTCAAACGTTTCCTGTAGTTTTTCACCAGGTTTGCACACACTGCAGGAGGGATCTTGGCCCACTCCTCCACACAGATCTTCTCTAGATCAGTCAGGTTTCTGGGCTGTCGCTGAGAAACACGGAGTTTGAGCTCCCTCCAAAGATTTTCGATTGGGTTCAGGTCTGGAGACTGGCTGGGCCATGCTAGAACCTTGATATGCTTCTTACGGAGCCACTCCTTGGTTTTCCTGGCTGTGTGCTTCGGGTCGTTGTCGTGTTGGAAGACCCAGCCACGACCCATCTTCAATGCTCTGACAGAGGGAAGGAGGTTGTTCCCCAAAATCTCACAATACACGGCCCCAGTCATCCTCTCTTTAATGCAGTGCACTCGTCCTGTCCCATGTGCAGAAAAACACCCCCAAAGCATGATGCTACCACCCCCATGCTTCACAGTAGGGATGGTGTTCTTCGGATTGTACTCTTCATTCTTCTTCCTCCAAACACGCTTATTGGAATTATGACCAAAAAGTTCTATTTTGGTCTCATCTGACCATAAAACTTTCTCCCATGACTCCTCTGTATCATCCAAATGGTCATATGCAAACTTAAGACGGGCCTTGACATGTGCTGGTTTAAGCAGGGGAACCTTTCGTGCCATGCATGATTTCACATCATGACGTCTTAGTGTATTACCTACAGTAACCTTGGAAACGGTGGTCCCAGCTCTTTTCAGGTCATTGACCAAGTCCTGTCGTGTAGTTCTGGGCTGATTCCTCACCTTTCTTAGAATCATTGAGACCCCACGAGGTGATATCTTGCATGGGGCTCCACTCCGATTGAGATTGACCGTCATGTTTAGCTTCTTCCATTTTCTAATGATAGCTCCAACAGTGGACCTTTTTTCACCAAGCTGCTTGGTAATTGCTCCGTAGCCCTTTCCAGCCTTGTGGAGGTGTACAATTTTGTCTCTGGTGTCTTTGGACAGCTCTTTGGTCTTCGCCATGTTACAAGTTAAAGTCTTACTGATTGTATGGGGTGGACAGGTGTCTTTATGCAGCTAACGACCTCAAACAGGTGCATCTGATTCAGGATGATACATGGAGTGCAGGTGGACTTCTAATGGGCAGACTAACAGGTCTTTCAGGGTCAGAATTCTAGATGATACACAGGTGTTCAAATACTTATTTGCAGCTGTATCACACAAATAAATTGTTAAAAAATCATGCATTGTGATTTCTGGATTTTTCTTTTTAGTTTATCTCTCTCACAGTGGACATGCACCTACGATGAAAATTTCAGACCCCTCCATGATTTCTAAGTGGGAGAAATAGCAAAATAGCAGGGTGTTCAAATACTTATTTTCTTCACTGTAAAGACAGCTGTTAGGAGTTCACGTTCAACTTGCACCTCACAAGAGAAGTAGCACGTACTCTGGCATACAAAAAGCAGCTCCATCTTTGTGTGCAGTAAAGAAAAATAACTGTACTGCAGCTGTGCACTTGAGATTACATTTGCTAAAATGTTAAAACCTTGAAAAGCATGAGAAGTACAGTAGTATACCAACCTCAAAGTCCTTGAAAAGGGCACTGGCATGTCCTGCAAGATAGTCAATAAGGCATCGGATGACAACGTCCCTTGTCTGCCCACGTTGGATTCAATCTGCCGGACAGAAAGTGTTTAAAGTAATAAAAAGCAACACTATACATTAAAGCAGTGCTTTGATTTACTAGAAAAACTTAAGTCTCAAACATGTCTATAGAAATTACATGAGAGGGAAGTTTGTAAGTAGTGATGGCAGCAAAAAAAACCTCAGACCTAAAATTTTGCCAGGCGCATGAATATAAGTGGATATTGTGGTGCGGTGTGCAAAGGATGTGAGAGATTGGAAACAGAAAACTAAGGAAGAAAAACCAAAAACTGTTCAAGGGGCTGTATGTAAGATTGTGGCTATTGTGGCTGTTGCTGGAGTGAAATAAAAAACAATCTGTATTGCAACTAGCAGCAGGAATGAAGCGGCAGTATCTGTTGTCACAGTGATATCTATTCAGGCTTCTGTGGCTTAAGCGGGTAGGATGGACGGGTATTTAGCTTCTTACTATCAGTCACAGTAACTAAAAGCAGAGGTCATGTCAGTCAGGTGCTCTGCTGGTTATTGTTCCACTTTCACCGCCCCACACTGGTCCAGATTCACGAAAAAGTCGATCAAAACTAATTTTTGAGTGAATTCATTGTAAATCAGCATGAAAATGATCTATAAGCAAAAACATGACCGTATCTCTTCATTTTACCTCAAAAACCGAAAATAACGAATTACTTTAGTTGGCCAACTTTCACAAAAACACTGACTTGTACCAAAACTTTATAAGTCACATCATAAAACAAGTTGGTAACTTAACGCCTTCCACTTCACATCATATCACACACTAAAAGTTTATCCCCCGCGACCTGAAAGACAACCACCACCATCACCCAGGGTCTACAGCTCTACCGATGGAGCTCGAAGGAGGGCCAGGACCTCTGGCGGAAACTGGTCCGTGGCCTTGTTCGTCGGAGTCTTCAGCTTCCGCATCCGGAGGGGGCTGATCAAGGGGTCAGAACTCTCAAGAAGACGGTGGAACAGGTCGGTGTTCGACTGAACCCGGGACATCTGGCGCGAATGGTGCTCCCGGATGGCCTTGAAGTCCTTGTTTCTTGCTTCTTGGGCTTCCTCTGACATCGCCCCCAGGGGAAGGAGCATGCCGGCGGAGACAGCGGGAGCATGGATCAGGAGCTTGTGGACCGACTGTGGCATCCTGAACCACCCATATAGGCTGACCAACATCCTGGCCGTCTCAACCGCGTACACGCCGAACCGCTCCTCGTCGAGGTTGAAGTTGGAGGACGCAGCGCGGAGGAGGTGGCTGAAGCGGCGGATCAGGGTGGAATCAAGGCCCAGAATGTCCGCAGACGTTTCGTGCTCCAAGAAGAAGCGGCGGGCAGAGTTCCCATTGTTGGTTGTTCCAGATCCGCCAGGAAGGGGTTGGTCGATTAGGAGCCCCAAACGCTGACGAAACTCGGTCTTGATCCGCTGCTTCTGTTCCTTGACAATCCGCTGCTTCTCCTCTCCACGGGCCTGCCACTCGCAGAACGGGAGTCTGTACGCGATGTGAAGGAGCATCTCCATCGACCGGATCCAGCAGTGGAGGGTGGAGATTCCGTGCTGGGTCCGGTCTCCAGTGGGCCGGGCCAGAACTCCGTCGATATCGTTCATCTCGGTAGGCTTGGCCAGGCAGATGCTGCAGACCTGTTGCGACCGGATGTCCTGGATGGCGTTGTGGACCTTGCCGTCAATCATGGTTAATGCCATGTCGTGGCGGACGGAGATGGTGGCGTCGTTGGTGAGTTGGACGGTTGACGGCGTGAGTGACTCCACCTCCTGCTTGAGTTGGACGTAGGTGGAGGTGGTCAACTCCCTGGACTCCTTTTCGAAGATGAAGCTGATCGGACGACAGAAGAAAGTGGAGTTTGACTTCGGGTTTGCCCAGATCACTCGGCCATCCTCGGTCCGGAGCCGCAGAGGGACCATACTCGCCAGGAACATGGTAGAGTCGGGAAAGTCGGGAAAATCCAGTTTACTCCTAAAGTTGCAAAAAGTGGCAAAACCTTTTCCAACCAAGTAAAGAGTGATGTCGTAGGTATCACATGATGTTGATTTGAGTCTGTGCTTGGCCCTTCTTCTGTATTATATGACCCATTGAACAAACACTAAATGACTGCTCGACAACATGTGATTCAAACCAAAGGGAATTCTCCCAGTATTGGCTCAAAAGGAGAAACGACCACCTGGTTGGGCAGTTGCCATCCTTGGGTGACTGGAGGTACCACAAAAACTTGGAAACACGCACGTTCACTAGTGAGCACAAGTGCCCAACATTTCACTTGCTGGGAAGCGGTACAAAGAGGAAACTGAAAACCTTACTTTTGAACGCGCACTGCTCCTAATCAGGGGGCTCGGGGACCAAAGTAAAAGCACACCCCAGTTCCTCATGAACTAAAAAAAGGAAAAATACCCCTTTTTTCGAAAATCGGAGAGATCAGTTTTGATCGACTTTTTCGTGATTCTGGACCAGTGTGCGCCCTGACATTGTGTCTGTGCGCTGTGCACCTACAGAAGGCTTGTTGTCACATCTTTATTTCAAATTAACATGTTTTCTTAGTCTCTGATGACAGACATATTGTGCGATATTTTGTGTACTTCGTACATACATAGAGTTCCTTTGAGAAAGACTGGAGGAAAGGATGAGTAATAAATAGGAGAGAGAGTCAGACAAGATAAATGTCAGCTGTATGATGTGAACAGAGAATGGAGAGAAATGTGAATGAGACAGGTGGAATGATGACTATTGCAGGTAAGGTACAAATTGAATAGGTGGAGGATGGTTTTAATACCTGAAGTAGAATGTTGGTCTGTGCTTGAATTGTTGCTCTGACAACGCTTTTCCTTGCTGGAAACAAGGACATCAGTTTTGGTGTCCTTTCACCTCCCTTCTGGCACCTTCCTCTCCTGAAAGAGAGATATGAAAGAAGAGACAAAAGAACCAGTGACAACAAAAAGTGAAGTGCATACTTAAGTATAACTGTGAAACATACAGTAGTTGTTTACAGTCCTTAATGTGTTTAACACAAAAGATCCAAATACTCACCTGTGAGACATTAAACAAGGTAGGCCACCTGTGCTTCATGTCACTGATGCTCATTTGCAGGGCTCTACATTAAAAACCAAAATGACTTGCCCATAGGGAATCCTTAAGGTGAGAACTACTTGCCCGAACTTGCCCCATGTAAAATGAAAAGACTGCCATAATGATATCATGTAATTTTTTGTGGCATCACATGAGAATCTCAAATAAATACAATAATATAATAAATAATACCTTACACATGGTAGTCGTAGTAAGCAGTGATATTTATAAGTTGTGCACCACAATGAAACATTATTGAATAGACACATTTGTGTACTAGTAAAGTGTTTTTAATCCAGAAAAAAAATGCTCAATGGTCAAACAATAATTTGTGAAGCAAAGGTGAGAAAAATACACAGAGAAATGGAAGCGTTAGATTTTGTAGCTTGTGCAAAATCAGCACTTGGTATTGGATCTAATGGGTGGTGTTTCATTGTGACCACTTCAAATTGTCACAGCAATGTGATTCACTCACCTGTGCCATCATTTGATTTGCTGCCACTAATAAAATACTTGTTTAGGAGGCACTGCTTCATCACTTTTTTCGTTTCCTTCAGAATTAGACTATGTTGGCAGCGACGCCATGATGGATGTTTTCATAGTCAAACGATCGCTGATTGGTTGATCGCGAACAACGGGTGTGGGTAAAACGCGGACTGTGGATTACGGACCGCGGTCTAAATAAACGATTCTGATTGGTCCAATTTTAAGATTTGCAAGGATTGCTTTGCAAATTACCACCGGAATTACGCATTCCGTGTTTTACCAACACCCAACAAGAACCGCTTTAAAAAATACCTCTTGGCAGTAGTGCACTTGCCCGACGGGAATATCACTGATTAGATTTACTTGCCCGAATTTTGTTTTAACTTGCCCCGGGCCATCGGTACATCGTTATTGTCGAGCCCTGATTTGTATGTCGTATGTTCCTCTATGTGCAAAAGTTCTCCACATCAAGTCCTTAATGACTGGGCTGTCTCTCTTCTTTAATTGGTGATTAGTTGGTTTTGGCTCAGCTCCTGGAGGATAGCGAGGAAGAATACCACTTCACCACTGTTCCATGTTTTAAGGGAGCAAGGACATCTTAAATGAAGACAGGGTACTTACAGCCACATCCATAAATACTGTGCTTGACTTGGTAATGCTTGAGAAGCTCCCCTTTTGAAGTATCCTCCAATGTGCAGCGCCTACATTGCCAGGCCACGGGCCGCCACCTTAAAAAGGAGCATAAACAGTGTTAGGATGGTTTGTTTTTAAAAGTGCTGTCCAATTTCATGTACATCGTTTTTGGATTGTGTTTTAAATCCACAGTTGTAAAGAATGAATTAAAATGCACATTCATTCATGCATTCATTTTCGATTGCTCATCGATTGCTGTGAGGTCTGCACGCTAATCACTTGCCTGCCAAAAATGCACATTGACATGAATTATATCTGCAAATATAATTACAAAATACATGCATTAATTCATAATTTGAATTAATATTTTGTATATGAAACCATGAATAAATAATTTTAATGAATAATGTTGCCCATCTCTGTGTGGAGTTTGCATGTTCTCCGCGTGCATGCGTGGGTTTTCTCCGGGTACTCCGGTTTCCTCCCACATTCCAAAAACATGCAAATTTAATTCTAAGTAGACTCCAGCACCCCCCGCGACCTTCGTGGGGGTGAGCGGTAGAAAACGAATGCTGAAAACTCTTGTATTACATTTGTAATGAGCTCCAGAAGTACCTCGGCTGTTCCTACAAGAGATTCCGGAGCATATCGACATGTTATAAAAACACAAAGTAAAACCAAGCAAAACACGGCGTACACACATAGAGAAAGAGAGCGCCGTTAAAAGCTAAACTTTTCCGGTTCGATGGTCCGTTACCTGTTAAAGTATGTTCGCCCAACGAACCATGTTAGCTGAGCAATTTGGTGGCTAGCAAACATAGCTAAAGTTAGCTTACGCACAACAGAATAGTGGTGACATTAAAAAACAACACCCAGCGTATTTGAAGGAAGACGGGGTCGCTATTAGTTTAAAAATTGCAAGTGCTCTACTTACCGATGTATTGTCGTCCATATAACTTGCCGTGTTTCCATACCTTCGTTGGAGTTGTGTTGCCGGAAACTGCCAAGAGACCTATCATAACTCCACCCCTTTGGCCGCGAAGGGGGCACGTCATGACGGTCTACGTCACCAAGCTTAAGCTCTGGACTTAAGCATTTATTTATGTAAGCGATTAAATGATTTTCAGAGGTTTTACTAAGTTAGTAAACTTTATTATTGTTATATTTAATAAGGCTCTGGGTCATTTTCTGAGTGTAGTATTTTGTACATCATTCTAATCGGTCAGATCCTTTCGACAACCATTTGTTTACGTTTTATTCTGAAGCAGTGTGTTGCGGTGTGTGGAATGCATTGGAACATTTTGCTCTTTATGGAAAAGTGGTTGGCTCTTAAAAGAGCCGTTGTGGTGAATCTACCCACTTTTTGTGTGCCACAGAATTGCCCAAACAGGAGGTGATTGCTGGACACAAATTTGAGTTTTGTGTTAAGGATGATTATGCTTTAGGTGATGTCAATGTAGTTTCTGGCTATTATATTGAAAACGGGATTCATGTCACTCTGCATGATGCTTTACAAACAATGTTTGGCAAGTACAGCACATGCATTTTTACGGTCTGTCAAAGTAGTTGTGCCATAATTTGTGATGCTGGTCAGTATTGTCTGGTGGATTCACACTCGCGCAGCTGTAATGGCATGGTGTGCAGTGATGGAACCAGTGTTGTTCTGTGTTTTGGTAGTCTCGATGATCTTGCTAATCACATTAGCAATTTGGCTGCAGGGTTTGGTGGAACAGAAAAACTTTTTGAGATAGCTGGTGTTGTTGTGACTGTTGTGGCTGATAGAAAACGTCACTTGGAGGTGACTGATGTTTCCAAAAAGTTAAAAATGGCTGACATTTCTAGTACATGTGCATCTGATGTCGAAGTAGTCAGTGTTGTTACCACACAGCATGCCTTTTGTCCAATGCTTCAAAATGACTCCAAAGATGTGTGCCAACTTTTGAATATAGATTGTGAAGTCAAAACTGTGCCTGTCAATTTGCGTGTTGGACCCTTGGGAGCTCCCTGTAAAAAGGAGAGCATTGTTGCTGACGGCAACTGTTTTTTCCGTGCCATATCACAAGCGGTGAGTGGCACACAGAAAAATCACAGGAAAATTAGACTCCATGTGGTTAAACATATGGAAAAGCACTGTGAAGATTATGAGAAGCTTCTCAGGAGTGAGTACAGTTGTTTGACAGAATATATTAGTGTTTCCAAAATGAAATATGTCAATAGCTGGGCAACAGAGGTGGAAATTCAGGCTGCAGCGGATAGTTTAGGAATAAATATCTTTACTTTTTACGGTGGTCATTGGTTGAGATATAGTTCAACGTCAGAATCCAGTCGTGGGATTTATTTGGACAACTCAAGTGGTAATCACTACGTGTGTGACATGTGTCAATGAGGGCCTGTTAGGAAGTTGCTTTGGCATTTGTCGGAGTGGTACACCTGATAGCAGTCAGCATGATACCAGGTCTCACAAGCATTTGGACAATCAAGAAATTTGTGAAGATATTGGTTCAAATGATGTGAATAGGGCTGTTGAACCAATCAAAGAAAAACGCCAGTCCATGATTACACTTATCAAATCAAATCAAATCAACTTTATTTGTAGAGCACTTTTCCTGCAAGGAGATGCGACACAAAGTGCTTTCCAGAATTAAAACAATTACCACAATTAAAAAGGAAAACAATGAAGAAAAAAGAAAGCCCCTCCTTCCCACCCTCCATACTAGACCCACACACACGCAAGCACACAATCACCCACATTAGGGAGACATGGCATGGTACTGAGGAACAAGGAAACGCCACCTTTGGGGCCGTCCACACTGGGAGAAGCTGCAGGCCGTGCCATCGGAGGACCAGCACCCGGGCCCTCCGACTCCGTTAGACGGGCGGACCCCCACATTAAAAGGGAGGAACCCCCCAGCCGGCCGTGTCGAAGGGACCCAAGGATGGCACCCCCTCAGCATACCCAAACAGCCCCCAGTGTGGAGGACCCCCCTGAGGAAACACTGGAGTTGGAGCTAAAGACTAAGACCATAAAATAGGACTAAAAGATAAAACATAACACTGGAGTTAAAAACTGAAGATTAAGAGCATAAAATAGGACGAACAAGATAAAAACAAAACACTGGAGTTAAAAGGTGAAGAATAAGAACATAAAATAGGACTAAAAGGATGAAAACATAATAAAAGCTTAACAATATTAGTTAAAAGCCTGATTAAAAAGGTGCGTCTTTAATCTTCTTTTAAAAATATCAACAGTCTCCGCAGTCCTGAGGCTCTCCGGCAGGCTGTTCCACAGGTGGGGGCCATAGTGGCTAAATGCTGCCTCACCGTGGGTTTTTGTTCTGTGTTTTGGTTTCGCTAAAAGGCCAGTGCCGGAGGACCGCAGGGTCCACGGGGGTTGATATGGTAAAAGCAGATCAGATAAATAAGAAGGGGCAAAGCCGTTAAGACATTTAAAAACCAGTAAGAGAATCTTAAAATCGATCCTGAAGCGGACGGGGAGCCAATGCAGCGACTTTAAAACCGGTGTAATGTGCTCCCGCCCTCTGGTCCTCGTCAGCACACGTGCGGCTGAGTTCTGTAATAATTGGAGATTTAAAATACTTTTTTTGGGAAGACCAGAGAGCAGGGCATTACAGTAATCTAAACGACAGGATATAAAAGCATGCATTAGCACCTCCGTACTGGCCTGAGAGAGAAACGTGCGGACTCTGGCTATGTTCTTAAGGTGATAAAAACCTATTTTTGTTATATTTTTAATATGTGGGATAAAATTTAGCTCAGAGTCAAAAATCACGCCCAAATTTTTAACAGAGTCGGCTAGTTTAATATCCTGTAATTTTGGTAAAAGTTTCTCTCTCTGGCCTTCAGGACCTATGACTAAAACCTCAGTTTTGTCCTGGTTGAGCTGCAGGAAATTCTCTGCCATCCATGACTTGATGTCTACAGTGCAGTTAAAAAGGGCATCAAGTGGCCCTGAGTCATCAGGAGACACGGCGATGTATAGCTGTGTATCATCAGCATAACTATGGAAGCTGATGCCGTGCCTCCTGATCACGTCCCCAAGGGGAAGCATGTACAGATTAAAAAGGAGTGGACCTAAGATTGAGCCTTGAGGAGCCCCACATTCAATTTCATGGGTTCCTGAGGAACATGTATCCATACTTACATAAAAACATCGGCCTGTGAGATAAGAACAAAACCAGTTAAGAACAGTACCAGAGAGGCCGACCAGGTATCTAAGTCTATTTAATAAAATGTGATGGTCCACTGTATCAAAAGCAGAGCTTAGATCCAGTAGAACCAAGACTGTGAGATTGTTGTTATCTAAATTCCACCTGATGTCGTTTAAAATCTTTAAAAGTGCTGTCTCGGTACTGTGGTTCCTCCTAAAGCCAGACTGATGTTTCTCTAAAATGCTATTTCTGTTTAAAAAGTCATTAAGTTGGTAAAAAAACAGTTTTTCTAAAATTTTACTTAAAAACGGCAAGTTGGATACAGGTCGGTAATTATTAAGATTGTTGGGATCTAAATTGCTCTTCTTCAGAAGGGGCTTCACCACCGCCGTTTTGAAGGCGGTGGGGAAGACACCCGTCTGAAGAGAGCAATTCAAGATGTTTAAAAACTGCTCCTCAAAGAATCCATAAAGTGATTTTAAAAGTGATGTGGGAATTGGATCTAAAAGGCAGGTTGTTGGGCTTACTTGGGAGAAAACTCGACCAAGTGTCCTTGCATCAACCAGGGCAAAACTCTCCAGTCTCTCCTCAGGCAAGGACAACAGTCCAGGTGTGTTAACAGGCAAAACTTTCTGGGGTAACAGGCAGGATCTGATGTCCTTGATTTTAGTTCTGAAGTGGTCTGCAAAGTTTTCACAAAGATCGTCTGTTGGTGTCTTAAAAACTTTATTAAAATTTGTGCCTGTTAAAATATTAAAGGTGGAGAAGAGGAACCGGGGATTGTTTTTATGGTTGGAAATGAGTTGTGAGAAATGGGAAATTTGTGCCTTTTTTACTGTATTATTGTAGGTTTTGAGTTGTTGACATAAAATCTCGTAATGAACTGTCAATTTAGTTTTTCTCCATCTTCTCTCAGCACTCCTGCATTTTCTTTTCAGTTTATTGATCTCATCGTTATTTCTCCACGGGGGTGTAGGTTTCCTTTTTATTGTTTTTGTTACAAGTGGAGCTACTGAGTCCAGAGTTGACTTCAGTTTACTGTTAAAATTATCAACGATAAAATCACAAGGTGCAGGTAAAATTTCAGCAGGAGTGCTCTGTAAAATCTCAATAAAATTTGCAGCCACTTCAGAAGTTAGATAGCGTCTCCTCACTGTTCTCACCGGGGCCTCCTCCTGGTTAAAACTGGTGATGCTAAAAAATACACAGTAGTGGTCGGACATAGCCAGGTCAACAACAGAGGACACACCGATGGACAGGCCATGGGTTATGACCAGGTCCAGGGTGTGTCCTCTGTTGTGAGTTGGCTGTGTGACGTGCTGCTTAAAATCAAGACAATTTAAAAGGTTTAAAAACTCTCTGGATATTGGATCCGAGGTGTCATCAACATGTAGATTAAAATCACCAGATAATAAAATCCTGTTATAAGAAGTGTGAATGATTGATAAAAATTCCGAGAATTCACTAATAAAAGAACTAGAGTGATGGGGTGGTCTGTATACAGTGACACAAAGAATCGGAGGGCTGCTAAAAGTAAAGGCATGGTGCTCAAATGACTTGTAACTGTTAAAATACACTCCATTTGAGGTCAGTGAGTCATTTGTGATGGATGCCGTCCCACCTCCTCTTTTACCCTCTCTAGTAGAATATAAAAAATTAAAATTTGGTGGGCAGGCCTCAGTGAGAACAACGGATGCGTCAGTACCAAGCCATGTCTCAGTTAAAAGAAGACAGTCTAACTTATTATCTAAAATCATGTCATTCATTAAAAAGGTTCTATTTAAAAGAGAGCGGACATTAAAAAGTGCTACATTGATGGTGACAGGTGGCTTGTTGATCATGGAGGTGGGGTATGGGTGTCTATTGAGTGGTCGGAGGTTATGAGGGTTCACAGGGTGAGTATGGCGGTGTCTGATGTGTCGATATAGTGTAATGATTACTGGAATGGAAGTAGTGTTGATGTAAGTTTGAGGTCCAAGTCCAGTATTATGTGTATGGTGGTCAGAGGTGGAACTGAGTGAATAGGAGCATGGACCTGGGGGACATCAATCAGAGTGGGACAGAGCAACAGGTGTGGGTTTGGGGATGATACCATGCTGAAGGCCAAAAGCCAGGTTGGATGAGAGCATGCGGGCACCTCCTCTGTTAAGATGAAGCCCGTCAGGTCCAAAGAGGTGTCGTCTCTCCCAGAAAACATCAAAGTTGTTGATGAAGCCGACGTGGTGGGAGTTGCAGGCAGAGGAGAGCCAGGTGTTGAGACTCAGCAGACGGCTGAATCTGCCGATCCCTCTGCCGCAGGTGGGGGTGGGGCCAGAAATAAAAACAGTCACTTTGGACTGTGAGATGGAATTAAAAAGGTGTCTAAAGTCCTGTTTTAAAAGTTCGGACTGTTGCCTGGCGATGTCGTTCGTACCTGCGTGGATAATAATCCTTTTCGCCTGCGGATGAGAGTTCAGGATGTCTGGTATTTTCCTGGTTACGTCGGAAACGGTGGCTCCGGGGAACGACAAAGTTAACGCCTCCCTCATGCGGACATGCCTCACAATGGAGTCCCCGATGACCAGGGTTGTCGGAGCGGCCGCTCGGTCTTCAGGGGAACAGGCCAGCTCAGCCACCCCACCACCCAAACCAGGGCCCCGTGTGTGATTCCTCGCCAGGTGGGAAGAGCGGGACGAGTGGTGGCGCACCGCATCCCTCACGAGCTGCTTACGCCGAGTTGCGGAGCGGGTCGGCGCCTGTGCCGGCAGACGGCTCCCTGTTGGACACCCACCAACCGGAGGGCTGCTGGCCGTGAGTGGAGGGAAGGTTGTGGTGTCCGTCAGCGGGGGCATGGTGCCTGTGGCCACAGCAACAGATGTTGACTCTTGGTGTGGGTCCCGGGTCGCCGACTTTTCGCTCACGGACAGAGCCGCGTATTTATTGGAGAGCGGTAACGGAGGAGAAGCAGCCCCGCCGTGAGTCCCGCTCGGAGCCCTCTTCCGCCCGCGGACAACCACTTCGGTCCAGGGGGTCCCCTTGTTTGGAGTGGAGCAGGCGGGCCGCCGACAGGGGGAGGACGGGTCCCAAAGAACCGTTTGCCCGAGCACGGAGGTGGTGTTCGGCGGAGCGAACTCACCGAATCGAGAGGTCTCCAGCCAGTTGGTCAGCGTCGGGAAACGGGTCTTGAGGGAGATCAGCACTGAATCCTTCCTCTGGAGTTCATTTGACATCCGCTCGATGTCCTCGAGAAGGTGAGCGATCTTCTCGTATGCTTTGTTCAGCATTTGTTCCAACTTTCCCGGCGAGTCGGCAGCGTCCAATGTTGGCATAATGAGGTACAAGCGTCACAGCTAAAAAGTTAGCTAGCTACGTTAGCTTCCACGGCTAACGACTTGGGCCACCACCAAGCCACCTCTGTCTCGCGCCGAGCGTCACCAAATGTGGAGGAGGCCCATCCAAGTATATTCAAAAGAAGAAGGCCCTGGACCAAAGATCCAAATATGTGGCAGAAATGTTGGAAAGGGAGAAGAAAATAACATTGAGTGTAAAGAAATACAAAGAACAAGCTGTCTTTAGGCAGAGAATGAAGTCAAGGAGTGTAGCAAAATATAGAAGTGATGTAGTGCATCAAAACATAGTTAAAACATCTAGCATCAACAAGTATAGAAGTGACAGCTTGCACCGGGACAGAGTCAAGACACATAGCATCCAAAAGTATAAAAGTGACAGTTTGCACCAGGACATAGTCAAGACACGTAGCGTCCAGAAGTATGAAAGTGACAGCGAGCACAGGGACAGATTAAAGACACGTAGCGTCCAGAAGTATAAAAGTGACAGCTTGCACAGGGACAGAGTCAAAACACGTAGCGTCCAGAAGTATGCAAGTGACAGTTTGCATCGGGACAGAGTCAAGACACGTAGCGTCCATAAGTATAAAAGTGACAGCGAGCACAGGGAACAGTCACAGAGCATCAAAAAATATAAAATAGATACAAGGCACCGGGCCGTTGTAAAACTTGCTAGTATTAAGAAATATCACAGTAGTTTAGAACGTAAAATGAGTGTCATTGCAAATGTGAAGACACAAAGGCATGCTGCAAAGTTGCGAGAGGAAGAATTTGATGTTGTTGTAGAGAATTTTTTAGAGAAAGTGAAGAATGGGCCCCAGTTTGTCTGCTGTGTGTGCCATAGGTTGATGTTTAAACATCAGGGCCTGCAGTGTCACAGAGAGCATTACAGCAAAAGTAGTGCAAGTGCTTCTCTTGTGAACATGTGCATTAATGAGCAGTATTTGCACAAATGTGATGTAGAGTGCACAGTACCATGTGTGTTGGTGGAGTCTGGTAGAGGGCAGCTGTGGATTTGCTACACTTGCCATTATAAAGTTAGCAAAGGGGAAATCCCACCTGAATGTGTTGCAAATAATTTGAGTGTGGACCCGATTCCTCCTGAGCTGGCTTGCTTAAACAGCTTAGAGCAACACTTAATTGCACTAAATATCCCCTTTATGAAAATGCTAGCATTGCCTAAAGGGGGGCAAAATGGTGTCCATGGGCCTGTGACTTGTGTTCCGGCCAATGTAGTTGAAACGACAAATTTGTTGCCACGGTCCAATATGGAAGGCTCTATGCTCCGTGTCAAGCTCAAAAGAAAGTTAACTTACAAAGGACACTATGAGTACCATTTTGTGGACAGCATGCACATTCGAGAAGCCTTGAGGTATTTAAAAGAGTCAAATGTGCATTATGAAGATATAGAGTACAACGAGGAGTGGGTCAATGACTTTTGTAGGGAACCTGATGCCTCTCAGGTGGAGGACAGTGTTCCTGCTGTAGATGTCACACCGCCTCTAGATACAGAAGATGAGCTTCTCCATGATAGACAGCAACACTGCATGTTTCAGGACACTTGTTTAATGCCAGTTGACATCGGTCAGGAAGTGCTGGATCAGTACTATGACAATATATTGAATGTGGCTCCGGCAGAAGGCAATAATCCTGTAAGGTTGCTTTCTGACCATTCAAATGAAGCTAGATGTTTCCCAGTGTTATTTCCACGCGGCCGTTTCACATTTCATGATACACGGCAATATAGACTGACTGCATCCAGATATTTTAATAATCGTGTCATGCATGCTGATAAGCGGTTTGGGCAGAATGTGGAATACATATTCTATGCTCAGTATTTGTGTGAACTTCTGCAGGTGGTGTCGAGCATTTCCATTGCTTTACGCAAAGGAATTGCTGGTTTGGTGTCAAAAATGGCCAAGGATTTGTTGACCAACGATGAGTCGTTAAAGACATTGTTGGAATGTGACCAGGGCTATCGTTTTCTGAAGCCCATCAGAGGCACTCCAGCCTTTTGGCAGAGTACGCAGCGCGATATTTTGGCTTGTGTGCGTCAGCTTGGTGTTCCCACGTGGTTTTGCTCTTTTTCGTCTGCTGATTTACGGTGGCAAAACATGTTAGACTGTGTTTTGATACAAGAGGGAAGAACGCAAACAGCTGCAGAGTTGGAGTGGGCTGATAGGTGCGACTTGTTGCGACGCAATCCTGTGACTGCTGCACGTATGTTTGATTTCCGGTGGCATGTTTTTCTGAGAGAGGTGATAATGTCTAAGAGCCAACCGATTGGCAAAGTTGTGGACTATTTTTACAGGGTCGAGTTTCAACAGCGTGGTTCTCCACATGTCCACTGTTTGTTCTGGGTAGACAAAGCCCCGAAGATTGATGTAAACACTGATGAGGAAGTTACTGACTTTATTGATAGATACGTCACCTGTGAATTGCAGACACAGGATGAAGTATTGTCAGACACGGTGTCGTCTGTGCAGCAGCATTCAAAGCGACATTCCAAAACATGTAAAAAGAAAAATACCACGTGTCGTTTTGGTTTTCCTAAACCTGTGTCTGGCCGAACATTCATTAGCCGTCAGTTTGAGGGACAAGGAGACAAAACGTGCAGTTGCCAGAGTAGCCAAACTGGCATTAAAACATGCACATGTCCGAAAGTCTCCAAAAATTCTGTAGACATGAAAGCAGAAGAGGCATCAGAAATCATAAAATCCATAAAAACAGCCCTGGCTGACGAGAACCACACTTATCAAAGTGTGGAACATTTGTTCCATAGTCTGGGTATAACCCAAGAAATTTTTGAGACTGCACACCGCCGCTTGGGTCGGCGTACAGAGGTCATAATAAGGCGCCAAATAAATGAAATTTGGATCAATCCGTACAGCAAACCTCTGCTGAAATGCTGGAATGCAAACATGGACATCCAGTATGTAGTTGATGCATATGCCTGCGTAGTGTACATCATTTCGTACATTTCCAAAGCTGAAAGGGAGATTGGATTGCTGCTGAGTAATGCCCAGAAAGAAGCATCCAAACAGGCAAACGTCAGTGCCAAAGTTTGCCGTTTAATGACATGTGCTTGGCACAATTTGCTTCGGAATACCGCATCATCAGCAAAAACGAAAGGTCGGCATCCAAAATAGAACTTAAAAACAACTACGGACATGTGACAAAACGTACACGGACCAAACCTGCCGTAGTACGCTCTGCGTGTTTTTCTCAAACAAAAAACCCAGAGTTATACTATCGTAGCCTTTTGCAGTTGTATCTGCCATACCGGGTGGATTTGCAGTTAAGACCTGCCAACTGCCCAACATTTGAAGAGTTTTACAACAACGGTGCAATCAGATTAAATGACGGGTCGATGCATTCTGTCCGATCCATCGTGGATGTAAATCAACAACACTTTGACAGTAGCGGGGATGAACTGGACAGCATCCAAAGATCTATTGATCACAGCGGTGTTGCTGAGGATGCGTGGTGTCTGTTGTGTCCCGAACAAGAATTAGAACGGCTACGGTGTGAAGAAGAGCGTCAGAAAAAACATCAATTAGTAGAAGAAGAGGCAGAAATAATACCTGATTTGGCAAATGAAAATAGACCAGCTCTAAATATCCAAAAACAAAACTCATTGAGTCGAAATGATGGCTTGGCATTGATCCGCTCCCTAAATAACACTCAAATGGACATTTTTTTACAAAATTAGACAGTGGTGCCTCGAGAAAGTAGGTGGGAGAAAACCCGAGCCATTACACTTATTCATCACAGGTGGTGCCGGGACAGGAAAAAGCCACCTAATTAAAGCCATCCATTATGAGGCTACCAGGTTGTTGTCAACAATGTGTCGGCAACCCGACAACATTTCTGTATGTCTGACGGCTCCGACAGGTATTGCTGCGTACAACCTGAATGCCACAACCATCCACAGCACCTTGAGCATTGGCAAGGATACCCGTTTGCCTTACACACCACTGGGTGAGGAAACGGTGAATTCCTTGCGTGCCAAGTTTGCGGACCTCCAAATTTTGATAATTGACGAAATATCAATGGTAGATCACAAGTTGTTGACATACATTCATGGTAGGTTGCGACAGATCAAACAAACTGGGGACTATGCTGCTTTCGGCAACGTCAGCATCATTGCAGTAGGTGATTTCTACCAGTTGCCGCCAGTCAAGGGAAAACCTCTCTACGTCGAAGATGCCACTTTTAACTTGTGGACCAGTCTCTTTCTTGTGGTCGAACTCACAACGATTGTGCGTCAAAAAGATAATGTATTTGCAGCGTTGCTAAATAGACTACGCAAACAGCCAAAAGGCGCGGCGTTGTTAGAAACAGATGTCGCACTTCTAAAGCAGTGGGAAACAGGTGAAGTCAGCACCGCATTACATATTTTCCCAACCAATCGTCAAGTTAATGAATACAACTTAAACCAGCTTTTCAAAATATGCCCGCAGTACACAACAGTGAAAGCTCAGGATTACAGCCATAACAAAAAATCAGGAAAATTAGAAAGAAAAGTAGGGCACCACAGCAAAGTTTACAACACGTGTTTAGAGGAAACTCTGCACATCGCTAAAGATGCACGTGTAATGCTTTGCAAAAACATCGATATTGACGACGGCTTAGTTAACGGGGTTAGTGGCACTGTCTCTGATGTTCTTTTCCAAAAGGATGACACATTTCCGAGTAAGATATATATAAAGTTTGATGATGCCAAAGTAGGTCAACAAAGGCGCGCACAAACTGCTGAGTCTGTCACGCTAAAAGACAGTACATTTATTCTGCCAGAGGAAGAAAAAGTAACTAAAAGTGGTGGCATGCGTCGCCAGTTCCCTCTGAAGCTCGCTTGGGCTTGCACGGTACATAAAGTCCAGGGTGTTACCGTGAGCAATGTAGTTGTGTCTCTAGACAGGGTGTTTTCCGCAGGGCAGGCGTATGTTGCATTGAGTCGGGTCACAGCTTTAGACGGTTTGATTATTGAAAAGTTTAATGCCGAAAAGATTTACTGTAATGATGCCATTAAGAATGCTGTAGGTAGGATGCCAGCATTTTTGACAGAAAGTGAACCAACACAAACAAATGTACAACCACCACATTTCACAATTTATTTGATGAATGTCCAAAATTTGACAAAACATGCGTCAGATTTGGCAGCATGTACACAGCACCTGCAGCCTAACTGCATCGCTGTGACAGAAACGTGGCTGCCAACGGCATGTACACCCAGGAGTGTAACCATTCCTGGGTACCATTTCCATAGCCAACCACGATGTTTGTCTTACTCCAGCAGTAACCCTGCTTTGGTAGAATTACAAGGGCAACAGCATGGCGGAGTTGGCATGTACATTGCAGACCACCTGCACTGTAGTGTTGTCTCCGCCCCAAACTTCAACTTGGAAGTTTTACTGGTGAACTGCTCCGCACCCAGTGTGTTAATAGCAGTTGTGTATCGACCACCGTCCTATCCAATGGCGTTGTTTCAAGGTCACCTTGGCACGCTGCTGGATTGGTTGCACCAGAAGTACACCAGCGTTGTCATACTGGGAGATTTTAATGAAAATTTGTTAAAATCTTCCACTATCAGCACATGGCTAGGAAAGGGTTCTGCCAGTCAGTCAAACATCCTACCACAGAAAAGGGTACACTAATTGACCATGTTTATGTCAAAACATCACACTTTGATGTAGAATCGGTTGTAATGCCCACTTATTTCAGTGATCATGAAGGGATTTTGTGCTCTTTTAAACGCCAAATTTAAAACGCGCACACACAGGCACACACACACGTTCCACTTCAGCATTCTTCTGGCAGACTTATAGTGTGTAAAATGGGTTCAGGTGGTCTCACATGTTTAGCCAGTGGACAATTTACAAGCCACGAGTTTGCTCTTCCGAGAACGGTGGATTGTATTTGTCAATCACTGAATAAAAGTGAAACCACAGTGAAACTATTTGCCTTTTCTGAAAACAAACTGGTTATTTGTCAAACCAGTAAATGAACTTGTACATATTGTAAACATGTACATATTGTAAATATTTTATATTTATATAATATTTAAATAGTGTACATATTATATGTAAATATTTTATATTTGTATAATATTTAAATAGTGTACATATTATATGTAAATATGTAAATATGTAAATATGTAAATATGTATATAGTATGTATATAGTACCTGATGAAATGATCCCAGTGCTGCCTCACTCACCTGTCCTCTTGTCTTGATTGTTACCGCCTGTCTGCCTTAAAGTAAAATGCTAAAGGGATTCAAACCTTTCAGAACTTTTTGAGTAGAGAAATTGTATTAGTCAATCACTGGCGCAAAATTCAACACTGGCCAAAATTAAGATTCAAAGGGATTAAAACTAAGACTTTTCTGAACACATAGTTGGTATTTTTCTAACAGTGGACAATTTACAATCCGCGAGTTTACTCTTCCGAGAACGGTGGATTGTGTTTGTCAATCACTGACGAAAAATACGTTTTTTCAGACGCGGTAATGCAAACAATGAGGGCTATGTAAATATGTAAGTGAATATGTGAATATGTGAATATGTGAATATGTAAATATGTAAATATGTAAATATGTAAATATGTAAATATGTAAATATGTAAATATGTAAATATGTAAATATGTAAATATGTGAATATGTAAATATGTAAATATGTGAATGTATATTGTGACTAACCTCTGCTCTTGTCTTCCTAGTTGCCGCCTGTCTTCAGTTCCACACACATCTTTATATTAAACATAGTAGCAGTAGAAGTGCATACGTATATTGACATAGTAGCAGTAGAAGTACATGCATATATTAGTTAACATAGTAGCAGTAGATTAGCATAGAAGTAAAACTAATCCCATAAGTGCATCATACCAACTATTATAATAGCAATGTAGTCGTTTGCATGCATGTGAGGTTTCATCAACAGGACAAGACCCCTCTGACGGTGTGAGTGTCCTCTGACAACTGCTGCATGTGGTAAGATATGGAGCTGTTTTCACTATTCATATTGGTCAAATTCTGTTCATGTGTGAAACACTTGACTTTTTTGCCACTTGACATTATACTCATGTGATTTCTCCCGATACGTAAACCGAGCTCCAGACCACAAATAAAACTTTGTTTGGTAAATAAAATACATCTTGAAATGTTGCCAGTCGCATAAAAACACTTTCTTTTTGACCAAGTAGCTTTAATTAGCTGGAAGTTGGAAACACCTCCACTATGCTAAATGGGACACAGAATCTTACATGAGTTTATGTTCTGCAGGGGAAAAATGTTAACCTGTTAACCAAAATGTATGGGGGCCTTGTGCTTGTGCTACTAAAATTATACATAGAATGCCATGGTACTTGTAGTACAAAAAAAAACTTCCTCATTCTGTCTTCTTTGACCTTTTTATATGATCTGCTCATAGCAAGTTTACTAACGTATTTGCTTTCCCGCTTTCTCTGACCTGTAGTGAATGCTGGCTGCTTCCAGAGGAGCTCCCACCATTGCACCTTGACATCCACCCATTGATGACTGGATAGGATACTGGTGATTCCAGGAACTGGTCATCATGGGACTGCAACTGCTGATCATTTCCTCCACCCATTCTTAACCCTCTGTCCTTTCTTCACCACTGTCTACCTACCATCTCTCCCTGTCATCCCTCTCAACCCAACCGGTCGAGACAGAAGGCCGCCCCATAGAGCCTGGGTTCTGTCCAAGGTTTCTCAAAGAGTTTTTCCTTGCCTCCGTTGCCAAGTGCTTGCTCGTGTGGGGTTCAGTTGGTTCTCTTTCTAGATAACTTCCATATGATTTGAATTGTCACTATATAAAATAAATTGGCTGGACATAAACCTCTCCTTAAGGGCATTGGTTTTGACTGTATATATGAGGTACATACTTCTCTTGTGCACACACCAACAATTATGACAATATATATAGATAAAAAAAATTAATGTCCAATTTAATATCTACATATTGTATCCAGACCTTTGAGGCAAATGTGTGCTGTTATTAAAGTAATTATCCAAAAACAAAATTTGTGTGTATTTATACTTGCAAAGTAAAATTGATGTTGATGAAAAATTGACTGTAAATGGTTGTCTATATGTGCCCTGCCATGGGCTGGGATCAGTCCAGGATGTACCCCACCTCTCCGCGAAATATAGCTGGGATTGGTTCCAGCACACCTATGACCCATGTGGAGGATGAACAGCATAGAAGGATGGTATAATGATGAATGTCAGCATAATTGTGTCCATAATTGACTGTGTGGAAGGGTGTTATGACAGATATTGACAACTCTTTCAAAGGTGGGTATGTGGTCAGGTCCTGTTTGATGTCACAGCTCCCTAAAAGTCTCGGGCCAGACAGACCATGTAGAATGTAGTTCTACTTTTCCAGAGGTTGGTGGCGCTATACAGTCTAAGGTGGGTACATGGTCATGTCCTGTCTGCCACCATAGAAAAAAATCAGACCATATAGAATGGAGTTATACAATTTAAACAGTTGGTGGCGCTATATGTACATAGTCAGACTGATTTGGAAACGATCTGACCATGTGGAGGTTATGGCAGATATACATTTCAAGCAGTTGGTGGCGCTATAGAGTCTATGTACACACAGTATAACAAACTAGAGATTGACCCCCAAAAAAATTTCAAGACAATCTGACCATGAATCAGGAAGTTACAGCAGATGTACATCTCTGCCTGTTGGTGGCGCTATACAGTCTATGTACACACACAGTCATAGACCAGAGGGTACCCCAAACCACCAGAAAAAATGTGGGGCCGATCCGACCATGTGGAAGGAAGTTACAGCTGATATACATTTCCACCAGTTGGTGGCGCTATAGGTGTATGTACACACAGTATAACAGACCAGAGATTGACCCAACACATCAAAAAAAATGTCAAGACAATCTGACCATGAATCAGGAAGTTACGGCAGATATACATTTCCACCAGTTGGTGGCGCTGTGTTTTGAACATGGGTTCTGGAGCGTTAGGTGCGTCCTGTCATGATAGACGTCTCCACCGAAAATCATAGTGATACGTGCCACGGGTGGCGAGGGATAATGAATTGAAACTTCTAGGTGGCGCTAGTGTGTCAATTTAGATTGGTGTCACATGGGAGCACCACCAGGGCGCTCAGGCCTGGATTCTGACCTTACGTGAAAGATTTCAGCAGCCTGTGACCTTCTGCGGGCGAAATATGAGCCTTCGATGGTCAATGGCGAAGGCTGACCATTCGCCGTGGCCACGCCCACCACATGTGCTTTACACACATCATAGTCCATCAACTGACATCATCAGTCTGTCAGTCAAACTGTGTATTGACTTTGATGTACATTGCTTCAAGGCAAGGCCAGACACCAGGCAGGGCCAGATAAGGTAAAAGTTAAGGTTAAAGTAAAAGTTTGGTGGCGTGCCACGCCCACATCCTAAGTAGCAGCCCAAAATCCTTCGCAATTTAACGTGGGCCATCCGTCTAGTGTCCGTTGATGCTACAACGGACTCATTCGGTCAAACCCCCTAGGAGGAGTTCGTCGAAATACGACCCCTACATCCTCCCCCAAATGGCCGCCGCCACCTAAAATGGCGGACTTCCTGTTGGTTTTTGAACATGGGTTCTTGTGACTTTTTTGTGCGTCCTGTCACGAGTGATGTCTCCTCCGAAAATCATGCCCATACGTGCAACGGGAGGCGAGGGATAATTATTTTAAAACTTGTAGGTGGCGCTAGTGAGTCAATTTGGCTTGGTTTCAAATGGGGGCCCCACCAGGGCCCTCAGGCCTGGAATCTGACCCCCCTTATGAGTTTTCAAGCAGATGCGACCTTCTGCGGGCGAATGATGACCCTTTCTTTGTAAACGGCGAGGCCTGAGCATTCGCCGCCAGGCCACGCCCACCACGTGCGCTTTTCCTGCATCATGGTCCATCAACAGGCTTCACCAGGCTGTCAGGCAGTGACCTTGTGACCTCGGTGTTCATCTGATGAATCTCCTGCCAGAAAAGGCCTCATGTAGATCACACGCCTTTAGCCTGTCGCCAATAGGTGGCGCTGCGACGAAATCAGGAAGTGACCCACGGGGACCTTCGGGGCGGGGCCATGATCACATGTACCAAGTATGATGAAGATCTGACCACGTGGAGCCAAGTTATTCACGTCTACAGTTACGCTCAGCGTGCAAGGCCCGGACAGATGAAAAAGGGCAAAATTTGGGGGCGTGCCACGCCCACATCGTACGGAATATCCCAAAATCCTTCGCAATTTAACGTCGGCCATCCGTCTAGTGTCCGTTGATGCAACAACGGACTCATTCGGTCAAACCCCCTAGGAGGAGTTCGTCGAGATACGACCCCAACTTCTGGCCCGAAAAAGGCCGGCGCCATCCAAAATGGCCGACTTCCTGTTCGTTTTGCAATATGGGTTCTTGAGACTTTTTGGTCCGTCCTGTCACGATAGACGTCTCCACCATGTTTCGTGACGATCAGTGAAACTGGTGGCGGGGGCCAATTTTTTTTAAATTTCAAGGTGGCGCTAGAGAGCCAATTTTGGAACATTATATTTGAAACCTATAAAATATCAAATTTTTCGCCAGACCTGATGCGCTCGCAAAATTTGGTGAGTTTTCGGGCATGTTAAGGCCCTCAAAATGGCGCTCAAAGGCGGAGAATAATAATAATAATAATAATTAAAACTGCAAGCAGTGATGAGCGGGCTCGAGCACCCCGACGCGGTCGGGGGTACGCGCGGGTCGGGGGTACGCGCGGGTCGGGGGCGCGCGCGTGACCGGACGGGCGTGCGGACGCGCCGTACGAAAAACCGCGGCGATCGAATAAGCGGTAAGGGAGTTACACACACTGTCATAGACCAGAGGGTACCCCGAACCACCAGAAAAAAATTTGGGCAGATCCGACCATGTGGGAGGAAGTTACGGCAGATATACATTTCCACCAGTTGGTGGCGCTATAAAGTCTATGGACACGCAGATTCAAAGAGTGGTGGGTGACCCGACCGACCAAAAAAAATTTAGAGACGATCCGACCATGTGGAAGGAAGCTATGGCTATATACATTTCCGCCAGTTGGTGGCGCTATAGAGTGTATGTACACAAACAGTAATAGACCAGAGGGTACCCCAAACCACCAGAAAAAATTTGGGACCGATCCGACCATGTGGAAGGAAGTTACGGCAGATATACATTTTCACCAGTTGAGTGCGCTATAGAGTCTACGTACACACACAGTCACAGAGTGGAGGGTGACCCAACCCAGCAAAAAAAATTTGGTACCGATCCGACCATGTGGAAGGAAGATACGGCTGATATACATTTCCACCAGTTGGTGGCGCTATAGAGTCTATGTACACACAGTATAACAGACCAGAGATTGACCTAACCCAGCCAAAAAAATGTGGAGACGATCCGACCATGCATAAGGAAGTTACGGCAGATATACATTTTCGCCAGTTGGTGGCGCTATACAGTCTATGTACACACACAGTCATAGACCAGAGGGTACCCCAAACCACCAGAAAAAATTTGGGGCCGATCCGACCATGTGGTAGGAAGTTACAGCTGATATACATTTCTACCAGTTGGTAGCGCTATAGAGTCTATGGACACGCAGATTCAAAGAGTGGAGGGTGACCCGGCTGACCAAAAAAAATTTAGAGACGATCAGACCATGTGGAAGGAAGTTACAGCTATATACATTTCCACCAGTTGGTGGCGCTATAGAGTCTATGTACACACACAGTCATAGACCAGAGGGTACCCCAGACCACCAGAAAAAATGTGGGGCCGATCCGACCATGTGGAAGGAAGTTACAGCTGATATACATTTCCACCAGTTGGTGGCGCTATAGTGTATGTACACACAGTATAACAGACCAGAGAATGACCCAACACATCAAAAAAAATTTCAAGACAATCTGACCATGAATCAGGAAGTTACGGCAGATATACATTTCCACCAGTTGGTGGCGCTGTGTTTTGAACATGGGTTCTGGAGCGTTAGGTGCGTCCTGTCATGATAGACGTCTCCACCGAAAATCATAGTGATACGTGCAACGGGTGGTGAGGGATAATGAATTGAAACTTCTAGGTGGCGCTAGTGTGTCAATTTAGATTGGTGTCACATGGGAGCACCACCAGGGCGCTCAGGCCTGGATTCTGACCTTACGTGTAAGATTTCAGCAGCCTGTGACCTTCTGCGGGCAAAATATGAGCCTTCGATGGTCAATGGCGAAGGCTGACCATTCGCCGTGGCCACGCCCACCAAATGTGCTTTACACACATCACAGTCCATCGAATGACATCATCAGTCTGTCAGTCAAACTGTGTATTGACTTTGATGTACATTGCTTCAAGGCAAGGCCAGACACCAGGCAGGGCCAGATAAGGTAAAAGTTAAGGTTAAAGTAAAAGTTTGGTGGCGTGCCACGCCCACATCCTAAGTAGCAGCCCAAAATCCTTCGCAATTTAACGTGGGCCGTCCGTCTAGTGTCCGTTGATGCTACAACGGACTCATTCGGTCAAACCCCCTAGGAGGAGTTCGTCGAGATACGACCCCTACATCCTCCCCCAAATGGCCGCCGCCACCTAAAATGGCGGACTTCCTGTTGGTTTTAGAACATGGGTTCTTGAGACTTTTTTGTGCGTCCTGTCACGAGTGATGTCTCCTCCGAAAATCATGCCCATACGTGCAACGGGAGGCGAGGGATAATTATTTTAAAAGTTGTAGGTGGCGCTAGTGAGTCAATTTGGCTTGGTTTCAAATGGGGGCCCCACCAGGGCCCTCAGGCTTGGAATCTGCCCCCCCTTATGAGTTTTCAAGCACATGCGACCTTCTGCGGGCGAATGATGACCCTTTCTTTGTAAACGGCGAGGCCTGAGCATTCGCCGCCAGGCCACGCCCACCACGTGCGCTTTTCCTGCATCATGCTCCATCAACAGGCTTCACCAGGCTGTCAGGCAGTGACCTTGTGACCTCGGTGTTCATCTGATGAATCTCCGGCCAGAAAAGGCCTCATGTAGATGACACGCCTTTAGCCTGTCGCCAATAGGTGGCGCTGCGACGAAATCAGGAAGTGACCTACGGGGACTTTCGGGGCGGGGCCATGATCACATGTACCAAGTATGATGAAGATCTGACCACGTGGAGCCAAGTTATTCACGTCTACAGTTACGCTCAGCGTGCAAGGCCCGGACAGATGAAAAAGGGCAAAATTTGGGTGCATGCCACGCCCACATCGTATGGAATATCCCAAAATCCTTCGCAATTTAACGTCGGCCATCCGTCTAGTGTCCGTTGATGCAACAACGGACTCATTCGGTCAAACCCCCTAGGAGGAGTTCGTCAAGATACGACCCCAACTTCTGGCCCGAAAAAGGCCGGCGCCATCCAAAATGGCCGACTTCCTGTTCGTTTTCCAATATGGGTTCTTGAGACTTTTTGGTCCGTCCTGTCACGATAGACGTCTCCACCAAGTTTCGTGTCGATCGGTGAAAGTGGTGGCGGGGGCTAATTTTTTTTAAAATTCAAGGTGGCGCTAGAGAGCCAATTTTGGGACATTATATTTGAAACCCATAAAATATCAAATTTTTCGCCAGACCTGATGCGCTCGCCAAAATTGGTGAGTTTTCGGGCATGTTCAGGCCCTCAAAAAGGCCGTCATTTCGTCAGAATAATAATAATAATAATAATAAACATTACGATAACAATAGGGCTTTCGCACTGGTCAGTGCTCGAGCCCTAATAATTAAAACTGCAAGCAGTGATGAGCGGGCTCGAGCACCCCGACGCGGTCGGGGGTACGCGCGGGTCGTACATCACATGGTAACGGACCGGAGGGTACCCCGAACCACCAGAAAAAATTAGGTGCGGATCCGACCGTGCGGAAGGACGTTACGGCTGATATTCATTTCCACCAGTTGGTGGTGCTATAGCGTATGTACACACACTGTCATAGACCAGAGGGTACCCCGAACCACCAGAAAAAAATTCGGGCAGATCCGACCATGTGGGAGGAAGTTACGGCAGATATACATTTCCTCTTGTTGGTGGCGCTATAGAGTCTATGGACACGCAGATCCAAAGAGTGGAGGGTGACCCGACCGACCAAAAAAATTTTAGAGACGATCCGACCATGTGGAAGGAAGTTACGGCTATATACATTTCCACCAGTTGGTGGCGCTATAGCGTATGTACACACACTGTCATAGACCAGAGGGTACCCCGAAACACTAGAAAAAAATTCGGGCAGATCCGACCATGTGGGAGGAAGTTACGGCAGATATACATTTGCACTAGTTGGTGGCGCTATAGAGTCTATGTACACACACAGTCATAGACCAGAGGGTACCCCGAACCACCAGAAAAAAATTCGGGCAGATTCGACCATGTGGGAGAAAGTTACGGCAGATATACATTTCCACCAGTTGGTGGCGCTATACAGTCTATGTACACACACAGTCATAGACCAGAGGGTACCCCAGACCACCAGAAAAAATTTGGGCCTGATCCGACCATGTGGAAGGAAGTTACGGCTATATACATTTCCACCAGTTGGTGGCGCTATAGAGTGTATGTACACACACAGTCATAGACCAGAGGGTACCCCAAACCTCCAGAAAAAATTTGGGACCGATCCGACCATGTGGAAGGAAGTTACGGCAGATATACATTTTCACCAGTTGGTGGCGCTATAGAGTCTATGTACACACACAGTCACAGAGTGGAGGGTGACCCAACCCAGCAAAAAAAATTTGGGACCGATCCGACCATGTGGAAGGAAGATACGGCTGATATACATTTCCACCAGTTGGTGGCGCTATAGAGTCTATGTACACACAGTATAACAGACCAGAGATTGACCCAACACATCAAAAAAAATGTCAAGACAATCTGACCATGAATCAGGAAGTTACGGCAGATATACATTTCCACCAGTTGGTGGCGCTGTGTTTTGAACATGGGTTCTGGAGCGTTAGTTGCGTCCTGTCATGATAGACGTCTCCACCGAAAATCATAGTGATACGTGCAACGGGTGGGGAGGGATAATGAATCGAAACTTCTAGGTGGCGCTAGTGTGTCAATTTAGATTGGTGTCACATGGGAGCACCACCAGGGCGCTCAGGCCTGGATTCTGACCTTACGTGTAAGATTTCAGCAGTCTGTGACCTTCTGCGGGCAAAATATGAGCCTTCGATGGTCAATGGCGAACGCTGACCATTCGCCGTGGCCACGCCCACCACATGTGCTTTACACACATCATAGTCCATCGACTGACATCATCAGTCTGTCAGTCAAACTGTGTATTGACTTTGATGTACATTGCTTCAAGGCAAGGCCAGACACCAGGCAGGGCCAGATAAGGTAAAAGTTAAGGTTAAAGTAAAAGTTTGGTGGCGTGCCACGCCCACATCCTAAGTAGCAGCCCAAAATCCTTCGCAATTTAACGTGGGCCATCCGTCTAGTGTCCGTTGATGCTACAACGGACTCATTCGGTCAAACCCCCTAGGAGGAGGAGGAGGCGCTATAGTGTATGTACACACACTGTCATAGACCAGAGGGTACCCCGAACCACCAGAAAAAAAATTCGGGCAGATCCGACCATGTGGGAGAAAGTTACGGGAGATATACATTTCCACCAGTTGGTGGCGCTATACAGTCTATGTACACACACAGTCATAGACCAGAGGGTACCCCAAACCACCAGAAAAAATTTGGGGCAGGTCCGACCATGTGGAAGGAAGTTACAGCTGATATACATTTCCACCAGTTGTGGCGCTATAGAGTCTATGTACACACAGTATAACAGACCAGAGATTGACCCAACACACCAAAAAAAATTTCAAGACAATCTGACCATGAATCAGGAAGTTACAGCAGATATACATTTCCACCAGTTGGTGGCGCTATAGAATCTATATACACACACAGTCACAGACTGGAGGGTGACCGAACCCACCCAAAAAAATTTGGAGACGATCCGACCATGTGGAAGGAAGTTACAGGTGATATACATTTCCACCAGTTGGTGGCGCTATACAGTCTATGTACACACAGTATAACAGACCAGAGATTGAACCGACACACCAAAAAAAATTTCAAGACAATCTGACCATGAATCAGGAAGTTACGGCAGATATACATTTCCACCAGTTGATGGCGCTATAGAGTCTATATACACACACAGTCACAGACTGGAGGGTGACCGAACCCACCCAAAAAAAATTGGAGACGATCCGACCATGTATAAGGAAGTTACGGCAAATATACATTTCCACCAGTTGGTGGCGCTGTGTTTTGAACATGGGTTCTGGAGCGTTAGGTGCGTCCTGTCATGATAGACGTCTCCACCGAAAATCATAGTGATACGTGCAACGGGTGGCGAGGGATAATGAATTGAAACTACTAGGTGGCGCTAGTGTGTCAATTTGGATTGGTGTCACATGGGAGGACCACCAGGGCGCTCAGGCCTGGATTCTGACCTTACGTGTAAGATTTCAGCAGCCTGTGACCTTCTGCGGGCAAAATATCAGCCTTCGATGGTCAATGGCGAAGGCTGACCATTCGCCGTGGCCACGCCCACCACATGTGCTTTACACACATCATAGTCCATCGACTGACATCATCAGTCTGTCAGTCAAACTGTGTATTGACTTTGATGTACATTGCTTCAAGGCAAGGCCAGACACCAGGCAGGGCCAGATAAGGTAAAAGTTAAGGTTAAAGTAAAAGTTTGGTGGCGTGCCACGCCCACATCCTAAGTAGCAGCCCAAAATCCTTCGCAATTTAACGTGGGCCATCCGTCTAGTGTCTGTTGATGCTACAACGGACTCATTCGGTCAAACCCCCTAGGAGGAGTTCGTCGAGATACGACCCCTACATCCTCCCCCAAATGGCCGCCGCCACCTAAAATGGCCGACTTCCTGTTGGTTTTTGAACATGGGTTCTTGAGACTTTTTTGTGCGTCCTGTCACGAGTGATGTCTCCTCCGAAAATCATGCCCATACGTGCAACGGGAGGCGAGGGATAATTATTTTAAAACTTGTAGGTGGCGCTAGTGAGTCAATTTGGCTTGGTTTCAAATGGGGGCCCCACCAGGGCCCTCGGGCCTGGAATCTGCCCCCCCTTATGAGTTTTCAAGCACATGCGATCTTCTGCGGGCGAATGATGACCCTTTCTTTGTAAACAGCAAGGCCTGAGCATTCGCCGCCAGGCCACGCCCACCACGTGCGCTTTTCCTGCATCATGGTCCATCAACAGGCTTCACCAGGCTGTCAGGCAGTGACCTTGTGACCTCGGTGTTCATCTGATGAATCTCCTGCCAGAAAAGGCCTCATGTAGATGACACGCCTTTAGCCTGTCGCCAATAGGTGGCGCTGCGACGAAATCAGGAAGTGACCTACGGGGACCTTCGGGGCGGGGCCATGATCACATGTACCAAGTATGATGAAGATCTGACCACGTGGAGCCAAGTTATTCACGTCTACAGTTACGCTCAGCGTGCAAGGCCCGGACAGATGAAAAAGGGCAAAATTTGGGGGCGTGCCACGCCCACATCGTACGGAATATCCCAAAATCCTTCGCAATTTAACGTCGGCCATCCGTCTAGTGTCCGTTGATGCAACAACGGACTCATTCGGTCAAACCCCCTAGGAGGAGTTCGTCGAGATACGACCCCAACTTCTGGCCCGAAAAAGGCCGCCGCCATCCAAAATGGCCGACTTCCTGTTCGTTTTACAATATGGGTTCTTGAGACTTTTTGGTCCGTCCTGTCACAATAGACGTCTCCGCCAAGTTTCGTGACGATAGGTTAAACTGGTGGCGGGGGCCAATTTTTTCCAAATTAAAAGGTGGCGCTAGAGAGCCAAATTTGGAACAAGATATTTGGGACCCCTAAAATATCAAATTTTTCGCCAGACCTGACGCGCCTGCAAAAATTGGTGAGTTTTGGGGCATGTTAAGGCCCCCAAAAAGGCGATCATTTCGGGAGAATAATAATAATAATAATAATTAAAACTGCAAGCAGTGATGAGCGGGCTCGAGCACCCCGACGCGGTCGGGGGTACGCGCGGGTCGGGGGTGCGCGCGGGTCGGGGGCGCGCGCGCGACCGGACGGGCGTGCGGACGCGCCGTACGAAAAACCGCGGCGATCGGATAAGCGGTAAGGGATTTACGGCATTTACAAATTTCCGCCAGGAGGGGGCGACGCCGGCGGCGAGGCGGGTGCGCGGTCAAGTCCCGTCCGACGTCCCGAACCGCCATAAAAAAATTCGCAACGACCGGACCGTGCGGTAGGTACTTGTGGCGGATATACGTTTCCGCCTGTTGGTGGCGCTATACAGTCTATGCGCCCACATGGTAACGGACCGGAGGGTACCCCGAACCACCAGAAAAAATTAGGTGCGGATCCGACGGTGCGGAAGGAAGTTACGGCTGATATACATTTCCACCAGTTGGTGGTGCTATAGCGTATGTACACACACTGTCATAGACCAGAGGGTACCCCGAACCACCAGAAAAAAATTCGGGCAGATCCGACCATGTGGGAGGAAGTTACGGCAGATATACATTTCCACCAGTTGGTGGCGCTATAGAGTCTATGGACACGCAGATCCAAAGAGTGGAGGGTGACCCGACCGACCAAAAAAAATTTAGAGACGATCCGACCATGTGGAAGGAAGTTACGGCTATATACATTTCCACCAGTTGGTGGCGCTATAGAGTCTATGTATACACACAGTCATAGACCAGAGGGTACCCCAGACCACCAGAAAAAATTTGGGACTGATCCGACCATGTAGATGGAAGTTACAGCTGATATACATTTCCACCAGTTGGAGGCGCTATAGCGTATGTACACACATTGTCATAGACCAGAGGATACCCCGAACCACCAGAAAAAAATTCGGGCAGATCCGACCATGTGGGAGAAAGTTACGGCAGATATACATTTCCACCAGTTGGTGGCGCTATACAGTCTATGTACACACACAATCATAGACCAGAGGGTACCCCAAACCACCAGAAAAAATTAGGTGCCGATCCGACCGTGCGGAAGGAAGTTATGGCTGATATACATTTCCACCAGTTGGTGGCGCTATAGCATAAGTACACACACTGTCATAGACCAGAGGGTACCCCGAACCACCAGAAAAAAATTCGGGCAGATCCGACCATGTGGGAGGAAGTTACGGCTATATACATTTCCACCAGTTGGTGGCGCTATAGAGTCTATGTATACACACAGTCATAGACCAGAGGGTACCCCGAACCACCAGAAAAAATTTGGGACTGATCCGACCATGTGGAAGGAAGTTAGCGCTGATATACATTTCCACCAGTTGGAGGCGCTATAGCGTATGTACACACACTGTCATAGACCAGAGGGTACCCCGAACAACCAGAAAAATATTTGGGCAGATCCGACCATGTGGGAGAAAGTTACGGCAGATATACATTTCCACCAGTTGGTGGCGCTATAGAGTCTATGGACACGCAGATTCAAAGAGTGGAGGGTGACTGGACCGACCAAAAAAATTTTAGAGACGATCCGACCATGTGGAAGGAAGTTACGGCTGATATACATTTCCACCAGTTGGTGGCGCTCTAGAGTCTATGTACACACACAGTCATAGACCAGAGGGTACCCCAGACCACCAGAAAAAATTTGGGCCTGATCCGACCATGTGGAAGGAAGTTACGGCAGATATACATTTTCACCAATTGGTGGCGCTATACAGTCTACGTACACACAGTATAACAGACCAGAGATTGACCCAACACACCAAAAAAAAATTCAAGACAATCTGACCATGAATCAGGAAGTTACGGCATATATACATTTCCACCAGTTGGTGGCGCTGTGTTTTGAACATGGGTTCTGGAGCGTTAGGTGCGTCCTGTCATGATAGACGTCTCCACCGAAAATCATAGTGATATGTGCAACGGGTGGCGAGGGATAATGAATTGAAACTTCTAGGTGGCGCTAGTGTGTCAATTTAGATTGGTGTCACATGGGAGCACCACCAGGGCGCTCAGGCCTGGATTACGACCTTACGTGTAAGATTTCAGCAGCCTGTGACCTTCTGCGGGCAAAATATGAGCCTTCGATGGTCAATGGCGAAGGCTGACCATTCGCCGTGGCCACGCCCACCACATGTGCTTTACACACATCACAGTCCATCAACTGACATCATCAGTCTGTCAGTCAAACTGTGTATTGACTTTGATGTACATTGCTTCAAGGCAAGGCCAGACACCAGGCAGGGCCAGATAAGGTAAAAGTTAAGGTTAAAGTAAAAGTTTGGTGGCGTGCCACGCCCACATCCTACGGAGCAGCCCAAAATCCTTCGCAATTTAACGTGGGCCATCCGTCTAGTGTCCGTTGATGCTACAACGGACTCATTCGGTCAAACCCCCTAGGAGGAGTTCGTCGAGATACGACCCCTACATCCTCCCCCAAATGGCCACCGCCACCTAAAATGGCCGACTTCCTGTTGGTTTTTGAACATGGGTTCTTGAGACTTTTTTGTGCGTCCTGTCACGAGTGATGTCTCCTCCGAAAATCATGCCCATACGTGCAACGGGAGGCGAGGGATAATTATTTTAATACTTGTAGGTGGCGCTAGTGAGTCAATTTGGCTTGGTTTCAAATGGGGGCCCCACCATGGCCCTCAGGCCTGGAATCTGCCCCCCCTTATGAGTTTTCAAGCACATGCGACCTTCTGCGGGCGAATGATGACCCTTTCTTTGTAAACGGCGAGGCCTGAGCATTCGCCGCCAGGCCACGCCCACCACGTGCGATTTTCCTGCATCATGGTCCATCAACAGGCTTCACCAGGCTGTCAGGCAGTGACCTTGTGACCTCGGTGTTCATCTGATGAATCTCCTGCCAGAAAAGGCCTCATGTAGATGACACGCCTTTAGCCTGTCGCCAATAGGTGGCGCTGCGACGAAATCAGGAAGTGACCTACGGGGACCTTCGGGGCGGGGCCATGATCACATGTACCAAGTATGATGAAGATCTGACCACGTGGAGCCAAGTTATTCACGTCTACAGTTACGCTCAGCGTGCAAGACCCGGACAGATGAAAAAGGGCAAAATTTGGGGGCGTGCCACGCCCACATCGTACGGAATATCCCAAAATCCTTCGCAATTTAACGTCGGCCATCCGTCTAGTGTCCGTTGAAGCAACAACGGACTCATTTGGTCAAACCCCCTAGGAGGAGTTCGTCGAGATACGACCCCAACTTCTGGCCCGAAAAAGGCCGACGCCATCCAAAATGGCCGACTTCCTGTTCGTTTTACAATATGGGTTCTTGAGACTTTTTGGTCCGTCCTGTCACAATAGACGTCTCCACCAAGTTTCGTGACGATCGGTGAAACTGGTGGCGGGGGCTAATTTTTTTTAAAATTCAAGGTGGCGCTAGAGAGCCAATTTTAGAACATTATATTTAAAACCCATAAAATATCAAATTTTTCGCCAGACCTGATGCGCTCGCCAAATTTGGTGAGTTTTCGGGCATGTTCAGGCCCTCAAAAAGGCCGTCATTTCGTCAGAATAATAATAATAATAATTAAAACTGCAAGCAGTGATGAGCGGGCTCGAGCACCCCGACGCGGTCGGGGGTACGCGCGGGTCGGGGGTACACGCGGGTCGAGGGCGCGCGCGTGTTCGGACGGGCGCGCGGACGCACCGTACGAAAAACCGCAACGATGGGATAAGCGGTAAGGGAGTTACGGCACTCGCAATTTTCCGGCGACGCCGGCGGTGAGGCTGGTGCGCGGTCACGTCCCGTCCGGCGCCCCGAACCGCCATAAAAAAATTTGCGACGATCGGACCATGCGGTAGGTACTTGCGGCGGATATACGTTTCCGCCTGTGGGTGGCGCTATACAGTCTATGCGCCCACACGGTAACGGACCGGAGGGTACCCCGAACCACCAGAAAAAATTAGGTGCCGATCCGACCGTGCAGAAGGAAGTTACGGCTGATATACATTTCCACCAGTTGGTGGCGCTATAGCGTATGTACACACACTGTCATAGACCAAAGGGTAACCCGAACCACCAGAAAAAAATTCGGGCAGATCCGACCATGTGGGAGGAAGTTACGGCAGATATACATTTCCACCAGTTGGTGGCGCTATAGAGTCTATGGACACGCAGATTCAAAGAGTGGAGGGTGACCCGACCGACCAAAAAAAATTTAGAGACGATCCGACCATGTGGAAGGAAGTTACGGCTATATACATTTCCACCAGTTGGTGGCGCTATAGAGTCTATGTATACACACAGTCATAGACCAGAGGGTACCCCGAACCACCAGAAAAAATTTGGGACCGATCCGACCATGTGGAAGGAAGTTACAGCTGATATACATATCCACCAGTTGGAGGCGCTATAGCGTATGTACACACACTGTCATAGACCAGAGGGTACCCCGAACCACCAGAAAAAAATTCGGGCAGATCCGACCATGTGGGAGAAAGTTACGGCAGATATAAATTTCCACCAGTTGGTGGTGCTATACAGTCTATGTACACACACAGTCATAGACCAGAGGGTACCCCAAACCACCAGAAAAAATTTGGGGCCGATGCGACCATGTGGAAGGAAGTTACAGCTGATATACATTTCCACCAGTTGGTGGCGCTATAGTGTATGTACACACACAGTCATAGACCAGAGGGTACCCCAAACCACCAGAAAAAAATTTGGGCAGATCGGACCAAGTGGGAGGAAGTGACGGCAGATATACATTTTCACCAGTTGGTGGCGCTATAGAGTCTATGTACACACCCAGTCATAGACTGGAGGGTATCCCAAACCACCAGAAAAAATTTGGGGCAGATCCGACCATGTGGAAGGAAGTTACAGCTGATATACATTGCCACCAATAGGTGGTGCTATACAGTCTATGTACACACAGTATAACAGACCAGAGATTGACCCAACACACCAAAAAAAATTGCAAGACAATCTGACCATGAATCAGGAAGTTATGGCAGATATACATTTCCACCAGTTGGTGGCGCTATAGAGTCCATATACACACACAGTCACAGACTGGAGGGTGACCGAACCCACCCAAAAAATTAGGAGACGATCCGACCATGCGTGAGGAAGTTACAGCAGATATACATTTCCACCAGTTGGTGGCGCTGTGTTTTGAACATGGGTTCTGGAGCGTTAGGTGCGTCCTGTCATGATAGACTTCTCCACCGAAAATCATAGTGATACGTGCAACGGGTGGCGAGGGATAATGATTTGAAACTTCTAGGTGGCGCTAGTGTGTCAATTTAGATTGGTGTCACATGGGAGCACCACCAGGGCGCTCAGGCCTGGATTCTGACCTTACGTGTAAGATTTCAGCAGCCTGTGACCTTCTGCGGGCGAAATATGAGCCTTCGATGGTCAATGGCGAAGGCTGACCATTCGCCGTGGCCACGCCCACCACATGTGCTTTACACACATCACAGTCCATCAACTGACATCATCAGTCTATCAGTCAAACTGTGTATTGACTTTGATGTACATTGCTTCAAGGCAAGGCCAGACACCAGGCAGGGCCAGATAAGGTAAAAGTTAAGGTTAAAGTAAAAGTTTGGTGGCGTGCCACGCCCACATCCTAAGTAGCAGCCCAAAATCCTTCGCAATTTAACGTGGGCCATCCGTCTAGTGTCCGTTGATGCTACAACGGACTCATTCGGTCAAACCCCCTAGGAGGAGTTCGTCGAGATACGACCCCTACATCCTCCCCCAAATGGCCGCCGCCACCTAAAATGGCCGACTTCCTGTTGGTTTTTGAACAAGGGTTCTTGAGTCTTTTTTGTGCGTCCTGTCACGAGTGATGTCTCCTCCGAAAATCATGCCCATACGTGCAACGGGAGGCGAGGGATAATTATTTTAAAACTTGTAGGTGGCGCTAGTGAGTCCATTTGGCTTGGTTTCAAATGGGGGCCCCACCAGGGCCCTCAGGCCTGGAATCTGCCCCCCTTATGAGTTTTCAAGCACATGCGACCTTCTGCGGGCGAATGATGACCCTTTCTTTGTAAACGGCGAGGCCTGAGCATTCGCCGCCAGGCCACGCCCACCACGTGCGCTTTTCCTGCATCATGGTCCATCAACAGGCTTCACCAGGCTGTCAGGCAGTGACCTTGTGACCTCGGTGTTCATCTGATGAATCTCCTGCCAGAAAAGGCCTCATGTAGATGACACGCCTTTAGCCTGTCGCCAATAGGTGGCGCTGCGACGAAATCAGGAAGTGACCTACGGGGACCTTCGGGGCGGGGCCATGATCACATGTACCAAGTATGATGAAGATCTGACCATGTGGAGGCAAGTTATTCACGTCTACAGTTACGCTCAGCGTGCAAGGCCCGGGCAGATGAAAAAGGGCAAAATTTGGGGGCGTGCCACGCCCACATCGTACGGAATATCCCAAAATCCTTCGCAATTTAACGTCGGCCAGCCGTCTAGTGTCCGTTGATGCAACAACGGACTCATTCGGTCAAACCCCCTAGGAGGAGTTCGTCGAGATACGACCCCAACTTCTGGCCCGAAAAAGGCCGGCGCCATCCAAAATGGCCGACTTCCTGTTCGTTTTACAATATGGGTTCTTGAGACTTTTTGGTCCGTCCTGTCACGATAGACGTCTCCACAAAGTTTCGTGACGATAGGTGAAACTGGTGTCGGGGGCCAATTTTTTCAAAAATAAAAGGTGGCGCTAGAGAGTCAATTTTGGAACATTGTTTTCGGGACCCCCACCAGATCGCAATTTTCGGCAGACCTGACGCGCTTGCAAAATTTGGTGAGTTTTCGGGCATGTTCAGGCCCTCAAAATGGCCGTCGAATCGGCAGAATAATAATAATAATAATAATAATAATAATAATAAACATTACGATTACAATAGGGCTTTCGCACTGGTCAGTGCTCGAGCCCTAATTAAAACTGCAAGCAGTGATGAGCGGGCTCGAGCACCCCGACGCGGTCGGGGGTACGCGCGGGTCGGGGGTACGCGCGGGTCGGGGGCGCGCGCGTGACCGGGCGGGTGTGCGGACGCGCCGTACGAAAAACCGCGGCGATCGGATAAGCGGTAAGGGAGTTACACACACTGTCATAGACCAGAAGGTACCCCGAACCACCAGAAAAAAAATTGGGCAGATCCGACCATGTGGGAGGAAGTTACGGCAGATATACATTTCCACCAGTTGGTGGCGCTATAGAGTCTATGGACACGCAGATTCAAAGAGTGGTGGGTGACCCAACCAACAAAAAAAATTTCGAGACGATCCGACCATGTGGAAGGAAGATACAGCTGATATACATTTCCACCAGTTGGTGGCGCTACAGCGTCTATGTACACACAGTATAACAGACCAGAGATTGACCCAACCCAGCCAAAAAAATGTGGAGTTGATCCGACCATGCATAAGGAAGTTGCGGCAGATATACATTTTCGCCAGTTGGTGGCGCTACACAGTCTATGTACACACACAGTCATAGACCAGAGGGTACCCCAAACCACCAGAAAAAATTTGGGGCCGAGCCGACCATGTGGAAGGAAGTTACAGCTGATGTACATTTCCACCAGTTGGTGGCGCTATACAGTCTATGTACACACAGTATAACAGACCAGAGATTGACCCAACACATCAAAAAAAATTTCAAGACAATCTGACCATGAATCAGGAAGTTACGGCAGATATACATTTTCGCCAGTTGGTGGCGCTATACAGTCTATGTACACACAGTATAACAGACCAGATATTGACCCAACACACCAAAAAAAATTTCAAGACAATCTGACCATGAATCAGGAAGTTACGGCAGATATACATTTCCACCAGTTGGTGGCGCTGTGTTTTGAACATGGGTTCTGGAGCGTTAGGTGCGTCCTGTCATGATAGACTTCTCCACCGAAAATCATAGTGATACGTGCAACGGGTGGCGAGGGATAATGAATTGAAACTTCTAGGTGGCGCTAGTGTGTCAATTTAGATTGGTGTCACATGGGAGCACCACCAGGGCGCTCAGGCCTGGATTCTGACCTTACGTGTAAGATTTCAGCAGTCTGTGACCTTCTGCGGGCAAAATATGAGCCTTCGATGGTCAATGGCGAACGCTGACCATTCGCCGTGGCCACGCCCACCACATGTGCTTTACACACATCATAGTCCATCGACTGACATCATCAGTCTGTCAGTCAAACTGTGTATTGACTTTGATGTACATTGCTTCAAGGCAAGGCCAGACACCAGGCAGGGCCAGATAAGGTAAAAGTTAAGGTTAAAGTAAAAGTTTGGTGGCGTGCCACGCCCACATCCTAAGTAGCAGCCCAAAATCCTTCGCAATTTAACGTGGGCCATCCGTCCAGTGTCCGTTGATGCTACAACGGACTCATTCGGTCAAACCCCCTAGGAGGAGTTCGTCGAGATACGACCCCTACATCCTCCCCCAAATGGCCGCCGCCACCTAAAATGGCCGACTTCCTGTTGGTTTTCGAACATGGGTTCTTGAGACTTTTTTGTGCGTCCTGTCACGAGTGATGTCTCCTCCGAAAATCATGCCTATACGTGCAACGGGAGGCGAGGGATAATTATTTTAAAACTTGTAGGTGGCGCTAGTGAGTCAATTTGGCTTGGTTTCAAATGTGGGCCCCACCAGGGCCCTCAGGCCTGGAATCTGCCCCCCCTTATGAGTTTTCAAGCACATGCGACCTTCTGCGGGCGAATGATGACCCTTTCTTTGTAAACGGCGAGGCCTGAGCATTCGTCGCCAGGCCACGCCCACCACGTGCGCTTTTCCTGCATCATGGTCCATCAACAGGCTTCACCAGGCTGTCAGGCAGTGACCTTGTGACCTCGGTGTTCATCTGATGAATCTCCTGGCAGAAAAGGCCTCATGTAGATGACACGCCTGTAGCCTGTCGCCAATAGGTGGCGCTGCGACGAAATCAGGAAGTGACCTACGGGGACCTTCGGGGCGGGGCCATGATCACATGTAACAAGTATGATGAAGATCTGACCACGTGGAGCCAAGTTATTCACGTCTACAGTTACGCTCAGCGTGCAAGGCCCGGACAGATGAAAAAGGGCAAAATTTGGGGGCGTGCCACGCCCACATCGTACGGAATATCCCAAAATCCTTCGCAATTTAACGTCGGCCATCCGTCTAGTGTCCGTTGATGCAACAACGGACTCATTCGGTCAAACCCCCTAGGAGGAGTTCGTCGAGATACGACCCCAACTTCTGGCCCGAAAAAGGCCGCCGCCATCCAAAATGGCTGACTTCGTGTGCGTTTTCCAATATGGGTTCTTGAGACTTTTTGGTCCGTCCTGTCACGATAGACGTCTCCACCAAGTTTCGTGACGATCGGTGAAACTGGTGGCGGGGGCTAATTTTTTTTTAAATTCAAGGTGGCGCTAGAGAGCCAATTTTGGAACATTATATTTGAAACCCATAAAATATAAAATTTTTCGCCAGACCTGATGCGCTCGCCAAATTTGGTGAGTTTTCGGGCATGTTGAGGCCCTCAAAATGGCGCTCATTTTGGGAGAAGAATAATAATAATAAAAAACATTAAAACTGCAAGCAGTGATGAGCGGGCTCGAGCACCCCGACGCGGTCGGGGGTACGCGCGGGTCGGGGGTACACGCGGGTCGAGGGCGCGCGCGTGTTCGGACGGGCGCGCGGACGCACCGTACCAAAAACCGCAACGATGGGATAAGCGGTAAGGGAGTTACGGCACTTGCAATTTTCCGCCCGGAGGGGGCGACGCCGGCGGCGAGGCTGGTGCACGGTCACGTCCCGTCCGGCGCCCCGAACCGCCATAAAAAAATTTGCGACGATCGGACCATGCGGTAGGTACTTGCGGCGGATATACGTTTCCGCCTGTGGGTGGCGCTATACAGTCTATGCGCCCACACGGTAACGGACCGGAGGGTACCCCGAACCACCAGAAAAAATTAGGTGCCGATCCGACCGTGCGGAAGGAAGTTACGACTGATATACATTTCCACCAGTTGGTGGCGCTATAGCGTATGTACACACACTGTCATCGACCAAAGGGTAACCCGAACCACCAGAAAAAAATTCGGGCAGATCCGACCATGTGGGAGGAAGTTACGGCAGATATACATTTTCACCAGTTGGTGGCGCTATAGAGTCTATGTATACACACAGTCAGAGACCAGAGGGTACCCCGAACCACCAGAAAAAATTTGGGACTGTTCCGACCATGTGGAAGGAAGTTACAGCTGTTATACATTTCCACCAGTTGGAGGCGCTATAGCGTATGTACACACTGTCATAGACCAGAGGGTACCCCGAACCACCAGAAAAAAATTCGGGCAGATCCAACCATGTGGGAGAAAGTTACGGCAGATATACATTTCCATCAGTTGGTGGCGCTATACAGTCTATGTACACACACAGTCATAGACCAGAGGGTACCCCAAACCACCAGAAAAAATTTGGGGCCGATGCGACCATGTGGAAGGAAGTTACAGCTGATATACATTTCCACCAGTTGGTGGCGCTATAGTGTATGCACACACACTGTCATAGACCAGAGGGTACCCCAAACCACCAGAAAAAAATTCGGGCAGATCGGACCAAGTGGGATGAAGTTACGGCAGATATACATTTTCACCAGTTGGTGGCGCTATCGAGTCTATGTACACACACAGTCATAGACCGCAGGGTACCCTAAACCACCAGAAAAAAATTGGGGCAGATCCGACCATGTGGAAGGAAGTTACAGGTGATATACTTTTCCACCAGTTGGTGGCGCTGTGTTTTGAACATGGGTTCTGGAGCGTTAGGTGCGTCCTGTCATGATAGACGTCTCCACCGAAAATCATAGTGATACGTGCAACGGGTGGCGAGGGATAATGAATTGAAACTTCTAGGTGGCGCTAGTGTGTCAATTTAGATTGGTGTCACATGGGAGCACCACCAGGGCGCTCAGGCCTGGATTATGACCTTACGTGTAAGATTTCAGCAGCCTGTGACCTTCTGCGGGCAAAATATGAGCCTTCGATGGTCAATGGCGAAGGCTGACCATTCGCCGTGGCCACGCCCACCAAATGTGCTTTACACACATCATAGTCCATCGAATGACATCATCAGTCTGTCAGTCAAACTGTGTATTGACTTTGATGTACATTGCTTCAAGGCAAGGCCAGACACCAGGCAGGGCCAGATAAGGTAAAAGTTAAGGTTAAAGTAAAAGTTTGGCGGCGTGCCACGCCCACATCCTAAGTAGCAGCCCAAAATCCTTCGCAATTTAACGTGGGCCGTCCGTCTAGTGTCCGTTGATGCTACAACGGACTCATTCGGTCAAACCCCCTAGGAGGAGTTCGTCGAGATACGACCCCTACATCCTCCCCCAAATGGCCGCCGCCACCTAAAATGGCGGACTTCCTGTTGGTTTTTGAACATGGGTTCTTGAGACTTTTTTGTGCGTCCTGTCACGAGTGATGTCTCCTCCGAAAATCATGCCCATACGTGCAACGGGAGGAGAGGGATAATTATTTTAAAACTTGTAGGTGGCGCTAGTGAGTCAATTTGGCTTGGTTTCAAATGGGGGCCCCACCAGGGCCCTCAGGCTTGGAATCTGCCCCCCCTTATGAGTTTTCAAGCACATGCGACCTTCTGCGGGGGAATGATGACCCTTTCTTTGTAAACGGCGAGGCCTGAGCATTCGCCGCCAGGCCACGCCCACCACGTGCGCTTTTCCTGCATCATGGTCCATCAACAGGCTTCACCAGGCTGTCAGGCAGTGACCTTGTGACCTCGGTGTTCATCTGATGAATCTCCTGCCAGAAAAGGCCTCATGTAGATGACACGCCTTTAGCCTGTCGCCAATAGGTGGCGCTGCGACGAAATCAGGAAGTGACCTACGGGGACCTTCGGGGCGGGGCCATGATCACATGTACCAAGTATGATGAAGATCTGACCACGTGGAGGCAAGTTATTCACGTCTACAGTTACGCTCAGCGTGCAAGGCCCGGGCAGATGAAAAAGGGCAAAATTTGGGGGCGTGCCACGCCCACATCGTATGGAATATCCCAAAATCCTTCGCAATTTAACGTCGGCCAGCCGTCTAGTGTCCGTTGATGCAACAACGGACTCATTCGGTCAAACCCCCTAGGAGGAGTTCGTCGAGATACGACCCCAACTTCTGGCCCGAAAAAGGCCGGCGCCATCCAAAATGGCCGACTTCCTGTTCGTTTTACAATATGGGTTCTTGAGACTTTTTGGTCCGTCCTGTCACGATAGACGTCTCCACAAAGTTTCGTGACGATAGGTGAAACTGGTGTCGGGGGCCAATTTTTTCAAAAATAAAAGGTGGCGCTAGAGAGTCAATTTTGGAACATTGTTTTCGGGACCCCCACCAGATCGAAATTTTCGGCAGACCTGACGCGCTTGCAAAATTTGGTGAGTTTTCGGGCATGTTCAGGCCCTCAAAAGGGCCGTCGAATCGGCAGAATAATAATAATAATAATAATAATAATAATAAACATTAAAACTGCAAGCAGTGATGAGCGGGCTCGAGCACCCCGACGCGGTCGGGGGTACGCGTGGGTCGGGGGCGCGCGCGTGTCCGGACGGGCGCGCGTACGCGCCGTACGAAAAACCGCGGCGATGGGGTAAGCGGTAAGGGAGTTACGGCACTTGCAATTTTCCGCCAGGAGGGGGCGACGCCGGCGGTGAGGCGGGTGCGCGGTCACGTCCCGTCCGGCGCCCCGAACCGCCATAAAAAAATTAGCGACGATCGGACCGTGCGGTAGGTACTTGCGGCGGATATACGTTTCCGCCTGTGGGTGGCGCTATACAGTCTATGCGCCCACACGGTAACGGACCGGAGGGTACCCCGAACCACCAGAAAAAATTAGGTGCCGATCCGACCGTGCGGAAGGAAGTTACGGCTGATATACATTTCCACCAGTTGGTGGCGCTATAGGGTATGTACACACACTGTCATAGACCAGAGGGTACCCCGAACCGCCAGAAAAAAATTCGGGCGGATCCGACCATGTGGGAGGAAGTTACGGCAGATATACATTTTCACCAGTTGGTGGCGCTATAGAGTCTATGGACACACAGATTCAAAGAGTGGAGGGTGACCCGACCGACCAAAAAAAAATTTAGAGACGATCCGACCATGTGGAAGGAAGTTACGGCTATATACATTTCCACCAGTTGGTGGCGCTAGAGAGTTTATGTATACACACAGTCATAGACCAGAGGGTACCCCGAACCACCAAAAAAAATTTAGAGACGATGCGACCATGTGGAAGGAAGTTATGGCTATATACATTTCCACCAGTTGGTGGCGCTATAGTGTATGTACACACACAGTCATAGACCAGAGGGTACCCCAAACCACCAGAAAAAAATTTGGGCAGATCGGACCAAGTGGGAGGAAGTTACGGCAGATATACATTTTCACCAGTTGGTGGCGCTATAGAGTCTATGTACACACCCAGTCATAGACCGGAGGGTATCCCAAACCACCAGAAAAAATTTGGGGCAGATCCGACCATGTGGAAGGAAGTTACAGCTGATATACATTTCCACCAGTTGGTGGCGCTGTGTTTTGAACATGGGTTCTGTAGCGTTAGGTGCGTCCTGTCATGATTGACGTCTCCACCGAAAATCATAGTGATACGTGCCACGGGTGGCGAGGGATAATGAATTGAAACTTCTAGGTGGCGCTAGTGTGTCAATTTAGATTGGTGTCACATGGGAGCACCACCAGGGCGCTCAGGCCTGGATTCTGACCTTACGTGTAAGATTTTAGCAGCCTGTGACCTTCTGCGGGCAAAATATGAGCCTTCGATGGTCAATGGCGAAGGCTGACCATTCGCCGTGGCCACGCCCACCACATGTGCTTTACACACATCACAGTCCATCAACTGACATCATCAGTCTGTCAGTCAAACTGTGTATTGACTTTGATGTACATTGCTTCAAGGCAAGGCCAGACACCAGGCAGGGCCAGATAAGGTAAAAGTTAAGGTTAAAGTAAAAGTTTGGTGGCGTGCCACGCCCACATCCTAAGTAGCAGCCCAAAATCCTTCGCAATTTAACGTGGGCCATCCGTCTAGTGTCCGTTGATGCTACAACAGACTCATTCGGTCAAACCCTCTAGGAGGAGTTCGTCGAGATACGACCCCTACATCCTCCCCTAAATGGCCGCCGCCACCTAAAATGGCCGTCTTCCTGTTGGTTTTTGAACATGGGTTCTTGAGACTTTTTTGTGCGTCCTGTCACGAGTGATGTCTCCTCCGAAAATCATGCCCATACGTGCAACGGGAGGCGAGGGATAATTATTTTAAAACTTGTAGGTGGCGCTAGTGAGTCAATTTGGCTTGGTTTCAAATGGGGGCCCCACCAGGGCCCTCAGGCCTGGAATCTGCCCCCCCTTATGAGTTTTCAAGCACATGCGACCTTCTGCAGGCGAATGATGACCCTTTCTTTGTAAACGGCGAGGCCTGAGCATTCGCCGCCAGGCCACGCCCACCACGTGCGCTTTTCCTGCATCATGGTCCATCAACAGGCTTCACCAGGCTGTCAGGCAGTGACCTTGTGACCTCGGTGTTCATCTGATGAATCTCCTGCCAGAAAAGGCCTCATGTAGATGACACGCCTTTAACCTGTCGCCAATAGGTGGCGCTGCGACGAAATCAGGAAGTGACCTACGGGGACCTTCGGGGCGGGGCCATGATCACATGTACCAAGTATGATGAAGATCTGACCACGTGGAGCCAAGTTATTCACGTCTACAGTTACGCTCAGCGTGCAAGGCCCGGACAGATGAAAAAGGGCAAAATTTGGGGGCGTGCCACGCCCACATCGTACGGAATATCCCAAAATCCTTCGCAATTTAACGTCGGCCATCCGTCTAGTGTCCGTTGATGCAACAACGGACTCATTCGGTCAAACCCCCTAGGAGGAGTTCGTCGAGATACGACCCCAACTTCTGGCCCGAAAAAGGCCGGCGCCATCCAAAATGGCCGACTTCCTGTTCGTTTTCCAATATGGGTTCTTGAGACTTTTTGGTCCGTCCTGTCACGATAGACGTCTCCACCAAGTTTCGTGACGATAGGTGAAACTGGTGTCGGGGGCCAATTTTTTCAAAAATAAAAGGTGGCGCTAGAGAGTCAATTTTGGAACATTGTTTTCGGGACCCCCACCAGATCGAAATTTTCGGCAGACCTGACGCGCTTGCAAAATTTGGTGAGTTTTCGGGCATGTTCAGGCCCTCAAAATGGCCGTCGAATCGGCAGAATAATAATAATAATAATAATAATAATAATAATAATAATAAACATTACGATTACAATAGGGCTTTCGCACTGGTCAGTGCTCGAGCCCTAATTACGATTACAATAGGGCTTTCGCACTGGTCAGTGCTCGAGCCCTAATTAAAACTGCGAGCAGTGATGAGCGGGCTCGAGCACCCCGACGCGGTCGGGGGTACGCGCGGGTCGGGGGTACGCGCGGGTCGGGGGCGCGCGCGTGACCGGACGGGCGTGCGGACGCGCCGTACGAAAAACCGCGGCGATCGGATAAGCGGTAAGGGAGTTACGGCACTTGCAATTTTCCGCCAGGAGGGGGCGACGCCGGCGGCGAGGCGGGTGCGCGGTCACATCCCGTTTGACGGCCCGAACCGCCGTAAAAAAATTTGCGACAATCTGACCGCGCGGTAGGTAATTGCGGCGGATATACGTTTCCGCCTGCGGGTGGCGCTATAGAGTCTATGCGCCCACACGGTAACGGACCGGAGGGTACCCCGAACCACCAGAAAAAATTTGGGGCCGATCCGACCGTGCGGAAGGAAGTTACGGCAGATATACATTTCCACCAGTTGGTGGCGCTATAGCGTATGTACACACACTGTCATAGACCAGAGGGTACCCCGAACCACCAGAAAAAAGTTCGGGCAGATCCGACCATGTGGGAGGAAGTTAGGGCAGATATACATTTCCACCAGTTGGTGGCGCTATAGAGTCTATGTACACACACAGTCACAGAGTGGAGGGTGACCCGACCCAGCCAAAAAAATGTGGAGACGATCCGACCATGCATAAGGAAGTTACAGCAGATATACATTTCTGCTAGTTGGTGGCGCTATACAGTCTATGTACACACACAGTCATAGACCAGAGGGTACCCCAAACCTGCATTTTGTTGCTCTGTACCAGTGACATGAGCAATAACAATAAAGTTGAATCTAATCTAATCTAAACCACCAGAAAAAATTGGGCTCGATCCGACCATGTGGAAGGAAGTTACGGCAGATATACATTTCCACCAGTTGGTGGCGCTATAGTGTATGTACACACACTGTCATGGACCAGAGAATACCCCAATTTCAAGACCATCTGCCCATGCATAACAAAGTAACGGCAGATGTAAAAAATATAATTGAATAAAAAAGAATTATATCTTTCATATTCTGTCCAGGTTACACAATCATACATCTTTTAGTTACACAAGCACTTTCCCTGAAACCATGGCAGCCAGGTGACATAAAACCATGATGCAGATAGCCATATCACGATACATGGCATTGATGGACAATAAAACATTCAGTATGTTATATATACTGTATATTTAATCTTACGCTTTTTAGGTTAATTAAGTGGTTCTACAATGTTTTGTAGTACATAATCATATCCTAGAGCAGGGGTCGGGAACCTTTTTGGCTAAGAGAGCCATGAAGACCAGATATTTTAAAATGTGTATCTGTGAGAGCCATATACATTTTTTTAAACATTGAATGCAATAAAATGTGTGCATTTTTATGTAAGACCAACAGTTTTAGATATAATGGGCTCTAATTACGTAGACCAGGCACACTGCCCCACGCCAATGGTGTGTGGCCAGCACACTTTCGTGAGCAGCGCAGTGTCTAATAATAAATCAAATACTTGCTGCCATTAATGCAACTTCTGCTGCTGCATAGTTTTGAACCGTATTCAGTACACGTATTTCATTCTTTTGGCCATCTTCACCAGAAGGCTTGGTTCTGCAGCTTTAGCTATTTGACTAAAGGAGGAAAGTTTACATTTACATGTTTTTTTGACATCTCAATGACCGAGGTAGACTACAGCATTACCCAGTAATAATCAAGTTTTGGTGTTTGACCTGGAAAATATCATCAGGAAAGATAGATATGGTTGGCCGTATTGCAGCAGAATATAGATGGACGAATTAAAATGCATAAGAAAGTTGTTGATTTTGAATATTATTTTTACAGTCATTTCTGTGATGGTTTACTTTAAAATGTTAGCAAAAATGCATTTTTATTGTGGTAAGAAATGCTTGAGAGCCAGATACAGTCATCAAAAGAGCCCTACCTGGCTCCCGAGCCATAGGTTCCCTACCTCTGTCCTAGAGCCAAAACAGATCAGCATTTAATGCATCACACATGAAGATACAGTTGCCTGTAATTCTATCCAAGGCCAGCAGGTGGTTTCGTGTGCACATGAAGCACATCAAGAAATGAATCATTTGTCGAACCAGTTGATTGAAATGGTTCAAAGCCTCACGGGGTGTCATCTCGCCATCATTATTGGACAAAGTCTGAGAAATCTCCATTTTAACTATATAACCTCAGGGTACATCAACATCAAAATGAGCATATGAGCATCTGGCAGAAATTGATGCAGCACATGACTGAAATGCAGAAAGAATGACATTCTCATGGCATTAAGACATTAAACATTAACACATGAAACTTCTATACTTAGGACAGGTAAACCTCACCAACAAAAAAATCACTCAGAAAGCATCGTTTTGAATAGTGGCCACCAACAACATTCATTCATTTTCTACCGCTTTGTCCTCACAAGTGCTGGAGCCTATCCCAGCTGTCTACGGGCGAGAGGCGGGGTACACCCTGGAATGGTGGCCAGCCAATCACAGGGCACATATAGACAACCATTCACATTACAGGAGCCAGGCAACAACATTTCAGTGGCAATTTCACTGCTGTGTTATTGTGCAATGACAATAAAGAAAGTTAATGTGTATGTTTACATTCATACCTATGGACAATTTGGAGTTGCCAATTAACATAGCTTGTTTTTTGGAATGTGGGAGGAAACCGGAGTACCCGCATTCACGCATGCAAGGGGAGAACATGCAAATACAACACAGAGATGGCCGAGGGTGGAATTGAACCCTGGTCTCCTAGCTGTTAGGTCTGTGCGCTAACCACTTGACCACTGTGTTGCTGCCACCAAAGACATACAGGAGGTAATTCTTCAGTTTTTGAAGTCTTTGAAAGGTTTCCATAAATCCAGATCCAGCAGTACTTTCTGGAACACCATAAAACTGGATGACAGGGTCTTGGGGAACCGCAGGTCTCGTGCATACGTCAGTCCCATCAGATAGTAGCAGGCTTGGCTAAGATCCCCAAGAGTGCTGTGGACGGTGCTGCCCTCAATCACTATGCCATCTTTTCTTGAATGCTGGTTGATCCATCCTCAGCATCCTGCAGACATTGTAAAGACAGCTGTTAGGAGTTCACGTTCAACTTGCACGTCACAAGAGAAGTAGCACGTACTGTCTTCTGTTGTCCACAGTTGCTTTATAGCATACAAAAAGCAGCTCCATCTTTGTGTGTAGTGAAGAAAAAATAACTGTACTGCAGCTGTGCACTTGAGATTACATTTGCTAAAATGTTAAAACCTTGAAAAGCATGAAAAGTACAGTAGTATACTAACCTCAAAGTCCTGGAATAGGGCACTGGCATGTCCTGCAAGATAGTCAATAAGGCATCGGATGACAACGTCCCTTGTCTGCCCACGTTGGATTCAATCTGCCGGACAGAAAGTGTTTAAGTCTCAAACATTTCTATAGAATTTACATGAGAGGGAAGTTTGTAAGTAGTGATGCGAGCAAAAAAAACCTCAGACCTAAAATTTTTCCAGGCGCGTGAATATAACTGGATATTGTGGTGCGGTGTGCAAAGGATGTGAGAGACTGGAAACAGAAAACTAAGGAAGAAAAACCAAAAACTGTTCAAGTGGCTGTATGTAAGATTGTGGCTATTGTGGCTGTTGCTGGAGTGAAATAAAAAAAATCTGTATTGCAACTAGCAGCAGGAATGAAGCGGCAGTATCTGTTGTCACAGTGATATCTATTCAGGCTTGTGTAGCTTAAGCAGGTAGGATGGACGACTATTTTGCTTCTTACTCTCAGTCACAGTAACTAAAAGCAGAGGTCATGTCACTCAGGTGCTATGCGGGTTATTGTTTCACTTTTCCTGCCCTGACATTGTGTCTGTGCGCTGTGCACCTACAGAAGGCTTGTTGTCACATCTTTATTTCAAATTAACATGTTTTCTTAGTCGCTGACGACAGACATATCATGCGATATTTTGTGTACTTCGTACATACGTATAGTTCCTTTTAGAAAGACTGGAGGAAAGGATGAGTAATAAATAGGAGAGAGAGTCAGACAAGATAAATGTCAGCTGTATGATGTGAACAGAGAATGGAGAGAAATGTGAATGAGACAGGTGGAATGATGACTATTGCAGGTAAGGTACAAATTTAATAGGTGGAGGATGGTTTTAATACCTGAAGTAGAATGTTTGTCTGTGCTTGAATTGTTGCTCTGACAACGCTTTTCCTTGCTGGAAACAAGGACATCAGTTTTGGTGTCCTTTCGTCTCCCTTATGGCACCTTCCTCTCCTGAAAGAGAGATATGAAAGAAGAGACAAAAGAACCAGTGACAACAAAAAGTGAAGTGCATACTTAAGTATAACTGTGAAACATACAGTAGTTGTTTACAGTCCTTAATGTGTTTAACACAAAAAATCCAAATACTCACCTGTGAGACATTAAACAAGGTAGGCCACCTGTGCTTCATGTCACTGATGCTCATGTGTGTGTCGTATGTTCCTCTATGTGCAAAAGTTCTCCACATCAAGTCCTTAATGACTGGGCTGTCTCTCTTCTTTAATTGGTGATTAGTTGGTTTTGGTTCAGCTCCTGGAGGATAGCGAGGAAGAATACCACTTCACCACTGTTCCATGTTTTAAGGGAGCAAGGACATCTTAAATGAAGACAGGGTACTTACAGCCACATCCATAAATACTGTGCTTGACGTGGTAATGCTTGAGAAGCTCCCCTTTTGAAGTATCCTCCAATGTGCAGCGCCTACATTGCCAGGCCTTGGGCCGCCACCTTAAAAAGGAGCATAAACAGTGTTAGGATGGTTTGTTTTTAAAAGTGCTGTGTAATTTCATGTACATCGTTTTTGGATTGCGTTTTAAATCCACAGTTGTAAAGAAAGAATTCAAATGCACATTCATTCATGCATTCATTTTTGATTGCTCATCCTCACAAGGGTCGCAAGGGGTGCTGGAGCCTATCTCAGCTGTCTTCGGGCGTGATGCAGGGTACACCCTGGACTGGTGGCCAGCCAATCCCAGGGCACATATAGACAAACAACCATTCACACTCACATTCATACCTATGGACAATTTGGAGTGGCTAATTAACCTAGCATGTTTTTGGAATGTGGGAGGAAACCGGAGTACCTGGAGAAAACCCACACATGCACGGGGAGAACATGCAAACTCCACACAGAGATGGCCGAGGGTGGAATTGAACTGGCATCTTTTAGCTGTGAGGTCTGCACGCTAATCACTCGCCTGCCAAAAATGCACATTGACATTAATTATATCTCCAAATATAATTACAGGAAAACATGCAGTAATTCATAATTCGAATTAATATTTTGTATATAAAACCATGAATAATTTTAATGAATACTGTTGCCCATCTCTGTGTGGAGTTTGCATGTTCTCCCCGTGCATACGTGGGTTTTCTCCGGGTACTCCGGTTTCCTCCCACATTCCAAAAACATGCAAATTTAATTCCAAGTAGACTCCAGCACCCCCCGCGACCTTCGTGGGGGTGAGCGGTAGAAAACGAATGTTGAATATTCTTGTATTACATTTGTAATGAGCTCCGGAAGTACCTCGGCTGTTCCCACAAGAGCTTCCCATCGGAGCATATCGACACCACGTCATGTTACAAAAACAAAGTAAAACTAAGCAAAACACGGCGTACACACAAAGAGAGCGCGGTTAAAAGCTTAACTTTTCCGGTTCGATGGTCCGTTACCTGTTAAAGTTTGTTCGCCCAACGAACCATGTTAGCTGAGCAATTTGGTGGCTAGCAAACATAGCTAAAGTTAGCTTACGCACAACAGAATAGCGGTGACATTAAAAAAACAACACCCAGCGTATTTGAAGGAAGACGGGGTCGGTATTAGTTTAAAAATTGCAAGTGCTCTACTTACCGAAGTATTGTCGTCCATATAACTTGCCCTGCTCGTCTTGTGTTGTGTTGCCGGAAACTGCGCCATAGACCTCTCATAACTCCACCCCTTTGGACGCGAAGGGATCACGTCATGACGGTCTACGTCACCAAGCTTAAGCGCTGGACTTAAGCATTTATTTATGTAAGCGATTAAATGATTTTCAGAGGTTTTACTAAGTTAGTAAACTTTATTATTGTTATATTTAATAAGGCTCTGGGTCATTTTCTGAGTGTAGTATTTTGTACATCATTCTAATCGGTCAGATCCATTCGACAACCATTTGTTTACGTTTTATTCTGAAGCAGTGCGTTGCGGTGTGTGGAATGCATTGGAACATTTTGCTCTTTATGGAAAAGTGGTTGGCTCTTAAAAGAGCCGTTGTGGTGAATCTACTGCAGATTTGCAGCGTTTTCTCGGCGGAAGTTGAGATAGAGCGTCTCATTTCCCCTCTCGTTGACATGGCAACCGTCGGCGTTGTCGGAGGAAGACGCCAAGGACTCGGTTAATTCTTTTCCTCGCATTGCCATCGTTATGGCGATAGTTGCACTTGCAGCTTATTTATACAGTGAGCATGCAATGCCATTGGTTAGTTTTCCCTCAGTTCGTCCACGTAAACATGGTTTGGTTTAATTCGCCCAATTTCAAATTACATTCATTCCGCCAATAGCTGATCGATTGATAGGTGAGTGAGGCAGGATTGGTCAATTTAAAAAATATTGACCCGCCCAACTTTCACATTACATTCAATCAGACGATCGCTGATAGGTTGTTTGTTTGGTGACTTATGATTGGTCATTTATCCAAAGGCGGAGCCTGACAGGTTGGTTTTGTGAGCTACGATTGGTCAGTTCTTCCACGGTGTGGTGCATGGTGCTATAAATGCTGCTTCCCCCCCCCCCCTTTCTGCTCGACCGAACAGAAAACTTTTCGAGAGAACGCTTTTTGCATTGCCTCAGACAAAGACAAAGACAAAGGACCTAAATTCGACGGAAACTGCAGTTTGCCATTGTGTTGGACTTTATCTGCTGACATAGAGGTGAGTTTTTTTTTAATAGACTTAGTAAACTGAAATATATTCATTTGTAAGAATGAGCGCCATCGCAGGAATGCACGTCCGGTTGGAGCTTAACTCCATTTTGTTTTTTCTTCGGCTTTTTCTCCACATGTGTATAATTTTATGTGTTTTTATGTTGTCGTTGGTGTCGCCGCAAGGTAACTGCATGTTTGGGATACACTAACGGTCGGAACTTAACTCAATATAGCTCAAGTTATATTCGGTGGTGCTGCACGTAGGCCGCTTGTTCAGGATACACGAACGGTCGGAGCTTAACGCTGTATAGCGAAAATTATATTCGTTGTTGCCGCACCTTAAACGAGCCGTTAGCGGGCAAATTGGCGGCACTGATGACAAAGGCCCCGAAATAGCGGCGTTGTTGATGCCACAGGCCCCAAAATGGCGGTCGCCCCCCCCCCCCCCGCGCCATCTTATCGCAGCGGGCGGGGAGAAAATAAATTCTCACGGAAGCCACCGCACCGTAGGTTTTCAACTTTTTTTACCTTTCTCTGTTTCCAATGATTTTAACCCCCGTCACTCATCTAAACCACTACCGCGTTGCGGAGGAGAAGACGCCCACCTTAAGTTTTCATCATTTTTCTTGTTTGCAATGATTAATCCGTCATTCATCCAAAGGGCCACACCCAAGTGTGCATGTGCCCACTCAAACGCACACAATATGAGGGGGGTGGGGGAAGATGGTGCTCTTGCAGTAAAACACACAGCTGGTGTTTATTTATTTATGTTTTCTGCATAATAGTTGTATTTATTGACAAAGTTTGATTTATCATTTTATCTCTGTGTGGAGTTTGCATGTATTCTGTGCGTGTGTTTCACCGTGTACCCCCTCCCCCACTGGCGACTCCAAATTGTCCATAGGCATTAATGTGACTGTCAATGGTTGTCTCTGTGACCCATGCTTGGCTGGTGAGCAGGGTGTAGTCCACCTCTTGCCAGAATACAGCGGGGGTAGGCTCCAGCATTCCCACGACCCTTGTGAGGATAAGCAGCACAGAAAATAAATGGATTTATTCATTCATTTTCTACCGCTGCTGCAGGAGCCTATCCCAGTTGTATTCAGGCGAGAGGCGGGTACATCCTGGTTGTCAACCAATCACAGGGCACATAGAGACAACCATTTATACTCACTTTCATTTGACCCCCACCCCACACACACACTCCATATTGTCTGTGGCCATGAATGTGACTGTGAATGGTTGTCTATGTGCCCTGTGTTTTGCTGGTGACCAGGATGTAGTCCACCTCTCGCCTGAATATAGCTGGGGTAGGCTCCAGCATGCCCGCGACCCTTGTGAGGATAGGCAGTACGTAAAATGTATGGATATGTTCATTCATTTTCTACTGCTGCTGCTGGAGTCTATCCCAGTTGTATTCGGGCGAGAGGAGGGGTACATCCTGGTTGTCAGCCAATCACAGGGCACGTATAGACAACCATTCACACCCACTTTCTTGCCTATGGACAATATGGCATCGCAAAAAAAATCCCACGCACACACGGGGTAACCAGAGAGCATGGAAAAGAGCATTTAGAAGCTTAAGTACATGGCGTGTGAACTGACATTGATTTCATTGTTTTCTTTTAGATGCCACGAAAGAAGGGTTTCCGTATGCGACGCACACCCAGGGCTGCCCAAGCTGTTGATTGTGCAGTTGCAACAAAAGGTAGGGACGAAGTATCTTCACTGTCACCAGTGGAGGTACCAACAGGTGGGTTACAAAAGGTGGTCAAAGGGTCATTTCATCAAGGCAATACAAGGTTTAAGTATGCAGGAACACAGTGTATGGCGATTGCCTTTTGTGCCACTGCTTTACACAGTATTAAAAATGTCTTGTTGTGGGATACTGCTGATCTTGACATGGCTGTTGTTGAAGGCGATCAGTTGTATACCACTCTAAGGGAACGTCACGTAATTTGTCACCAATCCCACTTTTTGTGTGCCACAGAATTGCCTAAACAGGAGGTGATTGCTGGACACAAATTTGAGTTTTGTGTGAAGGATGATTATGCTTTAGGTGATGTCAATGTAGTTTCCAGCTATTATATTGAAAACGGGATTCATGTCACTTTGCATGATGCTTTGCACACAATGTTTGGCAAGTACAGCACATGCATTCTTACAGTTTGCCAAAGTAGTTGTGTCATCATTTGTGTTGCTGGTCAGTATTGTCTGGTGGATTCGCACTCGCGCAGCTGTAATGGCATGGTGTGCAGTGATGGAACCAGTGTTGTTCTGTGTTTTGGTGGTCTTGGTGCCCTTGCTAATCACATTAGCAATTTGGCTGCAGGGTTTGGAGGAGCAGAGAAACTTTTTGAAATAGCTGGTGTTGTTGTGACTGTTGTGGCTGACAGGAAACGTCACTTGGAGATGACGACTGGTGATGATGGCAAAAAGTTTAAAATGGCTGACATTTCTAGTACATGTGCATCTGATGTTGAGGTCATCAGTGTTGTTACCACACAGCATGCCTTTTGTCCAATTCTTCAAAATGACTCCAAAGATGTGTGCCAACTTTTGAATATAGATTGTGAAGTCAAAACTGTGCCTGTCAATTTGCGTGTTGGACCCTTGGGAGCTCCCTGTAAAAAGGAGAGCATTGTTGCTGATGGCAACTGTTTTTTCCGTGCCATATCACAAGCGGTGAGTGGCACACAGAAAAATCACAGAAAAATTAGACTCCATGTGGTTAAACATATGGAAAACCACTGTGAAGATTATGAGAAGCTTCTCAGGAGTGAGGACAGTTGTTTGACAGAGTATATTAGTGTTTCCAAAATGAAATATGTCAATAGCTGGGCAACTGAGGTGGAAATTCAGGCTGCAGCGGATAGTTTAGGAATAAATATCTTTACTTTTTACGGTGGTCGTTGGACAACTCGAGTGGTAATCACTACGAGTGTGTGACATGTGTCAATGAGGGTCAGTTAGGAAGTTGCTTTGGCATTTGTCAGAATGGTACATCTCAGGTCAGTCAGTATGGTACCAGGTCACATCGGCATCAAGTAAATTGCGCTGATAGTGAAGTAGCAGTTGGTTTGAATGATGTTGTTGAAACAGGCAAAGAAAAACATCAGTCCATGGTTCCACGTGTAAGCCCGTCCAAATATCTAAAAAGGAAAAGGGCCCTGGACAACAGATGTAAATATGTCGCTGACATGAGCATAAGGGAGACAAAGAAGGTAATGACTATGAAGAATTACAGAGAACAAGCAGTCTTTAGGCAGAGAAAGAAGACGAGGAGTGTTAAAGTATAGAAATGATGTCATTCATAAAAATAGAGTTAAAACATCTAGTATCTATAAGTATAGGAATGACAGCTTGCATCGGGACAGGGTCAAGATGTGTAGTGCGAGTAAGTATAGAAGTGACAGCTTGCATCAGGACAGGGTCAAGATGTGTAGTGCGAGTAAGTATAGAAGTGACAGCTTGCATCGGGCCAGGGTCATTATGCAGGGCGTCAAAAAATATAAAATGGATACAAGGCACCGGGCCAGTGTCAAACTAGCCAGTATGAAGAAATATCACAGTAATTTAGAACGCAAAATGCGTGTCATTGCAGATGTGAAGGCACGAAGGCATGCTGCAAAGTTGCGAGAGGAAGAATTTGATGTTGTTGTTGAGAATTTTTTAGAGAAAGTGAAGAATGGGCCCCAGTTTGTCTGCTGTGTGTGCCATAGGTTGATGTTTAAACATCAGGTCCTGCAGTGTCACAGAGAGCATTACAGCAAAAGTGCAAGTGCTTCTCTTGTGAACACGTGCATTAATGAGGATTATTTGCACAAATGTAGTGCAGAGTGCACGGTGCCTTGTTTGTTGTTGGAGTCTGGTAGAGGGCAGCTGTGGGTTTGCTACACTTGCCATTACAAGATTAGCAAAGGGGAATTCCCACCTGAATGTGTGGCAAATAATTTGGGGGTGGACCCGATTCCTCCTGAGCTGGCTTGCTTAAACAGCTTAGAGCAACACTTAATTGCACTAAATATCCCCTTCATGAAAATGCTTGCATTGCCTAAAGGGGGGCAAAATGGTGTCCATGGGCCTGTGACTTGTGTTCCGGCCAATGTTGTAGAAACGACAAATTTGTTGCCACGGTCCAATATGGAAGGCTCTATGCTCCGTGTCAAACTCAAAAGGAAGCTGACTTACAAAGGACACTACGAGTACCATTTTGTTGACAGCATGCACATTCGTGAAGCCTTGAGGTATCTGAAAGAGTCTAATGTGCATTATGAAGATATAGAGTACAACGAGGAGTGGGTCAATGACTTTTGTAGGGAACCTGATGCCTCTCAGGTGGAGGACAGTGTTCCTGCAGTAGATGTCACACCGCCTCTAGATACAGAAGATGAGCTTCTCCATGATAGACAGCAACACTGCATGTTTCAGGACACATGTTTAATGCCAGTTGACATTGGTCAGGAAGCGCTAGATCAGTATTACGACAATATATTGAATGTGGCTCCGGCAGAAGGCAATAATCCTGTGAGGTTGCTTTCTGACCATTCGAATGAAGCTAGATGTTTCCCAGTGTTGTTTCCACATGGTCGTTTCACGTTTCATGACACTCGACAATATAGGCTGACAGCGTCTCGATATTTCAATAATCGTATCATGCATGCTGATAAGCGGTTTGGGCAGAATGTGGAATACATATTCTATGCTCAGTACTTGTGTGAACTTGTGCAGGTGGTGTCGAGCATTTCCATTGCTTTACGCAAAGGAATTGCTGGTTTGGTGGCAAAAATGGCCAAGGATTTGTTGACCAACGATGAGTCGTTAAAGACATTGTTGGAATGTGACCAGGGCTATCGTTTTCTGAAGCCCATCAGAGGCACTCCAGCCTTTTGGCAGAGTACGCAGCGCGATATTTTGGCTTGTGTGCGTCAGCTTGGTGTTCCCACGTGGTTTTGTTCTTTTTCATCTGCTGATTTACGGTGGAAAAACTTGTTGGACTGCATTTTGAGAGAAGAAGAACACAAACGGCTGCACATTTGGAGTGGGCTGACAGGTGTGATATGTTGCGACGGAATCCTGTGACTGCTGCACGGATGTTTGATTTCCGGTGGCATGTCTTTCTAAGAGAGGTGATAATGTCTTCGAGCCAACCGATTGGCAAAGTTGTAGACTATTTTTACCGGGTGGAATTTCAGCAGCGTGGTTCCCCGCATGTACATTGTTTGTTCTGGGTAGAGAATGCCCCACGGATTGACGTTAACTCGGATGAAGAAGTCGCAAATTTTATTGATAGATATGTTACTTGTGAATTGCAGACACAGGATGAAGGATTGACAGAGACAGTGTCTTCTGTGCAGCAGCATTCTAAGCGACATTCTAAAACATGCAAAAAGAAAAACACTGTGTGCCGTTTCGGTTTTCCCAAACCCGTGTCAGGACGAACATTTATTAGCCATCAGTTTGACGGACAGGGACAAAAAACATGCACTTGTCAGGTTAGCCAATCAACCGGTGTTAAACATGCACATGTCCAAAAGCATCCCAAAATGCCGCAAACATGAAAGCAGAAGACGCGTCCGCAATTGTGACATCCATTAAAAAAGTGCTTGCTGACGAGAACCACGCGTATCAAAGTGTGGAACATTTGTTCATTAGTCTCGGTATAACACAAAATACTTTCGAGTCCGCACACCGCCGCTTGGGTCATCGTACGGAAGTGCTAATGAAGCGTCAAATCAATGAGATTGAATGAGCAAACCTCTGCTGAAATGCTGGAATGCTAATATGGACATCCAGTATGTCGTTGATGCGTATGCGTGCGTGGTTTATATAATCTCGTATATTTCCAAAGCTGAGAGGGAGATTGGATTGCTGCTGAGTAATGCCCAGAAAGAAGCATCCAAACAGGCAAACGTCAGTGCCAAAGAGGCCTTAAAAAGTCTTGGCAGTGTGTACCTGCACAATAGAGACGTGTGTGCACAAGAGGCCGTTTACCGGGTGACAAATATGCATCTTAAGGAATGCTCGCGCAAAGTAGTTTTTGTTCCAACAGGGGACAATGTGGTCAAAATGAGTTTGCCTGTGAGTGTTTTGCGTCAAAAAGCTTCATCGGCCGAATTAACAACGGAAGACATGTGGATGACCAGCATTGTCGACCGTTATAAAAACAGACCAAACGACGACACGTTTAATGACATGTGCTTGTGTCAGGTTTAATCACCAGACATCTGTAAAGCAACCTGCTCAAAGAGGACAAAGAGACTGGGATAGTTTTACTTGCAAGGAGAGTGATTGAAGTCTGCTCAGTAACAACCTCCAAATCAACTCTGAAAAAGCCTTCACTCTCTTGCCTTTTATTTAGGAATTCCCTAGGTCACAGGAGGTCTCAACTGCTACGGGGGAAGGGTGTCCTGACTATCCAGTTGAGACCATTTAAAAACAAACCACTATCTTTATCATACACGCATTCTTCTGCTTGTGGTTGACTGCTTGAGCAATCAACTGTCCCCTTCTGCTGATGCCACATCCTGCAATAAAAGCAAGTCATGCATACATACACAGAGAACAAAGCTATACCTATCTTACCAACTTGTAGCTAGAAAGGCAAACAGTTAGACCAGCAAATTGGATAATTTATCTACAACAGTTCCAACATTTCCCTCCTGTTTATCCAGTTTGCACTAAATAGGTTATCATTTAATGACCTCTTCTAAAACGATTTTCAGTCATGAAATCATTACTTTAGCACAGCATGTTACACTCAGAGGGGGGACTCATAGTCTCCTGGATCTGGGAACAAGTCTGGTAGATTGAGAAAGCTATCTTCTCGGTCGTCATCGCCTTTTTCATCTGCTTAGGGCAAGAGTGCATATAATCCTGACACTTCTTGCTTAATTGGTTGGATAGCAGTGTATCCTCTTGCCCAACGTCAACTGGGATAGATAAGTGACACAGGAAAAAGACGAATGGATGTCCAGGTGTCTTAAAGTCTTTGTCTTCAACTTTTGTGGTAGATGTTTTCCGTATGACATCAACGATGTGGTGAACTTGATGTGTATGATTTGAGATGTTAGATTGCCGAATCATGTCGAAGTCCTTGTGCCTCTGTTGATGGTTTGCTGTTGTTCTATCGTGTTGTGTTCAATCAGTCAGTCAGTCAGCCAATCCTCTTGATTGTAGCACTTGTTCTTAGGCTGCAGGAGCTTGCGGTGCAAACTCGTGGACTCCATCCAAACACGCAGTTGAGAAGGTTGAGTGCGTCATGGACATTTCTTCCATTCTGGTTGTCGTTGTAGTCCTCTAGTGTTCAGGTAGTGTCTTTCTGCCTTGACCGATCTGTGTGCAGGTCTCTCATTTGACCACGCTGACAGTGGAGTCTTCCCTCTGCTGGAACTCCAACACGTCCTCTCCATGCCCGCCAGGGCCAACAGATGTCAGGTCACTCGACACCCACCAAGAACATAGAAAGAAATTAATGAGCAACACAACATTTTACATCTACTTCATACATGTCAGATGTGTTCTCTACACATGACTAATCTCGAGAGCAGTAGGCAACCATCATGTAGTGTCTGACTGAATACCAACACTTTGTTCATATTTTGGTCATTGACGTCGATTGTAAATGAGCCTTAAAATTTTCTAATCGTCAGGAGAAAGCCCGCGTAAGCATGAGGAGAACATGAAACTCCACACAGAAAGGTTCTCAAACCTTCTTGCTGTGAGACAGCAGTGCTAATCACTCTGCCATCATGCCACCAATATCTATTTTAACTTTAATTTTTTAACATCCAGCTCTGCATTTAAGTTTTTGCCAAACAACACAAGGTTTCACTGAATTTAAACCAACACACCATCTGGTCTGAATTTGCATTAAGATGGACATTGTCACACTGTAGTAGTGTTCCTTGCTCACAGCTGGAAATTTGGGTTTCAATCAACCATTTGCTCTCATTAGCGTGACCATTGGCACTATGGAAGGCAAAGTACCAAATACTATAATATAGTCAAGAAAAAACAAGATACAGTAACTTACCAAAGTCTTCAGCGTGTTGTACAATCCATGGAGTGTCATTACTACTGCTGATCACTGATCATTATCAACCTCTAATGTTAGAACTCATACCTACCTTTGTTTCACTCACTTTGGTTTTGGAGAAAACAATTTTAGCAAAAAATATATCATGTCCAATTGTTAACCATGATTATTCAACAAAATGATATTCTCCCCCCCATTTGACACATGTATTTCCCATGTGTCAACTTTTAAAAGTATTGCCAGTTCCCTGTAAAATCAAATGGTGGTTATCTTTTTATACATCTGCAAACAGTAATCTGTGAAGCTGGACAACATCAAACAAAGTTCAACAATTCAAACTCTGGATCCTGAAGAAGAGTCCTGTGGAACAAACTGAAGTTAAAATGATGACACACCCTGTCAGGTGTGTGAATGACTTCAAGTGTTACAGTGTTAATGTTAGTACATGTTAGTACTGTTAAACAGTTTTAAACAAAAAGATGTCATGTTTCGGCCACATGACATTTGTCTTCTCCTCCTCCAGGAGAACGTGCTTTCCTAATGTGGAACAATGAAGGTTAGGTTGGAATATATCATGGTAGTTGATGTATTCCCACAACACAATAACAACCCTAAAAGAACACTCACATTTAATTTTCAGTCAATTTAAATTTTTGTCCCAGTCCACTGTCCCCCTGAAGAACCCTGCTGTCGGTGTGTCGCACTCATAGTCGTCATGTCAGGATGTCATTTGCAACATTTAAAAGGTCCAAATTCCTTTGAAAGTCGGATTGTCCTAATTTACAAGGCCTTTTATGTAATAGCTAATTTTTAGATGGTTCTGCATACCCTAAATGAACTATCTACATTTTAGCAGATTTAATTTATGCCTATTGATGCTAAAAGAGCAGAACAACCTAATATGTTCTTTGCATGCGTCTATTAGTAAACTAATCATTGGGTTTGTTCTGTATTGCAATACATTTGTTTCCTTTTTCCAAAGTGATGGTCAGAGATGGCTTCAGCCTCACATTCACTCTCACACAGACAAACAAGACAACACAACAATGAAAAACCAGCTGGACAGTCCTTTCTGAGTGTATTTTTGCCGAAAACACTTTTCAAAAAATCCAATTCAGGACTGTAATAAATTAGCAAATTGTTGGTGCATTCCCAATCGAATGTAGAATAGCATGCTTGTACAAAAAGGCCCACATTATTCCATTTGTCACTGTGTCTCTTTTAGATAGAGACCCATGAGGAATGGAATCATTGACGTCAAAAAAAACGGTACCTGAATAACCCAAATGTGCATCAAGGCAGCACTTATGCCCAGAACAAAATATTTGTGAGATAAATATTCCCTAAGCAGCTATCCCTATGTCAATATATTTTATCAAATTTCTCATCACCATAGAAAGGTATGATGTGCATTGAAGACCTTGCAGAGCATCATTTTGCATTAATTGTGTGTGCGTGTGTGTATGCGTGCGTGTGAAAGTACATCCTTAACCTCCTCCACCAGTTGAGCACTCATGTCACCAGTTTGCATGTTCCTTTGATATGCATACAGCTGATTGGCATCTTGCTTCACCAAAGTGTGAACATCAGGGTCAGTAAACGTCTTCAGAACTCCTCAGTCGTCAGGGAAAGTGGGACAACTTCACTAAACACAAGCAGGGCTGTTATGGCCTCCCCACACGCCTTCCTTACACCATTGTCCCACTCATGGTCTCCACCGTCAGTCACAGGATACTTGCTAAGCATCCGTTTGGATACGAGTGACTGCATGTCTGGAAGGGATCGTTTGTAGTTAGAACACAGCTCATGTGTTGGATCTTCTTCAGGTCTTGGTGAAGATGAAACTGGACATAATGGCATGGCTGATGATATTGGACTCATCGTGCCTGTTGTTGTATCAGGATGTTGTTGTCAGGTTGTTGGCAGAGCAAGGGTGGAGGTGTGCGATCAAGATCATGGTCCACTCTGAGACACTGAGGCACTGTAGGAGAAAGAGAAGGAAGACCTATTCTGAGAAGTCTTGTCTGTTCTTTTCATGTCAGTGTGTGTTGCAGATCTTCATCATCTATGTAACGATCATCATTGCAAGTCTTAGCTGCAAGCCGTGCTCTCTGCCCTCAATGGTTTTTAGCCTTTTTCATTTTTTTTTTCAAACAGTCCATGTCCTAAACAAAATTCTTGAATGCTCTTTGATTTTCTCTCAAATGATATTTTTTTTTCTTTTAAACAATGCAATGTGATGTTTTCCCTTATCACAATTTTTCCCAACAAAAATCTCACTTATTTTTTTTTGTTCTATTTTGTTTAACTCACTTTCCCTTGTTCTCAAAAGTTCCCCATATTAGTGTTTTTTTATGCATGCTTTCCTCATTTTTTTTCCTTTTTGCTGTCTCTCCTTCTCCTGTTTTTTTCTTCTCTTCTCTCTCCTGCCTTGCCCTTCTTTCACCTTCCTCTCGCTGTCCTGCTATTTTCATCCAGACTCGTGTCTGCTCATAACCTTCCTTTTTCATTTTCTTCTCGTTTTGCTTACATTTCTTTTTTATGTTTTGTTGTAACTCCCTAATACATCCCGTAGATAATTTTCCGTTGAATTCGTACTGTTTTATCCAATAATATAGGGGGTCTACTGCTTTTTCAACTACCTTCCAATCCTTACACGGGAGTTCTTCAAGGACCTTTGTTTTTCTTTACCTTGTCCCTTCCCCATTTTGAACTAAATTTGGACCCAGTGGTTCTTAACACCTGTCGTGTTCTAACACTGGGGTTATTTTCAACAAGATGGTGATCAACAACCTTTTGTGGTAAAATTCTCTTCAACCTTTTCAGGTGGAATTTTCTTGCCTACAAGCATCCACAAAGGCTCACCATTTGTTTCTTGTTGGCTTGGTATAAAATACAGTTACCTAGTGGTAATTGTATTTTCATTCATACATTCACACTTTCACACTTCGCGCGTCTCGTTTTTCCAGACTAGAGGACTCCGCCGTCCTTCACAGAATTTAACGTAGTTTATTTCAACTAGAGGAGTCTGTCCTCCCACGGAATTTAACTGTCTGACCTGATGGAGTCTAGAACTGTCAGGGTTTGGTACACTTACTTTTTCAGCACAGAGGACTCCGCCGTCCTGTGTAGAATTTAACTAGTCTGTTTCAACTAGGGGCGTCTACCCACCTACGGAATTTAACTGTCTGACCTGCAGGGTTTGTCTATTTTACACATACTTTTTCAGCACAGAGGACTCCGCCGTCCTGTGTAGAATTTAACTAGTCTGTTTCAACTAGGGGCGTCCACCCACCTACGGAATTTAACTGTCTGACCTGCAGGATTTGTCTATTCACACATTCATTCCTTTTAAACAAAATTTGTACTCACAGTCTCTTTGTCCTTGGATTTCCCGTCAACCGTCGGATCCCAGCCCGAGAGGGAGGAACCAGTCCCGGAAAGGGGCTTTTTGCCGTGGCCACGGACTTGTCTGGGATCTCACTCACACGCTGGAATCGTCAGGTATCTTGGATTCCGGCTCGAAGGACCATGTAAATGTCAGGTTTAATCACCAGACATCTGTAAAGCAACCTGCTCAAAGAGGACAAAGAGACTGGGATAGTTTTACTTGCAAGGAGAGTGATTGAAGTCTGCTCAGTAACAACCTCCAAATCAACTCTGAAAAAGCCTTCACTCTCTTGCCTTTTATTTAGGAATTCCCTAGGTCACAGGAGGTCTCAACTGCTACGGGGGAAGGGTGTCCTGACTATCCAGTTGAGACCATTTAAAAACAAACCACTATCTTTATCATACACGCATTCTTCTGCTTGTGGTTGACTGCTTGAGCAATCAACTGTCCCCTTCTGCTGATGCCACATCCTGCAATAAAAGCAAGTCATGCATACATACACAGAGAACAAAGCTATACCTATCTTACCAACTTGTAGCTAGAAAGGCAAACAGTTAGACCAGCAAATTGGATAATTTATCTACAACAGTTCCAACAGCTTGGCACAATTTGCTTCGGAATACCGCATCATTAGCAAAAACGAAAGGTCGGCATCCAAAATAGAACTTAAAAACAGCTACGGACATGTGACAAAACGTACACGAACCAAACCTGCCGTAGTACGCTCTGCGCACTTTTCACAAACAAAAACCCAGAGTTGTATTATCGTAGCCTTTTGCAGTTGTATCTGCCATACCGGGTGGATTTGCAGTTAAGACCTGCCAACTGCCCAACATTTGAAGAGTTTTATGACAATGGTGCGGTCCGATTAAATGATGGGTCGATGCATTCTGTTCGATCCATAGTGGATACAAATAAACAACATTTCGACAACGACGGGGATGAACTGGACAGCATCCAAAGATCTATTGATCACAGCGGTGTTGCTGAGGATGCGTGGTGTCTGCTGTGTCCAGAACAAGAATTGGAAAGGCTACAATGCGAAGAAGAACATCGGAAAAAAACAGCAGTTGGTCGAAGAAGAGGCAGAAGTAATACCTGACTTGAAAACAGAACCGCTCTAAACTTACTAAAGTCAATGAGTCGAAATGATGGCTTGGCATTAATCCGCTCCCTAAATAATACTCAAATGGACATTTTTTACAAAATTAGACAGTGGTGCCTTGATAAAGTAGGTGGGAGAAAACCCGAGCCATTACATTTATTCATCACAGGTGGTGCCGGGACAGGAAAAAGCCACCTAATTAAAGCCATCCAATATGAGGCTACCAGGTTGTTGTCAACAATGTGTCGGCAACCGGACAATATTTCTGTCTGTCTAGCTGCACCAACAGGGATTGCTGCTTACAATTTGAATGCCACAACCATCCACAGCACCTTGAGCATTGGCAAGGATACCCGTTTGCCTTACACACCACTAGGTGAGGAAACTGTGAATTCCTTGCGTGCCAAGTTCGCGGACCTCCAAATTTTGATAATCGATGAAATATCAATTGTTGATCACAAGTTGTTGACATACATTCATGGTGGTAGGTTGCGACAAATTAAGCAAACCGGTGACTATGCTGCATTTGTCAACGTCAGCATCATCGCCGTCGGTGATTTCTACCAGTTACCGCCAGTCAAAGGAAAGCCTCTCTATGTCAAAGACGCCACTTTCAACTTGTGGACAAAGCTTTTCCGTGTGGTCGAACTGACAACGATAGTCCGTCAAAAAGATAATCAATTTGCAGCATTGCTAAATAGACTCCGCAAACATCCGAAAGGCGCGGCGTTGTTGGAAACAGACATAGAACTTCTGAAACAGCGCGAAACGGGTGAGGTCAGCTCCGCGTTACATGTGTTTCCAACCAATCAACAAGTAAACGAGTACAACCTAAAATCAGCTTTTCAGGATCTGTACACAATAATAAAAGCTCAGGATTACAGCCAAAACAAAAAATCCGGTAAATTAGAAAGAAAAGTAGGGCACCACAGCAAAGTTTACAACACGTGTTTAGAGGAAACTCTGGACATCGCTAAAGATGCTCGTGTAATGCTTTGCAAACACATTGATATTGAGGACGGCTTAGTTAACAGGGTTTGTGGCACCGTCTCTGACATTCTTTTCCAGCAGGATGACACATTTCACAGTAGGATCTATGTAAAATTTGATGATGCCCAAGTAGGTAAACAAAGGCACGCACAAACTACTAATGAGTCCGTCACGCTAAAAGACAGTACATTTATTCTGCCAAAGGAAGAAAAGGTAACTAAAAGTGGTGGCATGCGTCACCAGTTCCCTCTGAAGCTCGCTTGGGCTTGCACGGTGCATAAAGTCCAGGGTGTTACCGTGAGCAATGCAGTTGTGTGTCTGGACAGGGTGTTCTCCGCAGGGCAGGCATATGTAGCCTTGAGTCGGGTCACAGGTTTAACTGGTTTGATTATTCAGGACTTTGATGCAGCAAAAATATACTGTAATAATGCCATTAAGGATGCTGTAGGAAGGATGTCACCATTTTTGAGCAAAAATGTACCACCACAACATGTGCAACCACAATTCACGATTTATTTGATGAATGTCCAAAATTTGACAAAACATGCGTCAGATTTGGCAGCATGTACACAGCACCTGCAGCCTAACTGCATCGCTGTGACAGAAACGTGGCTGCCAACGGCATGTACACCCAGCAGTGTAACCATTCCTGGGTATCATTTCCATAGCCAACCACGATGTTTGTCTTACTCCAGCAGTAACCCTGCTTTGGTAGAATTACAAGGGCAACAGCATGGCGGAGTTGGCATGTACATTGCAGACCACCTGCACTGTAGTGTTGTCTCCGCCCCAAACTTCAACTTGGAAGTTTTACTGGTGAACTGCTCCGCACCCAGTGTGTTAATAGCAGTTGTGTATCGACCACCCTCCTATCCAATGGCGTTGTTTCAAGGTCACCTTGGCACGCTGCTGGATTGGTTGCACCAGAAGTACACCAGCGTTGTCGTACTGGGAGATTTTAATGAAAATTTGTTAAAATCTTCCACTATCAGCACATGGCTAGGAAAGGGTTCTGCCAGTCAGTCAAACATCCAACCACAGAAAAGGGTACACTAATTGACCATGTTTATGTCAAAACATCACACTTTGATGTAGAATCGGTTGTGATGCCCACTTATTTCAGTAACCATGAAGGGATTTTGTGCTCTTTTAAACACCAAATTTAAAATGCACACACACACTCCACTTCAGCATCTTATAGTGTGTAAAATAGGTTCAGGTTCGACCAGTGGACAATTTACAATCCACGAGTTTACTTGCCCACGAGAACGGTGGATTGTATTTGTCAATCACTGAATAAAAGTGAAACCACTGGCCAAAATTAAGATCCCAGTTTCTGTTTAGGATGGTAACTATTTTCCTTATTTGTCAAACCAGAAAATTAACATTGTACATATTGTAAACATGTACATTTTGTGAACATGTACATATTGTAAACATGTACATATTGTAAATATGTAAATATTGTAACCTCTGCATATATTTTAAATAGTATACATATTGTAAAAATGTATATATGTATATATGTAAATAGTACCTGATGAAATGATCCCAGCGCTGCCTCACTCACCTGTCCTCTTGTCTTGGTAGTTACCGCCTGTCTGCCTTAAAATTAAATACTAAAGGGATTCAAACCTTTTTGAACACAAAGAGTTGATATTTTTCTAACCAGATTGTATTAGTCAATCACTGGCGCAAAATTCAACCACTGCCCAAAATTAAGATTCAAAGGGATTAAAACTAAGACTTTTCTGAAGACATAGTTGGTATTTTTCTTACCAGTGGACAATTTACAATCCACAAGTTTACTCAACCACAAGAACGGTGGATTGTGTTTGTCAATCACTGATGAAAAAATACGTTTTTTCAGACACGGTAATGAAGACAATGAGGGCAATGTAAATATGTAAAAATGTAAATATGTGAATACTGTGAATGTATATTGTGATGTATATTGTGACTAACCTCTGCTCTTGTCTTTCTAGTTGCCGCCTGTCTTCAGTTCCACGCACATCATCTTTATATTAACATAGTAGCAGTAGAATAGCATAGAAGTAAAACTAATCCCATAAGTGCATCATACCAACTATTATAATAGCAATGTAGTCGTTTGCATGCATGTGAGTTTTCATCAACAGGACAAGACCCCTCTGACGGTGTGAGTGTCCTCTGACAACTGCTGCATGTGGTAAGATATGGAGCTGTTTTCACTATTCATATTGGTCAAATTCTGTTCATGTGTGAAACACTTGACTTTTTGCCACTTGACATTATACTCATGTGATTTCTCCCGATACGTAAACCGGGCTCCAGACCACAAGTTAAACTTTGTTTAGTAAATAAAATACATCTTGAAATGTTGCCAGTCACATAAAACATTTTCTTTTTGACCAAGTAGCTTTAATTAGCTGGAAGTTGGAAACACCTCCACTATGCTAAATGGGACACAGAATCTTACATGAGTTTATGTTCTGCAGGGGAAAAATGTTAACCTGTTAACCAAAATGTATGGGGGCCTTGTGCTTGTGCTACTAAAATTATACATAGAATGCCATGGTACTGGTCATCGTGGGACTGCAACTGCTGATCCTTTCCTCCACCCATTCTTAACCCTCTGTCCTTTCTTCACCACTGTCTACCTACCATCTCTCCGTCATCCCTCTCAACCCAACCGGTCGAGACAGAAGGCCGCCCCATAGAGCCTGGGTTCTGTCCAAGGTTTCTCAAAGAGTTTTTCCTTGCCTCCGTTGCCAAGTGCTTGTTTGTGTGGGGTTCAGTTGGTTCCCTTTCTCGAGCCTGTGATTCTAGATAACTTCCATATGATGATTTGTATTGACACTATATGAAATAAATTGGCTTGACATAACTGCTTTTGTCATATCTGCATGTTTAGTACATAACCCCACACGTGTTCATTCATAGTTTAGACAATCTACAATGTCAACTCAGTCTCTGCTGCTATCCTGCAAAACACTCCACCCACTTGACCCTGGGTGGACCACAGAGATGCTTCACAGACCAAGGACCCAACCAGCAATCGTGATCGAGTCCACCATCATGGCACACAGGCTGCCCGCTAACCAACATTCATAATCCAGTCCACCAGCACAGCATACTGGCTGCCCACTGATAAATTAGTGAAAATAGAAATGATACAAAATGCAATAATTTGTATATTCCATAGCTTTCTGGCTACTTCGATATGTGTCACCTCCCCAAATAAAAGTAAGTAACCGTAAGATAAATTGTAGGATCACACTTGCTCCAACCCACTAACAACTGTTGTCTTGAGGAAAAAACACCTTATTGCCACTTTAATCCCCACTAATTTAATAAATAGGTGGACACCACTCCTTAAGGGGATTGGTTTTTACTGTACATGTAAGTTACATACTTCTCTCATGCACACACCAACAATTATGAAAAATGTCATGTCCAATTTATTAACTACATATAGTATCCAGACCTCTTTGATGCAAATGTGCGCTGTTAAAGTAATTATTAAAAAATTACATTTGTGTGTATTTATACTTGCAATGTAAAATTGATGTTGATGAAAAATTGACTGTAAATGGTTGTCTATATGTGCCCTGCCATGGGCTGGGACCAGTCCAGGATGTACCCCACCTCTCATCGAAATATAGCTGGGATATAGATTTGTCCATAATTGACTGTGTCGCAGGGTGTTATGACATATATTGACAACTCTGCTTCACCGTCGCCGCGTCAGGGCCGGACGCCGCCTGCTTCTAGACTTTCTGCCGGAGCCCAGGTTCTACACCCAGGGCGCCCCCCTGAGGATGCCTACCTCGCGCTTGGTCAAGGGGGCCCGCCGGAGGGTGTTTACCACGACTGCCGACCCAACCATTCCCTCCATCACTTGGAGGGGTCTTGCTGGCCTGCCGCCCCGGCCGACTCCCTGAGGGGTCCGTCGGCGACCCACCTCCGGTCCCCCACCACCCATCGCTCTGACTTTGAACTGTTTCGGACGTCTGGGATCCGTCCTTGAGGGGGTGTACTGTCACGCTCTGTGTGGGTTTGCACGTGACATGTTGAGTTTGGGTTACCTTCTTGGGCTTTGGTTTCCGTTTTGGACACTTATTTTGTATTGGACTTCCTGTTTTGCCTCGTCTGCCTTCGTTGCCATGGCCACCCACACCTGTCCCTAATTTGTCCTCTATTTAGTTCAGGTGTGCGCTTCACCCTTTGTGGGATCATTGTTAGTTTGTCCGTCAGCTAGTTGAGTTGTGTTTTCTTCTGCTGCTATTATAGCTAAAATAAATATTATTTTACCTCCATTTGGTCCTGCTCTCTGCATCCTGGGGTCGCACCGCAACACAGACCGTGACACTGCCCAGATATTTATCCCGTATTTAGCTGGTTTGGAAGGCATGTATTGCCTAAATGGGCAGCGACCTCTGAATGCCACCAGCCTTTCATCCACTGTGATATTAGGGCCTGGATTACAGAGAAGTGGAAGCTGCTCTACCCACTTGTCCCCGACTGTCCTAATACCTGCCAGCTTGTCTCTCTCCTGTCTCCCAGCCAATGTTTCTTGATTATCAAATTGGATCACTCTGGAGAAAATGTGAAAAGTCTCCAGAGACATTGTGGCTCGAAATATAGTAGCTCTCTCTGCTTGTCGCTGCATCCCACAGACTTGCTGTCAATTCATCCTTTGACTCATCGACCCCAGCCAGGATGAGGAGCCCTAAATATGCATCTAAATGGGTTTTGTCCAACTCTTTCCACTTCTCCCCAAAAACATGCCTCATTTCTAGATTAGTCATTTCCAGAATGATTTTCTGTATTGAATTAGGCATGACCAGCTCAAAAGCTGACTTGATTTCAGTCACAGGTCCATTATCCACAACTGAAATGATTTGGCAGCAAATGACTGTAAGATTGTACAACACAGCTGAGCACTTTGAGAAGAAGATTAATAGAGGTCTTGTTCTAGTAAGAAGGGTTTGTTTTACCCAACTGGTTGTTGCAACCGCAACCCTGCTCAAGGTTCAACGTGACATTGTGACATACAAAACAGGAACTCCAGGTCGGGAAATCGAACCCATGTCCTCCATGTGACAGGCAGAGATACTGTCCACTAAGGGTCGACCGATACATTGGCCGGCCAATATATCGGGCCGGCATTTTTGTTCTTTACGTGAATTCGTATTGGCCGATACGCGCGTGGGTTCGCCGATGTATTTTTCCGCGGCATGATTCACAGACAGACATCCACCGGGCAGCTTTGTGTTGCCGGAGGACCCTGCAACACACCAGTCGTGGTAACCCTCCCCACTGCAAGAGTGGTGAATCACGACAACGGTAAGTCTTCAACTTTTATTAGCCTTTAACAGTTAAACTTAGTTTAAATATGAAACATGAACGCCAAGTGCATGCAATATACGTGCTTGAAAATATAGTTTAGTTTGTGGGTGTGAAAACCAGGAATGCTGCTGAATGCTTCATCTTTAAAAGTGCCTACCGTTGGAATTGGGGAGCTGTTGATGTAGTTGGAGGCTAATATGTACAGCTGTTACCAACACCGCTTTAATGGCAACCTTGGCAATTCAGTCCCATGGTGTTTGTAAGAGTTTCATTCAGCCAACGCCGGGCTGGGGTTAAATGCGTGTCGTGTTATGTGTGTGCGCTCTCTCCGAACAGGCGTGCGCACACACACACACACAGAATGAATTGGAGCAGCGGTATCTGCTATCAGAAGTCTTTAGTGTGCGCAACACAAACTTTAATGATGAGAGAAATGTTTTTTTATCGTACTAAATTGTGTCAGTGTGATGTGTTTTTGTGTGTGGAGGTGGGGGGGGGGGGGTCTCACTGTGGAGGAGCAGTCATCACATAATAATAATAATTTAAAGTTTTGGTTGTGCGTGTGGGCAGGTAGAGGGGATTATTTGGCATTGAGCAGTCTGATGGCCAGGGGGAAGTAGCTGTCTCTAAACCTGGTTGTTCTGTTCAGAGCCTTCTCCCTGACGCCAGGCGAGAAAACAGTCCATGCTGGGGGTGTGTGGGGTCAGAGTAGATCCGATGGGCTCTTGATACGCAGCGGCTGTTTGCTATGTCCTTAATGGGGGGGAGCGGGGTCCCAATGATCTTCTCCGCTGTCCTCACCACTCTCTGCAGTAACATCCAGTCCGAGGCCTTGCAGCTCCCAGACCAGACGGAGATGCAGCTGGTCAGCAGGCTCTCGATGGTCCCTCTGTAGAAAGTGGTCAGGATAGGAGGGGAGAGGGAGGCTCTTCTCATCCGCCGCAGGAAGTGCAGTCGCTGCTGTGCCTTCTTTGCCAGAGAGGAGGCGTGAAGTGACCAGCCGAGGTTGTCCGTGATGTGCACCCCCAAGTACTTGGTTGTGCTCACAACTTCTACAGCTGTGTCGTTGATGCAGAGTGGAGTGTGGCTGGGCCTGGAACTCCTGAAGTCGACGATGATCTATTTTGTTTTGTCAACATTCAGGATCAGGTTGTTGCCTTGCACCAATCCACAAGGTACTTCACTTCCTCCCTGTAAGCCAGTTCGTTGTTGTTCTGAATGAGGCCCACAACTGTTGTGTCGTCCGCGTACTTCAGGATATGGTTGCTGCTGTATCTGGGGCGACAGTCATGGGTCATTAGGGTAAACAACAGGGGGCTGAGAACACATCCCTGAGGTGAGCCTGTGTTCAGGGAGATGACACTGGATGTGTTGTTGCCCACTCTGACATACTGGGTTCTATTTGTGAGGAAGTCAAGCAGCCAGTTGCACAGGGAGGTCTTGAGGCCCAGCGGCTCCAACTTGCATACCAGGTCCTGGGGGATGATCGTGTTGAATGCTGAGCTGAAGTCCAGGAACAGCATCCGTGCGTGGGTGTTTCTCCTCTCCAGGTGCTCCAGGCTCAGGTGGAGAGCAGTGGAGATGGCGTCCTCAGTGGAGCGGATGGGCTGGTATGCGAATTGGAATGGGTCGAGTGATGGGGTGAGTTTGGAGGTGATATGGTCCTTAACCACCCTCTCGAAGCATTTCATGATGGTGGATGTAAGTGCAAGGGGCCGAAAGTCATTTAGACATGTGATGGAGGATTTCTTGGGCACCGGAATTATTGTGGCAGACTTGAAACACGGGGGGAGGACAGCCTGGGCCAGTGAGGTGTTGAAGATGTCTGCACATTCCTTGATCACTGTTGGAATAAAGCTGTATATATCATGTAATCACATTCAATAAGCTTGCTTCATATTATCCAAGTTACTATTACATGCACATAGATCACACGTTTGCATAACTCATCACATTCCTTTAGACACTCAATAACAGGATGTCTCCTTGAGACATTCTGCTTTCTCAAAATATGCTTGATGTCTCCTTGAGACATTCAATAACAGAATGTCTCCTTGAACTATCTGTCTCTGCTTTCTATGTTGAAACCAGTCTCAACCATGTGAACTGTTCCCCCTCCCTTAGACGATTGAGACCTATGTAATAGGGCACACCTAAACTTTAATTAATAAAAAGAAGGAGAGCAGAGACTTTTTTCAGAGTAGGTTGGATGAATGTTACTGAACAGTCTCTGATCACTCTCCTTGCAAGCCTATATCTCACGTCTTTGTGTCTTCTTTCACAGTTGGTGATAATGTTTTGGGTTTAACCCTAACAATCACCCGTCCTGGAATGGCGTCAGGGCCTGCAGCTTTCTGAACGATGACCTCCCTCAGGACTCTCCACACTGCAGTGGTATCCAACTTGACTGTTCATCGGGGCTGTAGCCTTCCTCGCAGGGTTGTTGTTCAGAGCCTCAAACCTTCCAAAGAAGTTATTTAGCTCATTGAGGAAGCTGATGTCATTCTGGTGTGGCTTTGTAGCCAGTGACAGACTGGATGCCCCAGTTGTCTGGTGTTGCATGGGTCCTAGAAGAAGCTCTGAATCTTCTGACTGTGGGCACGCTTTGCTACTCTGATGGCACGGTTCAGATTTGCCCTTGCTGATCTGAGTGCCATCACATCACCAGATTTGAAAGCAACATTGCGTTCCTTCAGTCTTTCACGCACCTCCTTAGTCATCCAAGGTTTCTGGTTGGCCCGTGTGATGATGGTCTTGGTGACTGTAACCTCCTCCATACACCACTGTATGTAGCCTGCTACAGATGCAGCATACTCTCCCACGTTGGTCTGCTGGTTGTCTGTTGCAGCCTCTCTGAACATGTCCCATTCGGTACACTCAAAGCAGTCTTGCAGTGCAGACATACGTAGCTCCCTCTGGCCACACCCTCACCTTCTTCAAAGCAGGCTTTCTCTGGTGAGCAGGGGCTGTGGTATGCAGGAATTAGCATAACAGAGAGATGGTTTGAGGAGCCATGGTGGGGGCGGGGGACTGCTTTGAATGCTTTCTTGATGTTTGTGTAAACCAAGTCCAATGTATTCTCCCCTCTGGTAGCAAAATCCACATGCTGGTAAAAATTTGGAAGCACGGTCTTCATGTTGGCCTGGTTGAAATCTCCAGCAACAATAAACATTCTGTGTGTGGCTTGCATGTCACTGATGGCAGGGTAGAGTACATTCAGGGCTTGCTTACAGTTAGCATCAGGTGGAATGTAGATAGCAACAATGGTGACGCTGGTGAATTCTCGAGGTCGGTAGAAAGGTCTGCATCTCACAATCATAAACTCAATGTCCACACAGCAGTGACTGGAGACCTGGGTAGTGTTGGTACACCAGCTGTTATTAGTGTAGATGCAAACACCGCCCCCCCGGGTTTTACCAGTGAGCGCATGGCTCCTGTCCGACCTGAATGTTGCGAGGCCGTCCAGGCTAATGGCAGAATCAGGGACTGATTGCTTACAAAGTTTTAGTTTGTCTTTACTCATGTAACCGGTGGTGTTTGACGCATGCGTTGTGATGAAAGAGCACCGGGTTGCTGCAGTTGCTGCACTTTATTCTCGGCTGAAGGAAGAGAATAAACACGTTGTAGTCACAATGTGGTTGAGTAACGCACCTCTCTCACATGGAGATCATGAATAAAAAGGAAGTAGGAAGGAGTGGCCAAAACTTATATACACCGGAGGTGTTACACTAATTAGGAGCAGTAAGGGGTACACGGTGACGTTCTCAGCGTTCCACATAAACATGACACCACAAACACATCAGGTATCACTTAAATTTAACAGACATTTGTGTCATTATAACATGAACATATATACAATATTTTATGAATGTGCTTGATTTCAAAGGCATACGTAGCCAGTTTGGAGACTCAACGTTCTTCACAGGCATCCAGTTTTGGCTTAGTCAAGATGTGAGTGAGGGGATTGTTGTCCGACCAGACAGTAAATTTGTGACCTTTGAGCCAATGGCTAAATTTATCGCAAACCGCCCATTTAAGAGCCAAAAACTCCAGTCTGTGGGCAGGATAGTTCGCTTGACTGCTACTGAGAGTTTTGCTTGCGTACTTGGAACAGGACAGCACCCAGACCATCAAGGGAAGCATCGGTACAGAGGATGTCCGGGTGTGCCAGCACCACACTTTTGAGGAGGGCACTCTTGAGGTCTTGGAACGCCTTGTCACAAGCAGGAGTCCAATCCTGAGGAGATAATTTTCTAAAAGTGCTGCTCGTCTCCGCCCAAAGCAACCCTTGGCACTCCTCTTCTGTCCCACTGTCAAAGTGTAGAGCGGTTTTGCTATGGACGAACAGCCAGGAATGAAATGCTGATAGTATAAAGCACCATGCCAAGGAAGGAATGACTTGACCTTCTGCTGCGATGGGGTGCAGCCATCGTCTTCCATAAGGTCTGTCTTCTCGAAAGCTGAGATGACTTTCACTTTCTCCTGGTCAACTGAGACACCACTACTGTCCACCACATGACCAAGAAACCTCACAGACCTGCGCAAAAAGTAGCACTCCTTCTGTGCCAGCTTCAGGTTGTTCGTTAAACACATGGCATGATGTTGGGAGATTATAGGACAACCTTGGCACTTTCTAAACTTGAGGCTCTCTGTTAGGTGCTCGCATGATGACTATTAGCATGTTAGCATTTTAGCTAATTTGTAACTATGCATATGCAACTATGCATATGCATATTTAACTATGTCACAGTGTGTCTCTGTGTGGAGTTTGCATGTTCTTCCCATGCACGTGTGGGTTTTTTTTTCCTCCCACATACCAAAAACATGCTAGGTCAATTGGCGACTCTAAATCCATAGGTATGAATGTGAGTGTGAATGGTTGTTTGTCTATATGCCCTGTGACTGGCTGGCCACCAGTCCAGGGTGTACCCCGCCTCTCGCCCCAAGACAGCTGGGATAGGCTCCAGCACCTCCACGATCCTCATGAGGATAAGCGGTAGAACAGTGTTTTTCAACCTTTTTTGAGCCACGGCACGTTTTTTACATTGGAAAAATCTTGTGGCACACCCCTAACCAAAAATGTTCCAAAATGTCACCATGACCTCACACGTGCATCAAAAAGTATATGGGAGGAACAAGGTAGGTGTTGCCACACGGACCAATATTACATTATATTATTTTACATATAATATTACATTGCTCTGCCAGTCTTTACACCACAGACACTCAACAGTAGCCACATTTTTACATGACGAGTTTTCTCTTTCCAAATGACCTTTCGGGAAACAATGGTATCCATGGAAAGGAATATTCCAATCTCTTGTCTACATGCACCATGAAATTCAACCAGAATAGTCAATGGGTCATGTGCAGTAAAACGTAAACATCAACATCACGTGATACCGGCTTCCCAGAGTTTTTCTTTCACTTGTTGCAATAACTCTGTATTGTCAGTTTTTCATCTGTCCAGTCTTGAAATTTAGTTTGAATCAAAAACAAACTTTGCTTAGTCCAATGCCGATTGCTGGCCTCCATTTTTAAAACTGAAGAACGTCTGGATCTGCGTGTTATGTCATATCTGAGCATGCGCTGAAAGAACGCACACGGGATAAATTTAAACAGGAAAAGATCACATTCAATCTTGCTAATATTTTATTATTAAACTCGGGACATGTTTTCTAATGATATATATTCTTTTTTAATAAAACTGGAATTGTGAATAAAGTATAGAAGGGTTTAGATTCTGTTTCACAGATGGCGGTAATGCACATGAAAGCTGCTTGCCAACCGCCAATAAACAACAGAAGAAGAAAAACACCACGAAGAAGAACGTACCCTGACAGATTTCCGTTTGAGCGGGTACAAGACACCTGAATTGGATTGGTTAAAGGAATATTCCATCCCTGTTCAATTCTTTCTGTTTGAGCAAATACACCAAATGCAATTGGAATATTTGGGTCCATATATTCATGGCTATTGACATAATATTTGCAAATGATGATTAATCAATGTTAACTATAAAAAGTGATATTGGATAATTCCTCACGGCACACCTGGCAGTTTCTCAAGGTACACTAGTGTGCCGCGGCACAGTGGTTGAAAATCACTGCGGTAGAAAACGAATGAATGAACAAAATGTCATAGGAGAAAAACAAAATGTTGTTCTGGTTGTAAAAGCGTGTGTGTGCATTGGTAGTAAAGTGGTGTGTGTACATTTTTAGATGCCGTCAACACCATCACCGCCTTGCAGTCCAGAGACAGTGCTTTAGAGAGACATCTGTGCAAAGTCCTCAATGCCACTACTGCACATTGTCCTGGATGAAACCAGCCCGTTAATTTTAACACAGGAAATGTATACACCTACTAGATCTACTGTAAAGTTGCATTGATAAAACAAGGCTAATGTAAGCTTTTCTATGGTAAAAACTAACATGATTACACAAATGTATGTTAACACAACAAATAAATTTCAGGATTGTGGCACAGAAGCTGGTCGACACATTCGTACTGTCCTGGCCACTCACTCCCAGATGGATTTGACGATTGCACTCGCAATATTCAGTGCACGTTTATGGCACTGACGTTCTTGGCCTACCATGCTGAGGGGTTTCATTTTGATGCAGACATTCTTGACAGAGTTCTTGAAAATGGAGACGCACTCTACGGGTGGACAGTATGTGGGCTAGAACTACGTTTAATCAGCAATCATTTAACCAAAGAGGAAATGCCAAAGATAGTTCACACCGACAACAATGCATACACGGTTACACAGTTGGAGCCGAAACTTGGTTTGGTGAGGGATCGCAGCAATTCCCTAATAGATCCGTATTTGTTGCCACTTGCCAGACAACTTGAGTGCCTCTCACAAGATGTCACTCATGCTTTTCTGCTTGTGGCTCCAGAGTGCTTTGCGGTCTTTCGTGATAGGTCAGGATGCTATGGTTTTTTTGATTTGTCGATCTTCAGTAGGTTTGCCAGACCCAAACAGAACTGTGATTATGATGATATGATGATGATAGTCGACCATGTGCATGAGCTCCTTTCAGATCGCAGACCCGATGCAAACTACGAGTTGGTACCGGTTTCCTTTGGATTAGAACAGATAGCAAGTGACAGACAGGTGCAGTTGGATGTCGTAAGTATTTCAGAGCCCACCAAAGTAACAGATGCAGCAATAAGAGAATGTGTTGAGACAGATCACGAGGAGCTGATAGTACCACCATGCGTCCATGTACAAACAGATTTTTCCAAAGTGAGTAAAACGAGGTGACGGACCGCTATGAAAGAGGCACTCAAGTGCCAACAATGTAGACCGTATGAAGCTTCAAAAGAACCCGATCCCCGTGAAAAAAAACATCTACAAATGAAGGTCAAGTATGTATCAGACACTAATTACCGTCAACAAAAATTGAACAGCTTTACATTAAATAGAAGCTTTAGCTTTAATTAAACAGCTAAACAGAATATGCACGTAGCTGAAAAATACCACAGAAGTCTGACAACCAAAAATACTTTAATGTCAGCATATGTTGGGAAAAAGTATCAATCTGATCTGGCTTTTGTTGAACGACAGAAGCTGACCTCAGGGAAGGGTATCACCTGGATCCAGATATTCAGGTGAGACGAATGTTATATCAGAGGGAGCGGTATCACCGGGATCCAGCTTTCCAGGCAAGATATAGGGTGTATCTAAGAGATAAATATCGCAACCAACCAGGTTTTAAGCAAAGGTGGGCTGTTTTCATGAAAACATGGATGCAGAAGTATAGAAACAATCCTCATTTTCAAAATAAGAAATATGTGAGAGATAGTAATAGACATTCTAATGTAAGGCTACATCATGTTAAGCGTTGCGAAAAGAACCGTCTTAATGGGCAGCGTATTCGGCACAAATTACAATGCGCACTTCAAATAAAGAATAAATACATGACTAGAACTCAACATTCAGCCAACAATGTGCAGGATCCAGCAAGCGCTGTAATGAAAGCAGCAATATCGTCGTTCCGCGAAAGAGTCGCACATGGGCCCACATATGTTTGTACTGTATGCCACCGTGCTCTTTTCCTAAATCAGGTACAGAAATGCAATCGAGGAAAATATAGCGACAACCATGACATAGTGGCCGCCAGCTTGACAGGTAAATATGTTCACGTCTGCAACAACATTTGTTCTGCCCCATGCACTGCCCCGCAAGAGAGAAAGCAGGAATGGATATGTCACTCCTGTGACTCCCACCTCAGGAGATGTGCAATGCCACCTCTGGCAGTTGCAAATAAGTTGGATCTGGCACCCATTCCCCAAGAGCTGTCCGATTTAAATGTACTCGAGAGACAGCTGATAGCAAAAATTATACCTTTTGCAAAAATTGTAGCATTGCCCAAAGGACGGCAACGAGCTGTTCATGGCTCAGTAGTGTGCGTACCGTCGGAAATGGAAGCAGCAGTGAACTCACTACCTAGGCCACGTAGCGAAGCTCAACTGCTGCAGGTAAAGCTGAAGAGACGCCTTCGGTATAAAGGACATCAGCATTTTTATACAGTAAATATGGCGAATGTTATAGCTGGGCTCAGGACGCTGATACACACTCATCCACAGTACAGGGATGTGTGCATCAATGAGAGTGCAGCAGCTGAAAGTGTCCTTGAAGGGGAAGAGGAGCCATCCGCCCCGCCGTCATCATCCTTGCAGCAAGAGGCCAGCAACGCCCAAGTTACGCAGGCACAGCATGTTGAATGTGATCAGGAGGAACTTCGGCCGGGCCTCATGCTCGATACATGCATGCAGCCGCTTGACATTGCACAGGAAAGTCTTTCATTTGGGGATGGGATATTCAGCATTGCTCCTGCCCAACAAAACAAGCCTGTTGGATTTTTTGCTGTGCCGCAGCTGGAGGCCATGGCCTTTCCTGTTCTGTTCCCAACGGGAAAGAACACAATGGATGAGGAGAGGATCGTTAAAGTATCACCGAGTTCTTACTTCAACACCAGATTGTTTTCAGTTGATCCACGCTTTGCTGAAGATCAGGGCTACCTTTTCTTTGCCCAATTTGTCATTGAAACGTACATGGCCAATAACAGCATGTCGATTCAGTCGCGGAAAGGAAAACCTCACACTGCGGATGGGAGGAAAATTCTGAACCGGATGATCCAGGACAAGGAGGCGTTGGAGCGGCTCATACAGAACAGGGAAGCGACCAGATTTATGCAGCCACTCCGAGGAACACCAGCATACTGGGAGAAAGCTCACCGGGAGCTCCACGCAATGGCCAGGCAGTTGGGGAAGCCAACATTTTTTCTTACCTTTTCTGCGGCGGAAATGAGATGGCCTGAAGTCACTGCTGTTATAAAAGCGCAGCAAGGCCAACAGGAGGGTCACTTTTCAGATCTGGACTGGAACGCTAAATGCGAGATTCTCCGCAGCAATCCAGTCACGGTCATGCGCATGTTTGAGAAAAGGGTAGATGCTCTCTTAGAGCTTATTCTGTCTCCTGCGCAGCCCATCGGCCCAGTCAAGGACTACTTTTATCGTGTTGAGTTTCAAGCACGAGGAAGTCCTCATATACACATGGTGGTGTGGATAAAGGATGCACCGGTGATCGAGGAACCAGATCCCATCTACTGTGGCGAAGTGGTCGAATTCATCGACCGTTATATCACCTGCCACATTCCCAATCAAACCAAGGATCCGGAACTCCATGAAGTGGTTACGAGTGTTCAAACTCACAGCCGCAGTCACACCAAATCTTGCCGAAAAGGAAATGTCTCCTGTCGTTTTGGATTCCCTAAACTGCCCATGGATGTCACCACAATTACCTTTCCCTTTGAGGACCCGACCAGTGATGACGAAGAGGAAAACGATGACCCCAAGAAGAAGAGACGGAAGGAGGAAGACGCCCGTGCCAAAAGGACCAAGTTGGCGAAGAAACAGAGGGAGTCCAAGGAAAAGCTGAAACAGCTAAGAGAGCGTCTTATGGACACACAGGTTCCGGAGGATTTGACAGACCTGCTCGACTCGTGCCAGCTGACCCTGGGTCAGTATAAGCACTACGTTGAGAACCTCAGTACTGGGATGGCTGTCCACTTGAAGCGTACACCGCAAGAAAGTTGGACTAATGCCTACAACCCCCATCTGCTGCGTGCGTGGAACGCCAACATGGACATCCAGTATATTCTGGATGATATCAGCTGCATCATGTACATGATGTCTTACATCTCCAAGCCGGAGCACGAGATGACAGAGTTCCTCAAATCTGTCATCAAGGACGTGCAAAAGTCCGATGTCAACCAGAAGGAGGAGATGCAAAAGATCATGCAGGTGTATTCAAAGCACAGAGAGGTAAGTGCTCAGGAAGCAGTGGCACGAACATGCAGTTTGCCCCTGAAGAAGTCCTCACGCAATGTGGTGTTCCTCCAAACCGACGAGGACGGTTTCCGAATGAGTCTGCCCATGAGTCGGCTTATGACCATGCACCCAGATTCAGCTGAAGTGTGGATGTCAAGTTTGCCGGAAAAGTACGCCAACAGACCACGTACGCAGGCGTTTGAGTCTATGTGTCTGGCAGAGTTTGCGTCTGATTACCGGGTGGTCTACGGTCACCAGAGAGAAGGGCCAAATGTCATTCCCCTTTTGAACGACATGGGTTGCATTCAGAAGAGGACCAGGGGAAAACCTGCCGTCATAAGATACACGCGGTTTTCCATGACAAAGTTTCCTGAAAAATATTTCAGGGCCCTTCTCAAACTCTACTTGCCCCACAGGACGGACCGTGAGTTGACCAGCGACTCCCACCCAACGTATGAGTCATTCTACCTGGACGGATGGTCAAGGCTAGGTCCTGCAAAGGCCATCGTTGATGAGAAAATGAAGCGGTTTGAGGGCCAAGCGAAGAAACTGGACAAGGCTTTGGAGCGACTCCAACAGGAAGGTCCAGCTGTTAATGCGTGGAACTCTTTTGCGCCAGAGGTGGAAGCAGAGCGCCTGGAATGTCTTGCTGCGCTGAAGGCCATGATGCCAAACGCAGCGGACGAGCGGGATGAGCAGGATGATGTTCCTGCTTATCAGGCTGACCTTTCCGGCGCCCCAGCACTGCCGGCCTTTGAAGCACCCCAGTTGAGTCCGGACTTTGTGAGGAGGATGTACCGCAGCCTTAACATCATGCAGGCTTCCGTCTTCTATGCCGTACGCGACTGGTGTTTGCAGCGCGTTTCTGATTGCGACCTTGAGCCCTTTCATTATTTCATCTCAGGGGGAGCTGGATGTGGTTAGTCGCATGTCATCAAGTGCATTTACCAGGAGGCCACCAAGATTTTTCGGCAGCTTCCTGGCATTCGTACCGATGCGGATTTGTCTCAGCCCACGGTTTTGTTGACGTCATTTACCGGCACAGCTGCGTTCAACATTTCTGGGAAAACCCTTCACTCGGTCTTGAAGCTCCCAAGAAGTTTGAGGCCTCCATATCAAGGACTCGGCAACGCACTGGACACCTTGCGGGTGAGTCTTTCCAACGTGCAGATTTTAATCATTGATGAAATATCAATGGTCTCCAAGGATCTTTTTGCGTATGTCCACTGGCGGTTCCAGCAAGTCAAGGGCAACCGGAAGACCTTTGGAGGGATCTCTGTGCTTGTAGTTGGGGACTTTTACCAGCTGCCACCTCTTGGAAGGGCCAAACCCCTCTGTGTGTATGAGGATAATGTCCTTGACCTCTGGACCAACTTTCAGTTGGTCCGGCTTACAGAGATCATGCGACAGAAGGAGGACCTGACCTTTGCCCAGCTTTTGAACAGGGTAAGGGAAAAGCGGAAGGAGGAGCCCTTGTATGAAAGTGACCGGGCTTTACTGCAGCAGGCTACTGTCGAAACATCGCAGTGTCACACCAGTACGCTCCACATTTTTGCAACCAATAAGGAGGTTGACGAACACAACCGTGCAACTGTGGCAGCTTTGAAACTGAATGTGGTCGACATTCCGGCAGAAAACTACAGAAAAGACCCCCGGACCGGACAATTGGTCATCGTGTCCAACATGATAACCGGGAGGAAAAGAGATCTGCCCGACAACCTGCAAGCCGCTGTAGGAGCGCGAGTCATGATCATCCGGAACTTGGACATTGAGGATGGTCTCGTGAACGGCACCTTCGGGACCATCATGAACATTGTCCGTGGACCACAGGCCGCTGTTACTTTTCTTGGCATTTCTTTGGACAATCCTGGAGCAGGCCTGAAATTTCGGAAGAAACTTCAGGGACCCGGGGACGATTTGGCCTACATTGAAAAGTCAGAGGAAAGTTTAAGCATCAAAGGACTGGTGAGGCGGCAATTCCCGGCAAAACTGGCCTTTGGATGCACGGCGCACAAAGTGCAAGGCATGACGCTATCTTCTGCGGTCGTATCTCTGAAGCGCGTGTTTGAACCTGGAATGGCCTACGTCGCTCTAAGTCGCACGACCTCGCTCCAGGGACTGAAGATCATGGACTTGGATGAGAAGAAAATATATGCTGATCCCACCATTGCTTTGGCAATGGACAGCATGTTGCACGCTTCTTTCTTGTCTGTCAGACCGCTGTTGCACTTTGAACAAGGGCCTTCTCCGACTTTGAAGATTGTCCACCATAACACAGAGGGCCTCGCGTGTCACATGGAGGACATCAAATCTCATCATGAGCTGAGACTGGCTGATGTGCTTTGTTTGACGGAAACGCATTTGTCTGGTTCCATCTCGCCGCACTTGCAGCTGGAGGGCTACGCTGTTTTTGTACGGAACAGACGTGTTTCCTACTTAAACAGGCCAGACATGGCTGCGAAAGAGGGAGGCGGAGTTGCAGCCGTCGGAGGGAACTCCAAGGCCAGCCCCTTCGGTTTGTCCAGAATGTGCCAGACCTTGAATTCTTGGTGGTTAAAGTCACGGTGCCGATCACGGCTGTGGTGGCTACTGTTTATCGACCACCGAACTTGAGTCTGGGCACATTTCTACCTAATTTGACAAACCTCTTGGACACCTTGGCAATGATGGAAAGCCACCCCATTGTTGTTTGTGGCGACTTCAACGAGGACCTGCTTTCGAAACGTAAGAAGCCTATACTGGAGTTGTTTGAGTCCAGAGGCTATACTCAGCTCATCGGCAAGGCAACAACTGGCAAGCAGACACTTATTGATCACATTTACATTTCTCAACCGCAGTCTTGCATTCAGTCAGGTGTTCTGCATTCTTACTACAGTTACCACAGTCCGGTGTACTGTATCTTAACATCTTTGTAGGCCCTGGTCTGGTCTACACATGCTGTCTTGTCCCCAATGAACATTTGCTTGCAATGACCATGTGGCCATTTCTTCCCCTCCATCCATCCACGCCATCTCACATACGTAAGTACTCCGTGCTTGTGTCCTGAAGGCTAGGTATGCTGTACCTCTGCTCATGGGCTGCCTTTCAGAAATGCAGCTGCACACGCTTTAGCCCCAACCGGAAGAAATCGCTTTATTATATGTAGTAGATACATACGCTAGTCAGAATTACTGTATTATCATCTCTGAACGGGCAGTGTTGGCGCAGTCATGTTCTCCATGTTCTCCCTATTCCTGAAACTTCATGTCACTTATATGATGGAACATTCTAATAACTTGTCTCTCTCTCTCTCTCTCCCCTGTAGTAGGCACTGTTGCATGAATAGCCTGTTCGAGGCTGTTATGTTATACTCGGTCATAGCATTACTTTCAGCTTTTTCAATTACTGACTTGTTACTAACCTGTCTCTCTTTCTCTCCCCTGTAGTAGGCACTGCTGCATGAAGACATGAGAACGGTTATCGGTATCAGCGTTGCTGATATGTAGTCATCGGACCTCTTTTTTTTTTCCCGCAATATATAATATTGACAAAGTATATAGTGTGTTTGGGTGTGTGTGTGTATATACAGTATGTATATGACTGATTTATTTGACTAACTTGTCTCTCTTTCTCTCCCCTGTAGTAGGCACTGCTGCACAAAGAGCTGAGAACAGCAAAGCTCAAAGATTTGTATTAGTGGCAGTACATTTTACACAATATATAACATGTATAAAGTGTATATGTATATGACAGGTACTGATAACATTTGACTAACTTGTCTCTCTTTCTCTCCCCTGTAGTAGGCGCTGCTGCATGAAAAGCTGAGAAAAGCAAAGCTCATAGATTTGTAGTAGTCGCAGTACTTTTCCGCAATATGTCACGTGGAGTCTATATATTGGGGATGCTCGGCATATGAGTATCCCAACTGACTTCCTGTGTGAGGACTAAGCCTAGCAAAACAGAAGGATGCTAAGGATAAAAAGCTGATAGAGTGTCAGATTTGTGATTTGTGTGTTTTACAGCTACAGAGGAGAACAGGTTCAACTCGCATTCTGATACCAACTGCAGGACATGACAGAAAAGGTGTGTTGACAATTTGTTTTCTGATTTGACAATTAAGAATTCAGTCTTGATACAATTTTTACTGGGTTTGTGTGTGTGTGTCTGTTTAGGGAAAAGACAAGTCTTTACAGAAACATTTCCCGGACGTGTTAATACTTCATTCCTGTTTTAATACGTAGTTACCTACCACATACATATGTTCACTATGCCTTTTTGTTCTCAAGCGTTTGCACCTTTATGTATAAAGACCATTATTATGCATAATCATGCTGTACCAAACATTTTTCTGTTGTAACCTAAACGGTCGAGACAGACGGCTGCCCCACTGAGCCTGGGTTCTGTCCAAGGTTTCTTCCCAAGTGGGAGTTTTTCCTTGCCTCCGTTGCCAGGTGCTTGCTCATGTGGGTTTCTGTTGTTCATTTATGACAAACTTTTTTTTTAGAACAGCACATAGAAAACGAGAATTTACAGACTTTTCACAGCCTTTTAGCTCAGCCATACGGCCACGTAGAAACGTGATTGATGGCTCATTTTTGAGATAAACGTCTGAACTCTCTCTGTGGCTAAATGCTAATTGCTAGCATGTTAGCATGTTAGCATTTAAGCTAATTTACTCATGTCTAAAGGCAAATACACACATGGCATGATGTAGGGAGGTTATAGGACAACCTTGGCACTTTCTAAACTTGAGGGTCTCTTGCTAGGTGCTAGCATGTTAGCCGTTAGCATGTTAGCATTTAAGCTAATTTACTCACGTTTAAAGGCATATACACACATGCATGATGCAGGGACGTTATAGGACATCCTTGGCACTTTCTAAACTTGAGGCTCTCTTGCTAGGTGCTAGCATGATAACTGTTAGCATGTTAGCATTTAAGCTAATTTACTCATGTTTAAAGGCAAATACACACATGGCATGATGTAGGGAGGTTATAGGACAACCTTGGCACTTTCTAAACTTGAGGCTCTCTTGCTAGGTGCTAGCATAATGATTGTTAGCATGTTAGCATTTAAGCTAATTTACTCAAGTTTAAAGGCAATTACACACTTGGCATGATGTGGGGACACTATGGGACTGCATCAACTTTTTCCGTACTTGAGGCTTTCTTGCTAGGTGCTACCGCGGTAGCCGTTGGCGCACCGGGCCCGAGGTTCACAGCACAGGTGGCCAGTCCATCAAAATTTCCGCGGGAATTTTCTAGTTATTCCGTATATCTTAATCTTCCACTTTTTGCGCGCGTAATGCGGCCAAAACCGCAAGAAGGACCCCCACACATGTTACACCGCCGGAAACGTGGCGCTCGGGACTACAGCGGTATTTAATTTTTGGAAAGTTTTGTGTAACCATGGCGACGCTATTAACGAAAACGTTAAAAAATGGGCCACTTGATTAGGGAATCGCTGTTCTATTTTTAGAACAGCACATAGAAAACGAGAATTTACAGACTTTTCACAGCCTTTTAGCTCAGCCATACGGCCACGTAGAAACGTGATTGATGGCTCATTTTTGAGATAAACGTCTGAACTCTCTCTGTGGCTAAATGGTAATTGCTAGCATGTTAGCATGTTAGCATTTAAGCTAATTTACTCATGTCTAAAGGCAAATACACACATGGCATGATGTAGGGAGGTTATAGGACAACCTTGGCACTTTCTAAACTTGAGGGTCTCTTGCTAGGTGCTAGCATGTTAGCCGTTAGCATGTTAGCATTTAAGCTAATTTACTCACGTTTAAAGGCATATACACACATGCATGATGCAGGGACGTTATAGGACATCCTTGGCACTTTCTAAACTTGAGGCTCTCTTGCTAGGTGCTAGCATGATAACTGTTAGCATGTTAGCATTTAAGCTAATTTACTCATGTTTAAAGGCAAATACACACATGGCATGATGTAGGGAGGTTATAGGACAACCTTGGCACTTTCTAAACTTGAGGCTCTCTTGCTAGGTGCTAGCATAATGATTGTTAGCATGTTAGCATTTAAGCTAATTTACTCAAGTTTAAAGGCAATTACACACTTGGCATGATGTGGGGACACTATGGGACTGCATCAACTTTTTCCGTACTTGAGGCTTTCTTGCTAGGTGCTACCGCGGTAGCCGTTGGCGCACCGGGCCCGAGGTTCACAGCACAGGTGGCCAGTCCATCAAAATTTCCGCGGGAATTTTCTAGTTATTCCGTATATCTTAATCTTCCACTTTTTGCGCGCGTAATGCGGCCAAAACCGCAAGAAGGACCCCCACACATGTTACACCGCCGGAAACGTGGCGCTCGGGACTACAGCGGTATTTAATTTTTGGAAAGTTTTGTGTAACCATGGCGACGCTATTAACGAAAACGTTAAAAAATGGGCCACTTGATTAGGGAATCGCTGTTCTATTTTTAGAACAGCACATAGAAAACGAGAATTTACAGACTTTTCACAGCCTTTTAGCTCAGCCATACGGCCACGTAGAAACGTGATTGATGGCTCATTTTTGAGATAAATGTCTGAACTCTCTCTGTGGCTAAATGCTAATTGCTAGCATGTTAGCATGTTAGCATTTAAGCTAATTTACTCATGTCTAAAGGCAAATACACACATGGCATGATGTAGGGAGGTCATAGGACAACCTTGGCAGTTTCTAAACTTGAGGCTCTCTTGCTAGGTGCTAGCATGTTAGCCGTTAGCATGTTAGCATTTAAGCTAATTTACTCATGTCTAAAGGCAAATACACACATGGCATGATGTAGGGAGGTTATAGGACAACCTTGGCACTTTCTAAACTTGAAACCCTCTTGCTAGGTGCTAACATGGTAGCCGTTAGCATGTTAGCATTTAAGCTAATTTACTCATGTCTAAAGGCAAATACACACATGGCATGATGTAGGGATGTTATAGGACAACCTTGGCACTTTCTAAACTTGGGACTCTCTTGCTAGGTGCTAGCATGATGACTGTTAGCATGTTAGCATTTAAGGTAATTTGCTCATGTTTAAAGGCAAATACACATATGCATGATGCAGGGACGTTATAGGACATCCTTGGCAGTTTCTAAACTTGAGGCTGTCTTGCTAGGTGCTAGCATGTTAGCCGTTAGCATGTTAGCATTTGAGCTAATATACTCATGTCTAAAGGCAAATACACACATGGCATGATGTAGGGAGGTTATAGGACAACCTTGGCACTTTCTAAACTTGAGGGTCTCTTGCTAGGTGCTAGCATGATAACTGTTAGCATGTTAGCATTTAAGCAAATTTACTCACGTTTAAAGGCATATACACACATGGCATGATATAGGGAGGTTGAAGGACAACCTTGGCACTTTGTAAACTTGAAACTCTCTTGCTAGGTGATAGCATGTTAGCCGTTAGCATGTTAGCATTTAAGCTAATTTACTCATGTCTTCAGACAAATACACACATGGCATGGTGTAGGGAGGTTATAGGACAACCTTGGCGCTTTCTAAACTTGAGGCTCTCTTGCTAGGTGCTAGCATGATGACTGTTAGCATGTTAGCATTTAAGCTAATTTGCTCATGTTTAAAGGCAAATACACACATGCATGATGCAGGGACGTCATAGGACATCCTTGGCAGTTTCTAAACTTAAGGCTGTCTTGCTAGGTGCTAGCATGTTAGCATTTAAGCTAATTTACTCATGTCTAAAGGCAAATACACACATGGCATGATGTAGGGAGGTTATAGGACAACCTTGGCACTTTCTATACTTGAGGTTCTCTTCCTAGGTGCTAGCATGATAACTGTTAGCATGTTAGCATTTAAGCTAATTTACTCACGTTTAAAGGCAAATACACACATGGCATGATGTAGGGAGGTTATAGGACAACCTTGGCACTTTTTAAACTTAAGGCTGTCTTGCTAGGTGCTAGCGTGGTAGCCGTTAGCATGTTAGCATTTAAGCTAATTTACTCATGTCTAAAGGCAAATACACACAACGCATGTTGTAGGGAGGTTATAGGACAACCTTGGCACTTTCTAAACTTGAGGCTCTCTTGCTAGGTGCTAGCATAATGATTGTTAGCATGTTAGCATTTAAGCTAATTTACTCACGTTTAAAGGCAAATACACACATGGCATGATATAGGGAGGTTATAGGACAACCTTGGCACTTTCTAAACTTGAGGCTCTCTTGCTAGGTGCTAGCATAATGATTGTTAGCATGTTAGCATTTAAGCTAATTTACTCACGTTTAAAGGCAAATACACACATGGCATGATGTAGGGAGGTTATAGGACAACCTTGGCACTTTCTAAACTTGGGACTCTCTTGCTAGGTGCTAGCATGATGACTGTTAGCATGTTAGCATTTAAGCTAATTTGCTCACGTTTAAAGGCAAATACACACATGCATGATGCAGGGACGTCATAGGACATCCTTGGCAGTTTCTAAACTTAAGGCTGTCTTGCTAGGTGCTAGCATGTTAGCATTTAAGCTAATTTACTCATGTCTAAAGGCAAATACACACATGGCATGATGTAGGGAGGTTATAGGACAACCTTGGCACTTTCTAAACTTGAGGCTCTCTTGCTAGGTGCTAGCATGACGACTGTTAGCATGTTAACATTTTAGCTAATTTACTCACATTTAAAGGCAAATACATACATGGCATGATGTAGGGAGGTTATAGGACAACCTTGGCACTTTCTAAACTTGGGACTCTCTTGCTAGGTGCTAGCATGATGACTGTTAGCATGTTAGCATTTAAGCTAATTTGCTTATGTTTAAAGGCAAATACACACATGCATGATGCAGGGACGTTATAGGACAACCTTGGCAGTTTCTAAACTTGAGGCTGTCTTGCTAGGTGCTAGCATGTTAGCCGTTAGCATGTTAGCATTTAAGCTAATTTGCTCATGTCTAAAGGCAAATACACAGATGGCATGATGTAGGGAGGTTATAGGACAACCTTGGCACTTTCTAAAGTTGGGACTCTCTTGCTAGGTGCTAGCATGATGACTGTTAGCATGTTAGCATTTAAGCTAATTTGCTCATGTTTAAAGGCAAATACACACATGCATGATGCAGGGACGTTATTGGACATCCTTTGCAGTTTCTAAACTTGAGGCTGTCTTGCTATGTGGTAGCATGTTAGCCGTTAGCATGTTAGCATTTAAGCTAATTTGCTCATGTCTAAAGGCAAATACACAGATGGCATGATGTAGGGAGGTTATAGGACAACCTTGGCACTTTCTAAAGTTGGGACTCTCTTGCTAGGTGCTAGCATAATGATTGTTAGCATGTTAGCATTTAAGCTAATTTACTCACGTTTAAAGGCAAATACACACATGGCATGATGTGGGGAGGTTATAGGACAACCTTGGCACTTTCTAAACTTGGGACTCTCTTGCTAGGTGCTAGCATGATGACTGTTAGCATGTTAGCATTTAAGCTAATTTGCTTATGTTTAAAGGCAAATACACACATGCATGATGCAGGGACGTTATAGGACAACCTTGGCAGTTTCTAAACTTGAGGCTGTCTTGCTAGGTGCTAGCATGTTAGCCGTTAGCATGTTAGCATTTAAGCTAATTTGCTCATGTCTAAAGGCAAACACACAGATGGCATGATGTAGGGAGGTTATAGGACAACCTTGGCACTTTCTAAAGTTGGGACTCTCTTGCTAGGTGCTAGCATGATGACTGTTAGCATGTTAGCATTTAAGCTAATTTGCTCATGTTTAAAGGCAAATACACACATGCATGATGCAGGGACGTTATTGGACATCCTTTGCAGTTTCTAAACTTGAGGCTGTCTTGCTATGTGGTAGCATGTTAGCCGTTAGCATGTTAGCATTTAAGCTAATTTGCTCATGTCTAAAGGCAAATACACACATGGCATGATGTAGGGAGGTTATAGGACAACCTTGGCACTTTCTAAACTTAAGACTCTCTTGCTAGGTGCTAGCATGATGGCTGTTAGCATGTTAGCATATAAGCTAATTTGCTAATGTTTAAAGGCAAATACACACATGCATGATGCAGGGACGTTATAGGACATCCTTGGCAGTTTCTAAACTTGAGGCTGTCTTGCTAGGTGCTAGCATGTTAGCCGTTAGCATGCTAGCATTTAAACTAATTTACTCATGTCTAAAGTAAAATACACACATGGCATGATGTAGGGAGTTTATAGGACAACCTTGGCACTTTCTAAACTTGAGGCCCTCTTGGTAGTTGCTAGCATGTTAGCCGTCAGCATGTTAGCATTTAAGCTAATTTACTCATGTCTAAAGGCAAATACACACATGGCATGATGTAGGGAGGTTATAGGACAACCTTGGCACTTTCTAAACTTGAGGCTCTCTTGCTAGGTGCTAGCATGATGACTGTTAGCATGTTAGCATTTAAGCTACTTTGCTCATGTTTAAAGGCAAATTAACACATGCATGATGCAGGGACGTTATAGGACATCCTTGGCACTTTCTAAACTTGAGGCTCTCTTGCTAGGTGCTAGCATAATGCCTGTTAGCATGTTAGCATTTAAGCTAATTTACTCATGTCTACAGGCAAATACACACAGAGCATGGTGTAGGGATGTTACAGGACAACCTTGGCACTTTCTAAAGTTGAGGTTCTCTTGCTAGGTGCTAGCATGATAACTGTTAGCATGCTAGCATTTAAGCTAATTTACTCATGCCTAAAGGCTACTAAGCACATGTCATGATGTGGGGAGGTTATAGGACAACCTTGGTACTTTCTAAACTTGAGGCCCTCTTGCTAGGTGCTAGCATGATGACTGTTAGCATGTTAGCATTTTAGCTAATTTACTCATGTCTAGAGGAAAATACACACATGGCATGATGTGGGGACACTGTAGGACTGCCCCAAACTTTTCAGGACCTGAGGCTGTTTTGCTATGTGTTAGCACGGTAGCCGTTAACATGTTAGCATTTTAGCTAATTTACTCAAGTTTAAAGGCAAATACACACTTGGCATGATGTGGGGACACTATGGGACTGCATCAACCTTTTCCGCACTTGAGGCTTTCTTGCTAGGTGTTAGCATGATGACTGTTAGCATGTTAGCATTTAAGCTAATTTGCTCATGTTTAAAGGCAAATACACACATGACATGATGTAGGGAGGTTATAGGACAACCTTGGCTGTTTCTCAACTCGATGCTCTCTTGCTAGGTGCTAGCATGGTAGCCGTTAGCATTTTACCATTTAAGCTAATTTACTTATGTCTAAAGGCAAATACACACATGGCATGATGTAGGGAGGTTATAGGACAACCTTGGCACTTTCTAAACTTGAGGCTCTCTTGCTAGGTGCTAGCATGATAACTGTTAGCATGTTAGCATTTAAGCTAATTTACTCACGTTTAAAGGCAAATACACACATGGCGTGATATAGGGAGGTTATAGGACAACCTTGGCACTTTCTAAACTTGAAACCCTCTTGCTAGGTGCTAGCAAGGTAGCCGTTAGCATGTTAGCATTTAAGCTAATTTACTCATGTCTAAAGGCAAATACACACATGGCATGATGTAGGTAGGTTATAGGACAACCTTGGCACTTTTTCAACTTGATGCTCTCTTGCTAGGTGCTAGCATGGTAGCCGTTAGCATGTTAGCATTTAAGCTTATTTACTCATGTCTTCAGGCAAATACACATATGGCATGGTGTAGGGAGGTTATAGGACAACCTTGGCACTTTCTAAACTTGAGGCTGTCTTGGTAGATGCTAGCATAATGATTGTTAGCATGTTAGCATTTAAGCTAATTTACTCACGTTTAAAGGCAAATATACACATGACATGATGGGGGGAGGTTATAGGACAACCTTGGTAGTTTCTAAACTTGAGGCTGTCTTGCTAGGTGCTAGCATGTTAGCCGTTAGCATGTTAGCATTTAAGCTAATTTACTCATGTCTAAAGGCAAATACACATATGGCATGGTGTAGGGAGGTTATAGGACAACCTTGGCGCTTTCTAAACTTGAGGCTCTCTTGCTAGGTGCTAGCATGGTAGCCGTTAGCATGTTAGCATTTAAGCTAATTTAGTCATGTCTAACGGCAAATACACACATGGCATGATGTAGGGAGGTTATAGGACAACCTTGGCACTTTCTAAACTTGGGACTCTCTTGCTAGGTGCTAGCATGATGACTGTTAGCATGTTAGCATTTAAGCTAATTTACTCACGTTTAAAGGCAAATACACACATGGCATGATATAGGGAGGTTATAGGACAACCTTGGCACTTTCTAAACTTGAAACCCTCTTGCTAGGTGCTAACATGGTAGCCGTTAGCATGTTAGCATTTAAGATAATTTACTCATGTCTAAAGGCAAATACACACATGGCATGATGTAGGGAGGTTATAGGACAACCTTGGCACTTTCTCAACTTGATGCTCTCTTGCTAGGTGCTAGCATGGTAGCCGTTAGCATGTTAGCATTTAAGCTAATTTACTCATGTCTTCAGGCAAATACACATATGGCATGGTGTAGGGAGGTTATTGGACAACCTTGGCACTTTCTAAACTTGAGGCTCTCTTGCTAGGTGCTAGCATAATGATTGTTAGCATGTTAGCATTTAAGCTAATTTATTCACATTTAAAGGCAAATACACACATGCATGATGCAGGGACGTCATAGGACATCCTTGGCAGTTTCTAAACTTAAGGCTGTCTTGCTAGGTGCTAGCATGTTAGCAATTAAGCTAATTTAATCATGTCTAAAGGCAAATACACAAATGGCATGATGTAGGGAGGTTATAGGACAACCTTGGCACTTTCTAAACTTGAGGCTCTCTTGCTAGGTGCTAGCATGATAACTGTTAGCATGTTAGCATTTAAGCTAATTTACTCATGTTTAAAGGCAAATACACACATGGCATGATGTAGGGAGGTTATAGGACAACCTTGGCACTTTCTAAACTTGAGGCTCTCTTGCTAGGTGCTAGCATAATGATTGTTAGCATGTTAGCATTTAAGCTAATTTACTCAAGTTTAAAGGCAATTACACACTTGGCATGATGTGGGGACCCTATGGGACTGCATCAACTTTTTCCGTACTTGAGGCTTTCTTGCTAGGTGCTACCGCGGTAGCCGTTGGCGCACCGGGCCCGAGGTTCACAGCACAGGTGGCCAGTCCATCAAAATTTCCGCGGGAATTTTCTAGTTATGGACTGGCTCAGTAGCCAGCCCATAGACTGCTACTTGCAGTAGCAGTCTATGGGCTGGCTACTGAGCCAGCCCATATTGTTATTGTTGTTTAGCTATTATTATTATGGACTGGCTCAGTAGCCAGCCCATAGACTGCTACTTGCAGTAGCAGTCTATGGGCTGGCTACTGAGCCAGCCCATATTGTTATTGCTGTTTAGTTATTATTATTTTTTTTATTCTTATATCTTAATCTTCCACTTTTTGCGCGCGTAATGCGGCCAAAACCGCAAGAAGGACCCCCACACATGTTACACCGCCGGAAACGTGGCGCTCGGGACTACAGCGGTATTTAGTTTTTGGAAAGTTTTGTGTAACCATGGCGACGCTATTAACGAAAACGTTAAAAAATGGGCCACTTGATTAGGGAATCGCTGTTCTATTTTTAGAACAGCACATAGAAAACGAGAATTTACAGACTTTTCACAGCCTTTTAGCTCAGCCATACGGCCACGTAGAAACGTGATTGATGGCTCATTTTTGAGATAAACGTCTGAACTCTCTCTGTGGCTAAATGCTAATTGCTAGCATGTTAGCATGTTAGCATTTAAGCTAATTTACTCATGTCTAAAGGCAAATACACACATGGCATGATGTAGGGAGGTCATAGGACAACCTTGGCAGTTTCTAAACTTGAGGCTCTCTTGCTAGGTGCTAACATGGTAGCCGTTAGCATGTTAGCATTTAAGCTAATTTACTTATGTCTACAGGCAAATTCACACATGGCATGATGTAGGGAGGTTATAGGACAACCTTGGCACTTTCTAAACTTGAGGCCCTCTTGCTAGGTGCTAGCTTGTTAGCCGTTAGCATGTTAGCATTTAAGCTAATTTACTCATGTCTATAGGTAAATACACACATGGCATGATGTAGGGAGGTTATAGAACAACCTTGGCACTTTCTAAACTTGATGCTCTCTTGCTAGGTGCTAACATGGTAGCCGTTAGCATGTTAGCATTTAAGCTAATTTACTCATGTCTTCAGGCAAATACACATATGGCATGGTGTAGGGAGGTTATAGGACAACCTTGGCACTTTCTAAACTTGAGGCTGTCTTGCTAGGTGCTAGCATAATGATTGTTAGCATGTTTGCATTTAAGCTAATTTACTCACGTTTAAAGGCAAATATACACATGACTTGATGTGGGGAGGTTATAGGACAACCTTGGTAGTTTCTAAACTTGAGGCTGTCTTGCTAGGTGCTAGCATGTTAGCCGTTAGCATGTTAGCATTTAAGCTAATTTACTCATGTCTAAAGGCAAATACACACATGGCATGATGTAGGGAGGTTATAGGACAACCTTGGCACTTTCTAAACTTGGGACTCTCTTGCTAGGTGCTAGCATGATGACTGTTAGCATGTTAGCATTAAAGCTAATTTGCTCATGTTTAAAGGCAAATACACACATGCATGATGCAGGGACGTTATAGGACATCCTTGGCAGTTTCTAAACTTGAGGCTGTCTTGCTAGGTGCTAGCATGTTAGCCGTTAGCATGTTAGCATTTAAGCTAATTTACTCATGTCTAAAGGCAAATACACACATGGCATGATGTAGGGAGGTTATAGGACAACCTTGGCACTTTCTAAACTTGAGGGTCTCTTGCTAGGTGCTAGCATGATAACTGTTAGCATGTTAGCATTTAAGCTAATTTACTCACGTTCAAAGGCAAATACACACATGGTATGATATAGGGAGGTTGAAGGACAACCTTGGCACTTTGTAAACTTGAAACCCTCTTGCTAGGTGCTAGCATGGTAGCCGTTAGCATTTTAGCAGTTAAGCTAATTTACTCATGTCTAAAGGCAAATACACACATGGCATGATGTAGGGAGGTTATAGGACAACCTTGGCACTTTCTAAAGTTGAGGCCCTCTTGCTAGGTGCTAGCATGACGACTGTTAGCATGTTAGCATTTAAGCTAATTTACTCACATTTAAAGGCAAATACACACATGGCATTATGTAGGGAGGTTATAGGACAACCTTGGCACATTCTAAACTTGGGACTCTCTTGCTAGGTGCTAGCATGATGACTGTTAGCATGTTAGTATTTAAGCTAATTTGCTCATGTTTAAAGGCAAATACACACATGCATGATGCAGGGACGTTATAGGACATCCTTGGCAGTTTCTAAACTTGAGGCTGTCTTGCTAGGTGCTAGCATGTTAGGCGTTAGCATGTTAGCATTTAAGCTAATTTACTCATGTCTAAAGGCAAATACACACATGGCATGATGTAGGGAGGTTATAGGACAACCTTGGCACTTTCTAAACTTGAGGGTCTCTTGCTAGGTGCTAGCATGATAACTGTTAGCATTTTAGCATTTAAGCTAATTTACTCATGTCTATAGGCAAATACACACATGGCATGATGTAGGGAGGTTATAGGACAACCTTGGCACTTTCTAAACTTGAGGCTCTCTTGCTAGGTGCTAGCATGGTAGCCGTTAGCATGTTAGCATTTAAGCTAAATTACTCACATTTAAAGGCAAATACACACATGGCATGATATAGGGAGGTTATAGGACAACATTGGCACTTTCTGAACTTGAAACCCTCTTGCTAGGTGCTAGCATGGTAGCCGTTAGCATGTTAGCATTTAAGCTAATTTACTAATGTCTAAAGGCAAATACACACATGGCATGATGTAGGGAGGTTATAGGACAACCTTGGCACTCTCTAAACTTGAGGCTCTCTTGCTAGGTGCTAGCATGATGACTGTTAGCATGTTAGCATTTAAGCTACTTTGCTCATGTTTAAAGGCAAATTAACACATGCATGATGCAGGGACGTTATAGGACATCCTTGGCACTTTCTAAACTTGAGGCTCTCTTGCTAGGTGCTAGCATAATGCCTGTTAGCATGTTAGCATTTAAGCTAATTTCCTCATGTCTACAGGCAAATACACACATGGCATGGTGTAGGGATGTTACAGGACAACCTTGGCACTTTCTAAAGTTGAGGTTCTCTTGCTAGGTGCTAGCATGATAACTGTTAGCATGCTAGCATTTAAGCTAATTTACTCATGCCTAAAGGCTACTAAGCACATGTCATGATGTGGGGAGGTTATAGGACAACCTTGGTACTTTCTAAACTTGAGGCCCTCTTGCTAGGTGCTAGCATGATGACTGTTAGCATGTTAGCATTTTAGCTAATTTACTCATGTCTAGAGGAAAATACACACATGGCATGATGTGGGGACACTGTAGGACTGCCCCAAACTTTTCAGGACCTGAGGCTGTTTTGCTACGTGTTAGCACGGTAGCCGTTAGCATGTTAGCATTTTAGCTAATTTACTCATGTCTAAAGGCAAATACACACATGGCATGATGTAGGGAGGTTATAGGACAACCTTGGCAGTTTCTAAACTTGAGGCTGTCTTGCTAGGTGCTAGCATGATGACTGTTAGCATGTTAGCATTTAAGCTAATTTGCTCATGTTTAAAGGCAAATACACACATGCATGATGCAGGGACGTTATAGGACATACTTGGCAGTTTCTAAACTTGAGGCTGTCTTGCTAGGTGCTAGCATGTTAGCCGTTTGCATGTTAGCATTTAAGCTAATTTACTCATTTCTAAAGGCAAATACACACATGGCATGATATAGGGAGGTTATAGGACAACCTTGGCACTTTTTAAACTTGAGGGTCTCTTGCTAGGTGCTAGCATGATAACTGTTAGCATGTTAGCATTTAAGCTAATTTACCCACGTTTAAAGGCAAATACACACATGGCATGATATAGGGAGGTTAAAGGACAACCTTGGCACTTTGTAAACTTGAAACTCTCTTGCTAGGTGCTAGCATGTTAGCCGTTAGCATGTTAGCATTTAAGCTAATTTACTCATGTCTAAAGGCAAATACACACATGACATGATGTAGGGAGGTTATAGGACAACCTTGGCACTTTCTAAACTTGAGGGTCTCTTGCTAGGTGCTAGCATGATGACTGTTAGCATGTTAGCATTTAAGCTAATTTGCTCATGTTTAAAGGCAAATACACACATGCATGATGCAGGGACGTTATAGGACATCCTTGGCACTTTCTAAACTTGAGGCTCTCTTGCTAGGTGCTAGCATAATGACTGTTAGCGTGTTAGCATATAAGCTAATTTACTCACGTTTAAAGGCAAATACACACATGGCATGATGTGGGGAGGTTATAGGACAACCTTGGCAGTTTCTAAACTTCAGGCCCTCTTGCTAGGTGCTAGCATGGTAGCCGTTAGCATGTTAGCATTTAAGCTAATTTACTCATGTCTACAGGCAAATGCACACATGACATGATGTAGGGAGGTTTTAGGACAACCTTGGCACTTTCTAAACTTGAGGCCCTCTTGCTAGGTGCTAGCATGATAACTGTTAGCATGTTAACATTTAAGCTAATTTACTCACATTTAAAGGCAAATACACACATGGCATGATATAGGGAGGTTGTAGGACAACCTTGGCACTTTCTCAACTTGATGCTCTCTTGCTAGGTGCTAGCATGGTAGCTGTTAGCATGTTAGCATTTAAGCTAATTTAATCATGTCTAAAGGCAAATACACACATGGCATGATGTAGGGAGGTTATAGGACAACCTTGGCACTTTCTAAACTTGAGGCTCTCTTGCTAGGTGCTAGCATAATGATTGTTAGCATGTTAGCATTTAAGCTAATTTACTCATGTTTAAAGGCAAATACACACATGGCATGATGTAGGGAGGTGATAGGACAACCTTGGCACTTTCTAAACTTGGGACTCTCTTGCTAGGTGCTAGCATGATGACTGTTAGCATGTTAGCATTTAAGCTAATTTGCTCACGTTTAAAGGCAAATACACACATGCTTGATGCAAGGACGTCATAGGACATCCTTGGCAGTTTCTAAACTTAAGGCTGTCTTGCTAGGTGCTAGCATGTTAGCATTTAAGCTAATTTACTCAAGTTTAAAGGCAATTACACACTTGGCATGATGTGGGGACACTATGGGACTGCATCAACTTTTTCCGTACTTGAGGCTTTCTTGCTAGGTGCTACCGCGGTAGCCGTTGGCCCACCGGGCCCGAGGTTCACAGCACAGGTGGCCAGTCCATCAAAATTTCCGCGGGAATTTTCTAGTTATGGACTGGCCCAGTAGCCAGCCCATAGACTGCTACTTGCAGTAGCAGTCTATGGGCTGGCTACTGAGCCAGCCCATATTGTTATTGCTGTTTAGTTATTATTCCGTATATCTTAATCTTCCACTTTTTGCGCGCGTAATGCGGCCAAAACCGCAAGAAGGACCCCCACACATGTTACACCGCCGGAAACGTGGCGCTCGGGACTACAGCGGTATTTAATTTTTGGAAAGTTTTGTGTAACCATGGCGACGCTATTAACGAAAACGTTAAAAAATGGGCCACTTGATTAGGGAAATTCTTGTTCTATTTTTAGAACAGCTCATGCCAGTGAAAAAGCGAGAATTTACAGACTTTTTCACAGCCTTGTAGCTCAGCCATACGGCCACGTAGAAACGTGATTGACGGCTCATTTTTGAGATAAACTTCTCTACTCTCTCTGTGGCTAATTAGTTTTGTCGTAGGATGTTTAGTTTTCCCTCTATCTTCGTCAGAAGGAGGTGTGCGCAGTTGCAGCGTCTCCCACTCTGACTCCACTGTGGCAGGGGAGACGAAGAGAAAACTTTTTGGCTTTGCAAACAACTCCTCTTCCTGGCCACACCGTTTTAGCCAGCTCGATTTAATTTGGTGAAAACGTAGGAAATCTTGTCCCCTTTCCAAAAATGTCACTCTTATGTCTGAGAGATGTACGGATTGCCTTCTGGGCCCTCAGAAGCGAGAAGAGCGCCAGCATTTCTCCCATTCACTCCCATGTTAAAGACGCCGTCTTTTTCTTTCTCCAAACCTTTAATTTTCTGTGTTTTCAACTCGTCATCTTGCGGTCGTTTCTCAACCGATATGCAAAATGAGCAGATCTATGCGAAGCCCCGACCCTCGGGCCGGTCACGGTCATCTCGTGGTGTCGATATCTCGAATCGTTTGGCCGTAAGAAGCTTCTGTTCGACATGAGCGATTCAGCCCTCTGAGCTCATTCACTGCCATGGCCACCACCTCCTCCTCCTCACAGCCCCTCCCTTCAAAAACCCCCTTTTCTTGACATGTGCGATTCCAATGATTCCCTTCCCAGCTGATACCATACAGCTCATTTATTGTGTAGATTTTAAAAGTTAGATTTTTCTAATTAAGCACAGTGACTCCAGGCACCTCAAAGACCAAAGTATCAAAATATCAACATTTTTATAGAATCCATGATACAGCAATAAGCTGTGTTATCATCATGTCAGGAATCGATAGTTCAGTATCGACCCGCATGCCATAAACTCTCTGCTCTTTAGTCCTCCATGGCAATGCAAGTGCTGCTGTCAATTGGAAAACAACACATGACATGTAGAGACACCACAGCAGTGCCTGGCAACTTTCAAGACTTGATGCTATGTTGCTAGGCCCTCTTGCTAGGTGCTAGCATGGTAGCCGTTAGCATGTTAGCATTTAAGCTAATTTACTCATGTCTAAAGGCAAATACACACATGGCATGATGTAGGGAGGTTATAGGACAACCTTGGCACTTTCTCAACTTGATGCTCTCTTGCTAGGTGCTAGCATGGTAGCCGCTAGCATGTTAGCATTTAAGCTAATTTACTCATGTCTTCAGGCAAATACACATATGGCATGGTGTAGGGAGGTTATAGGACAACCTTGGCACTTTCTCAACGTGATGCTCTCGTGCTAGGTGCTAGCGTGGTAGCCGTTAGCATGTTAACATTTAAGCTAATTTACTCATGTCTAAAGGCAAATACACACATGGCATGATGTAGGTAGGTTATAGGACAACCTTGGCACTTTCTAAACTTGAGGCTCTCTTGCTAGGTGCTAGCATAATGATTGTTAGCATGTTAGCATTTAAGCTAATTTACTCACGTTTAAAGGCAAATACACACATGGCATGATGTAGGGAGGTGATAGGACAACCTTGGCACTTTCTAAACTTGAGGCTCTCTTGCTAGGTGCTAGCATAATGACTGTTAGCGTGTTAGCATTTAAGCTAATTTACTCATGTCTAAAGGCAAATACACACATGGCATGATGTAGGGAGGTTATAGGACAACCTTGGCACTTTCTAAACTTGAGGCTCTCTTGCTAGGTGCTAGCATGACGACTGTTAGCATGTTAGCATTTAAGCTAATTTACTCACATTTGAAGGCAAATACACACATGGCATGATATAGAGAGGTTATAGGACAACCTTTGTAGTTTCTAAACTTGAGGCCATCTTGCTAGGTGCTAGCAGGGTAGCCGTTAGCATGTTAGCATTTAAGCTAATTTACTCAAGTTTAAAGGCAAATACACACATGGCATGATGTAGGGAGGTTATAGGACATCCTTGGCACTTTCTAAAGTTGAGGCCCTCTTGCTAGGTGCTAGCATGACGACTGTTAGCATGTTAGCATTTAAGCTAATTTACTCACATTTAAAGGCAAATACACACATGGCATGATGTAGGGAGGTTATAGGACAACCTTGGCACTTTCTAAACTTGAGGCTCTCTTGCTAGGTGCTAGCATGGTAGCCGTTAGCATGTCAGCATTTAAGCTAATTTACTCATGTTTAAAGGCAAATACACACATGGCATGATGTAGGGAGGTTATAGGACAACCTTGCCACTTTTTAAACTTGAGGCTCTGTTGCTAGGTGCTAGCATGACGACTGTTAGCATGTTAGCATTTAAGCTAATTAACTCACATTTAAAGGCAAATACACACATGGCATGATGTAGGGATGTTATAGGACAAACTTTGTAGTTTCTAAACTTGAGACCATCTTGCTAGGTGCTAGCAGGGTAGCCGTTAGCATGTTAGCATTTAAGCTAATTTAGTCATGTCTAAAGGAAAATACACACATGGCATGATGTGGGGACACTGTAGGACTGCCCCAAACTTTTCAGGACCTGAGGCTGTTTTGCTACGTGTTAGCACGGTAGCCATTAGCATGTTAGCATTTTAGCTAATTTACTCAAGTTTAAAGGCAAATACACACTTGGCATGATGTGGGGACACTATGGGACTGCATCAACCTTTTCCGTACTAGAGGCTTTCTTGCTAGGTGCTACCGCGGTAGCCGTTGGCCCACCGGGCCCGAGGTTCACAGCGCAGGTGGCCAGTCCATCAAAATTTCCGCGGGAATTTTCTAGTTATTCTTATATCTTAATCTTCCCACTTTTGTGCGCGTAATGCGGCCAAAACCGCAGGAAGGATCCCCACACATGTTACACCGCCGGAAACGTGGCACTCGGGACTACAGCGGTATTTATTTTTTGGAACGTTTTGTGTAACCATGGCGACGCTATTCGCGTTTGAAAAACGCAAAAATCAATGGTTCAAAAAATTAGGGACATTTGGGCTATTTTTAGAACAGCTCATGCCAGTGAAAAAGCGAGAATTTACAGACTTTTTCACAGCCTTGTAGCTCAGCCATACGGCCACGTAGAAACGTGATTGACGGCTCATTTTTGAGATAAACTTCTCTACTCTCTCTGTGGCTAATTAGTTTTGTCGTAGGATGTTTAGTTTTCCCTCTATCTTCGTCAGAAGGAGGTGTGCGCAGTTGCAGCGTCTCCCACTCTGACTCCACTGTGGCAGGGGAGACGAAGAGAAAACTTTTTGGCTTTGCAAACAACTGCTCTTCCTGGCCACACCGTTTTAGCCAGCTCGATTTAATTTGGTGAAAACGTAGGAAATCTTGTCCCCTTTCCAAAAATGTCACTCTTATGTCTGAGAGATGTACGGATTGCCTTCTGGGCCCTCAGAAGCGAGAAGAGCGCCGGCATGTCTCCCATTCACTCCCATGTTAAAGACGCCGTCTTTTCTTTCTCCAAACCTTTAATTTTCTGTGTTTTCAACTCGTCATCTTGCGGTCGTTTCTCAACCGATATGCAAAACGAGCAGATCTATGCGAAGCCCCGACCCTCGGGCCGGTCACGGTCGTCTCGTGGTGTCGATATCTCGAATCGTTTGGCCGTAAGAAGCTTCTGTTCGACATGAGCGATTCAGCCCTCTGAGCTCATTCACTGCCATGGCCACCACCTCCTCCTCCTCACAGCCCCTCCCTTCAAAAACCCCCTTTTCTTGACATGTGCGATTCCAATGATTCCCTTCCCAGCTGATACCATACAGCTCATTTATTGTGTAGATTTTAAAAGTTAGATTTTTCTAATTAAGCACAGTGACTCCAGGCACCTCAAAGACCAAAGTATCAAAATATCAACATTTTTATAGAATCCATGATACAGCAATAAGCTGTGTTATCATCATGTCAGGAATCGATAGTTCAGTATCGACCCGCATGCCATAAACTCTGCTCTTTAGTCCTCCATGGCAATGCAAGTGCTGCTGTCAATTGGAAAACAACACATGACATGTAGAGACACCACAGCAGTGCCTGGCAACTTTCAAGACTTGATGCTATGTTGCTAGGCCCTCTTGCTAGGTGCTAGCATGGTAGCCATTAGCATGTTAGCATTTAAGCTAATTTACTCATGTCTAAAGGAAAATATACACATGACATGATGTAGGGAGGTTATAGGACAACCTTGGCACTTTGTAAACTTGAAACCCTCTTGCTAGGTGCTAGCATGATGACTGTTAGCATGTTAGCATTTAAGCTAATTTGCTCACGTTTAAAGGCAAATACACACATGGCATGATGTAGGGAGGTGATAGGACAACCTTGGCACTTACTAAACTTGGGACTCTCTTGCTAGGTGCTAGCATGATGACTGTTAGCATGTTAGCATTTAAGCTAATTTGCTCACGTTTAAAGGCAAATACACACATGCATGATGCAGGGACGTCATAGGACATCCTTGGCAGTTTCTAAACTTAAGGCTGTCTCGCTAGGTGCTAGCATGTTAGCATTTAAGCTAATTTACTCATGTCTAAAGACAAATACACACATGGCATGATGTAGGGAGGTTATAGGACAACCTTGGCACTTTCTAAACTTGAGGCTCTCTTGCTAGGTGCTAGCATGATGACTGTTAGCATGTTAGCATTTTAGCTAATTTACTCATGTCTAAGGGCAAATACACACATGGCATGATGTGGGGACACTGTAGGACTGCCCCAAACTTTTCAGGACCTGAGGCTGTTTTGCTAGGTGTTAGCATGGTAGCCGTTGGCATGTTAGCTAATTTAATCACGTTTAAAGGCAAATACACACATGGCATGATGTAGGGAGGTTATAGGACAACCTTGGCACTTTCTAAACTTGAGGCTCTCTTGCTAGGTGCTAGCATGATAACTGTTAGCATGTTAGCATTTAAGCTAATTTACTCAGGTCTAAAGGCAAATACACACATGACATGATGCAGGGACGTTATAGGACATCCTTGGCAGTTTCTAAACTTGAGGGTGTCTTGCTCGGTGCTAGCATGTTAGCCGTTAGCATGTTAGCATTTAAGCTAATTTACTCATGTCTAAAGGCAAATACACACATGGCATGATGTAGGGAGGTTATAGGACAACCTTGGCAGTTTCTAAACTTGAGGCTGTCTTGCTAGGTGCTAGCATGTTAGCCGTTAGCATGTTAGCATTTAAGCTAATTTACTAATGTCTAAAGGCAAATACACACATGGCATGATGTAGGGAGGTTATAGGACAACCTTGGCACTCTCTAAACTTGGGACTCTCTTGCTAGGTGCTAGCATATTGACTGTTAGCATGTTAGCATTTAAGCTAATTTGCTTATGTTTAAAGGCAAATACACACATGCATGATGCAGGGACGTTATAGGACAACCTTGGCAGTTTCTAAACTTGAGGGTGTCTTGCTCGGTGCTAGCATGTTAGCCGTTAGCATGTTAGCATTTAAGCTAATTTGCTCATGTCTAAAGGCAAATACACACATGGCATGATTTAGGGAGGTTATAGGACAACATTGGTACTTTCTAAACTTGAGGCTCTCTTGCTAGGTGCTAGCATAATGATTGTTAGCATGTTAGCATTTAAGCTAATTTACTCACGTTTAAAGGCAAATACACACATGACATGATGTGGGGAGGTTATAGGACAACCTTGGTAGTTTCTAAACTTGAGGCTGTCTTGCTAGGTGCTAGCATGTTAGCCGTTAGCATGTTAGCATTTAAGCTAATTTACTCACATTTAAAGGCAAATACACACATGGCATGATATAGGGAGGTTATAGGACAACCTTAGCACTTTCTAAACTTGAAACCCTCTTGCTAGGTGCTAGCATGGTAGCTGTTAGCATGTTAGCATTTAAGCTAATTTACTCATTTCTAAAGGCAAATACACACATGGCATGATGTCGGGAGGTTATCGGACAACCTTGGCACTTTCTAAACTTGAGTGTCTCTTGCTAGGTGCTTGCATGATAACTGTTAGCATGTTAGCATTTAAGCTAATTTACTCACGTTTAAAGGCAAATACACACATGGCATGATATAGGGAGGTTGAAGGACAACCTTGGCACTTTGTAAACTTGAAACCCTCTTGCTAGGTGCTAGCATGTTAGCCGTTAGCATGTTAGCGTTTAAGCTAATTTACTCATGTCTAAAGGCAAATACACACATGGCATGATGTAGGGAGGTTATAGGACAACCTTGGCACTTTTTAAACTTGAGGCTCTCTTGCTAGGTGCTAGCATGATAACTGTTAGCATGTTAAGATTTAAGCTAATTTACTCATTACTAAAGACTACTAAGCACATGTCATGATGTGGGGAGGTTATAGGACAACCTTGGTACTTTCTAAACTTGAGGCCCTCTTGCTAGGTGCTAGCATGATAACTGTTAGCATGTTAGCATTTTAGCTAATTTACTCATGTCTAAAAGAAAATACACACATGGCATGATGTGGGGACACTGTAGGACTGCCCCAAACTTTTCAGGACCTGAGGCTGTTTTGCTACATGTTAGCACGGTAGCTGTTAGCATGTTAGCATTTTAGCTAATTTACTCATGTTTAAAGGCAAATACACACTTGGCATGATGTAGGGGGGTTATAGGACAACCTTGGCACTTTCTAAACTTGGGACTCTCTTGCTCGGTGCTAGCATGGTAGCCGTTAGCATATTATCATTTAAGCTAATTTACTCACGTTTAAAGGCAAATACACACATGGCATGATATAGGGAGGTTGAAGGACAACCTTGGCACTTTGTAAACCTGAAACTCTCTTGCTAGGTGCTAGCATGTTAGCCGTTAGCGTGTTAGCATTTAAGCTAATTTACTCATGTCTAAATGCAAATACACACATGACATGATGTAGGGAGGTTATAGGACAACCTTGGCACTTTCTCAACTTGATGCTCTCTTGCTAGGTGCTAGCATGGCAGCCGTTAGCATGTTAGCATTTAAGCTAATTTACTCACGTTTAAAGGCAAATACACACATGGCATGATATAGGGAGGTTGAAGGACAACCTTGGCACTTTGTAAACCTGAAACTCTCTTGCTAGGTGCTAGCATGTTAGCCGTTAGCGTGTTAGCATTTAAGCTAATTTACTCATGTCTAAATGCAAATACACACATGACATGATGTAGGGAGGTTATAGGACAACCTTGGCACTTTCTAAACTTGAGGGTCTCTTGCTAGGTGCTAGCATGATGACTTTTAGCATGTTAGCATTTAAGCTAATTTGCTCATGTTTAAAGGCAAATACACACATGCATGATGCAGGGACGTTATAGGACATCCTTGGCACTTTCTAAACTTGAGGCTCTCTTGCTAGGTGCTAGCATAATGACTGTTAGCGTGTTAGCATATAAGCTAATTTACTCACGTTTAAAGGCAAATACACAAATGGCATGATCTGGGGAGGTTATAGGACAACCTTGGCAGTTTCTAAACTTAAGGCCCTCTTGCTAGGTGCTAGCATGGTAGCCGTTAGCATGTTAGCATTTAAGCTAATTTACTCATGTCTACAGGCAAATGCACACATGACATGATGTAGGGAGGTTATAGGACAACCTTGGCACTTTCTAAACTTGAGGCTCTCTTGCTAGGTGCTAGCATAATGACTGTTAGCGTGTTAGCATTTAAGCTAATTTACTCATGTCTAAATGCAAATACACACATGACATGATGTAGGGAGGTTATAGGACAACCTTGGCACTTTCTAAACTTGAGGGTCTCTTGCTAGGTGCTAGCATGATGACTTTTAGCATGTTAGCATTTAAGCTAATTTGCTCATGTTTAAAGGCAAATACACACATGCATGATGCAGGGACGTTATAGGACATCCTTGGCACTTTCTAAACTTGAGGCTCTCTTGCTAGGTGCTAGCATAATGACTGTTAGCGTGTTAGCATATAAGCTAATTTACTCACGTTTAAAGGCAAATACACAAATGGCATGATGTGGGGAGGTTATAGGACAAGCTTGGCAGTTTCTAAACTTAAGGCCCTCTTGCTAGGTGCTAGCATGGTAGCCGTTAGCATGTTAGCATTTAAGCTAATTTACTCATGTCTACAGGCAAATGCACACATGACATGATGTAGGGAGGTTATAGGACAACCTTGGCACTTTCTAAACTTGAGGCTCTCTTGCTAGGTGCTAGCATAATGACTGTTAGCGTGTTAGCATTTAAGCTAATTTACTCATGTCTAAAGGCAAATACACACATGGCATGATGTAGGGAGGTTATAGGACAACCTTGGCACTTTCTAAACTTGAGGCTCTCTTGCTAGGTGCTAGCATGATGACTGTTAGCATGTTAGCATTTAAGCTAATTTACTCACATTTAAAGGCAAATACACACATGGCATGATGTCGGGAGGTTATAGGACAACCTTGGCACTTTCTAAACTTGAGGCTCTCTTGCTAGGTGCTAGCATGATAACTGTTAGCATGTTAACATTTAAGCTAATTTACTCACGTTTAAAGGCAAATACACACATGGCATGATATAGAGAGGTTATAGGACAGCCTTTGTAGTTTCTAAACTTGAGGCCATCTTGCTAGGTGCTAGCAGGGTAGCCGTTAGCATGTTAACATTTAAGCTAATTTACTCAAGTTTAAAGGCAAATACACATATGGCATGATGTAGGGAGGTTATAGGACAACCTTGGCACTTTCTAAAGTTGAGGCCCTCTTGCTAGGTGCTAGCATGACGACTGTTAGCATGTTAGCATTTAAGCTAATTTACTCACATTTAAAGGCAAATACACACATGGCATGATGTAGGGAGGTTATAGGACAACCTTGGCACTTTCTAAACTTGAGGCTCTCTTGCTAGGTGCTAGCATGGTAGCCGTTAGCATGTCAACATTTAAGCTAATTTACTCATGTTTAAAGGCAAATACACACATGGCATGATGTGGGGACACTGTAGGACTGCCCCAAACTTTTCAGGACCTGAGGCTGTTTTGCTACGTGTTAGCACGGTAGCCATTAGCATGTTAGCATTTAAGCTAATTTACTCATGTCTAAAGGCAAATACACACATGGCATGATGTAGGGAGGTTATAGGACAACCTTGGCACTTTCTAAACTTCAGGCCCTCTTGCTAGGTTCTAGCATGGTAGCTGTTAGCACGTTAGCATTTAAGCTAATTTACTCATGTCTAAAGGCAAATACACACATGGCATGATGTCGGGAGGTTATAGGACAACCTTGGCACTTTCTAAACTTGAGGCTCTCTTGCTAGGTGCTAGCATGATAACTGTTAGCATGTTAGCATTTAAGCTAATTTACTCATGTCTAAAGGCAAATACACACATGGCATGATGTAGGGAGGTTATAGGACAACCTTGGCACTTTCTCAACTTGATGCTCTCTTGCTAAGTGCTAGCATGATGACTGTTAGCATGTGAGCATTTAAGCTAATTTACTCATGTCTAAAGGCAAATACACACATGGCATGATGTAGGGAGGTTATAGGACAACCTTGGCACTTTCTAAACTTGAGGTTCTCTTGCTAGGTGCTAGCATGATGACTATTAACATGTTAGCATTTAAGCTAATTTACTCATGTTTAAAGGCAAATACACCCATGGCATGATGCAGGGAGGTTATAGGACAACCTTGGCAGTTTCTAAACTTGAGGCCCTCTTGCTAGGTGCTAGCATAGTAGCTGTTAGCATGTTAGCATTTAAGCTAATTTACTCATGTCTAAAGGATAATACACACATGGCATGATGTAGGGAGGTTATAGGACAACCTTGGCACTTTCTAAACTTGAGGCTCTCTTGCTAGGTGCTAGCATGATGACTGTTAGCATGTTAGCATTTTAGCTAATTTACTCATGTCTAAGGGCAAATACAAACATGGCATGATGTGGGGACACTGTAGGACTACCCCAAACTTTTCAGGACCTGAGGCTGTTTTGCTAGGTGCTAGCATAATGATTGTTAGCATGTTAGCATTTAAGCTAATTTACTCAAGTTTAAAGGCAATTACACACTTGGCATGATGTGGGGACACTGTGGGACTGCATCAACCTTTTCCGTACTTGAGGCTTTCTTGCTAGGTGCTACCGCGGTAGCCGTTGGCGCACCGGGCCCGAGGTTCACAGCACAGGTGGCCAGTCCATCAAAATTTCCGCGGGAATTTTCTAGTTATGGACTGGCTCAGTAGCCAGCCCATAGACTGCTACTGCAAGTAGCAGTCTATGGGCTGGCTACTGAGCCAGCCCATATTGTTATTGTTGTTTAGCTATTATTATTATTCTTATATCTTAATCTTCCCACTTTTGTGCGCGTAATGCGGCCAAAACCGCAGGAAGGATCCCCACACATGTTACACCGTCGGAAACGTGGCACTCGGGACTACAGCGGTATTTATTTTTTGGAACGTTTTGTGTAACCATGGCGACGCTATTCGCGTTTGAAAAACGCAAAAATCAATGGTTCAAAAAATTAGGGACATTTGGGCTATTTTTAGAACAGCTCATGCCAGTGAAAAGAATGAGAATTTACAGACTTTTCACAGCCTTGTAGCTCAGCCATACGGCCACGTAGAAACGTGATTGATGGCTAATTTTTGAGATAAACTTCTGAAGTCTCTCTGTGGCTAAATGCTAATTGCTAGCATGTTAGCATGTTAGCATTTAAGCTAATTTACTCACATCTAAAGGCAAATACACACATGGCATGATGTAGGGAGGTTATAGGACAACCTTGGCACTTTCTAAACTTGAGGCTCTCTTGCTAGGTGCTAGCATAATGATTGTTAGCATGTTAGCATTCAAGCTAATTTACTCACGTTAAAAGGCAAATACACACATGACATGATGTGGGGAGGTTATAGGACAACCTTGGCAGTTTCTAAACTTGAGGCTGTCTTGCTAGGTGCTAGCATGTTATCCGTTAGCATGTTAGCATTTAAGCTAATTTACTCATGTCTAAAGGCAAATACACACATGGCATGATGTCGGGAGGTTATAGGACAACCTTGGCACTTTCTAAACTTGGGACTCTCTTGCTAGGTGCTAGCATGATGACTGTTAGCATGTTAGCATTTAAGCTAATTTACTCATGTCTAAAGGCAAATACACACATGGCATGATGTCGGGAGGTTATAGGACAACCTTGGCAGTTTCTAAACTTGAGGCTGTCTTGCTAGGTGCTAGCATGTTAGCCGTTAGCATGTTAGCATTTAAGCTAATTTACTCATGTCTAAAGGCAAATACACACATGGCATGATGTAGGGAGGTTATAGGACAACCTTGGCACTTTCTAAACTTCAGGGTCTCTTGCTAGGTGCTAGCATGATAACTGTTAGCATGTTAGCATTTAAGCTAATTTACTCACGTTTAAAGGCATATACACACATGGCATGATATAGGGAGGTTGAAGGACAACCTTGGCACTTTGTAAACTTGAAACTCTCTTGCTAGGTGATAGCATGTTAGCCGTTAGCATGTTAGCATTTAAGCTAATTTACTCATGTCTAAAGGCAAATACACAAATGGCATGATGTAGGGAGGTTATAGGACACCCTTGGCACTTTCTAAACTTGGGACTCTCTTGCTAGGTGCTAGCATGATGACTGTTAGCATGTTAGCATTTAAGCTAATTTGCTCATGTTTAAAGGCAAATACACACATGAGTGATGCAGGGACGTTATAGGACATCCTTGGTACTTTCTAAACTTGAGGCTCTCTTGCTAGGTTCTAGCATAATGACTGTTAGCGTGTTAGCATATAAGCTAATTTACTCACGTTTAAAGGCAAATACACACATGGCATGATGTGGGGAGGTTATAGGACAACCTTGGCAGTTTCTAAACTTAAGGCCCTCTTGCTAGGTGCTAGCATGGTAGCCGTTAGCATGTTAGCATTTAAGCTAGTTTACTCATGTCTACAGGCAAATGCACACATGACATGATGTAGGGAGGTTATAGGACAACCTTGGCACTTTCTCAACTTGAGGCCCTCTTGCTAGGTGCTAGCATGGTAGCCGTTAGCACGTTAGCATTTAAGCTAATTTACTTATGTCTAAAGGCAAATACACATGGCATGATGTAGGGAGGTTATAGGACAACCTTGGCACTTTCTCAACTTGAGGCTCTCTTGCTAGGTGCTAGCATGACGATTGTTAGCATGTTAGCATTTAAGCTAATTTACTCACGTTTAAAGGCAAATACACACATGACATGATGTGGGGAGGTTATAGGACAACCTTGGTAGTTTCTAAAATTGAGGCTGTCTTGCTCGGTGCTAGCATGATAACTGTTAGCATGTTAGCCTTTAAGCTAATTTACTCACGTTTAAAGGCAAATACACACATGGCATGATATGGGGAGGTTATAGGACAACCTTGGCACTTTCTAAACTTGAAACCCTCTTGCTAGGTGCTAACATGGTAGCCGTTACCATGTTAGCATTTAAGCTAATTTACTAATGTCTAAAGGCAAATACACACATGGCATGATGTAGGGAGGTTATAGGACAACCTTGGCACTTTCTCAACTTGATGCTCTCTTGCTAGGTGCTAGCATGGTAGCCGTTAGCATGTTAGCATTTTAGCTAATTTACTTATGTCTTCAGGCAAAAACACATATGGCATGGTGTAGGGAGGTTATAGGACAACCTTGGCACTTTCTAAACTTGAGGCTCTGTTGCTAGGTGCTAGCATAATGATTGTTAGCATGTTAGCATTTAAGCTAATTTACTCACGTTTAAAGGCAAATACACACATGACATGATGTGGGGAGGCTATAGGACAACCTTGGTAGTTTCTAAACTTGAGGCTGTCTTGCTAGGTGCTAGCATATTAGCCGTTAGCATGTTTGCATTCAACCTAATTTACTCATGTCTAAAGGCAAATACACACATGGCATGATGTAGGGAGGTTATAGGACAACCTTGGCACTTTCTAAACTTGGGACTCTCTTGCTAGGTGCTAGCATGATGACTGTTAGCATGTTAGCATTTAAGCTAATTTGCTCATGTTTAAAGGCAAATTACAACATGCATGATGCAGGGACGTTATAGGACATCCTTGGCAGTTTCTAAACTTGAGGGTCTCTTGCTAGGTGCTAGCATGATAACTGTTAGCATGTTAGCATTTAAGCTAATTTACTCACGTTTAAAGGCAAATACACACATAGCATGATGTAGGGAGGTTATAGGACAACCTTGGCACTTTCTAAACTTGAAACCCTCTTGCTAGGTGCTAACATGGTAGCCGTTAGCGTGTTAGCATTTAAGCTAATTTACTCATGTCTAAAGGCAAATACACACATGGCATGATGTAGGGAGGTTATAGGACAACCTTGGCACTTTCTCAACTTGATGCTCTCTTGCTAGGTGCTAAAATGTTAGCCGTTAGCATGTTAGCATTTAAGCTAATTTACTCATGTCTTCAGGCAAATACACATATGGCATGGTGTAGGGAGGTTATAGGACAACCTTGGCACTTTCTAAACTTGAGGCTGTCTTGCTAGGTGCTAGCATAATGATTGTTAGCATGTTAGCATTTTAGCTAATTTACTCACGTTTAAAGGCAAATACACACTTGGCATGATGTGGGGACACTATGGGACTGCATCAACCTTTTCCGTACTTGAGGCTTTCTTGCTAGGTGCTACCGCGGTAGCCGTTGGCGCACCGGGCCCGAGGTTCACAGCACAGGTGGCCAGTCCATCAAAATTTCCGCGGGAATTTTCTAGTTATTATTATTTTTTTTATTCTTATATCTTAATCTTCCACTTTTTGCGCGCGTAATGCGGCCAAAACCGCAAGAAGGACCCCCACACATGTTACACCGCCGGAAACGTGGCGCTCGGGACTACAGCGGTATTTAATTTTTTGAAAGTTTTGTGTAACCATGGTGACGCTATTAACGAAAACGTTAAAAAACGGGCCACTTGATTAGGGAATTTCTTGTTCTATTTTTAGAACAGCACATAGGAAACGAGAATTTACAGACTTTTCACAGCCTTGTAGCTCAGCCATACGGCCACGTAGAAACGTGATTGATGGCTCATTTTTGAGATAAACGTCTGAACTCTCTCTGTGGCTAAATGCTAATTGCTAGCATGTTAGCATGTTAGCATTTAAGCTAATTTACTCATGTCTAAAGGCAAATACACACATGGCATGATGTAGGGAGGTCATAGGACAACCTTGGCACTTTCTAAACTTGGGACTCTCTTGCTAGGTGCTAGCATGATGACTGTTAGCATGTTAGCATTTAAGCTAATTTGCTCATGTTTAATGGCAAATACACACATGCATGATGCAGGGACGTTATAGGACATCCTTGGCAGTTTCTAAACTTGAGGCTGTCTTGCTAGGTGCTAGCATGTTAGCCGTTAGCATGTTAGCATTTAAGCTAATTTACTCATGTCTAAAGGCAAATACACACATGGCATGATGTAGGGAGGTTATAGGACAACCTTGGCACTTTCTAAACTTGAGGGTCTCTTGCTAGGTGCTAGCATGATAACTGTTAGCATTTAAGCTAATTTACTCACGTTTAAAGGCAAATACACACATGGCATGATATAGGGAGGTTGATGGACAACCATGGCACTTTGTAAACTTGAAACTCTCTTGCTAGGTGCTAGCATGTTAGCCGTTAGCATGTTAGCATTTAAGCTAATTTACTCATGTCTAAATGCAAATACACACATGACATGATGTAGGGAGGTTATAGGACAACCTTGGCACTTTCTAAACTTGAGGCTCTCTTGCTAGGTGCTAGCAGGGTAGCCGTTAGCATGTTAGCATTTAAGCTAAATTACTCATGTCTTCAGGCAAATACACATATGGCACGGTGTAGGGAGGTTATAGGACAACCTTGGCAATTTCTAAACTTGAGGCTGTCTTGCTAGGTGCTAGCATAATGATTGTTAGCATATTAGCATTTAAGCTAATTTACTCACATTTAAAGGCAAATATACACATGACATGATGTGGGGAGGTTATAGGACAACCTTGGTAGTTTCTAAACTTGAGGCTGTCTTGCTAGGTGCTAGCATGTTAGCCGTTAGCATGTTAGCATTTAAGCTAATTTACTCATGTCTAAAGGCAAATACACACATGGCATGATGTAGGGATGTTATAGGACAACCTTGGCACTTTCTAAACTTGGGACTGTCTTGCTAGGTGCTAGCATGATGACTGTTAGCATGTTAGCATTTGAGCTAATTTGCTCATGTTTAACGGCAAATACACACATGCATGATGCAGGGACGTTATAGGACATCCTTGGCAGTTTCTAAACTTGAGGCTGTCTTGCTAGGTGCTAGCATGTTAGCCGTTAGCATGTTAGCATTTCAGCTAATTTACTCATGTCTAAAGGCAAATGCACACATGACATGATGTAGGGAGGTTATAGGACAACCTTGGCACTTTCTAAACTTGAGGCCCTCTTGCTAGGTGCTAGCATGGTAGCCGTTAGCACGTTAGCATTTAAGCTAATTTACTCATGTCTAAAGGCAAATACACACATGGCATGATGTAGGGAGGTTATAGGACAACTTTGGCACTTTCTAAACTTGATGCTCTCTTGCTAGTTGCTAGCATGATGACTGTTAGCATGTTAGCATTTTACCTAATTTACTCATGTCTAAAGGAAAATACACACAGCATGATGTGGGGACACTGTAGGACTGCCCCAAACTTTTCAGGACCTGAGGCGTTTTTGCTACGTGTTAGCACGGTAGCCGTTATCATGTTAGCATGTTAGCATTTTAGCTAATTTACTCACGTTTCAAGGCAAATACACACTTGGCATGATGTGGGGACACTATGGGACTGCATCAACCTTTTCCGTACTTGAGGCTTTCTTGCTAGGTGCTACCGCGGTAGCCGTTGGCACAATGGGCCCGAGGTTCACAGCACAGGTGGCCAGTCCATCAAAATTTCCGCGGGAATTTTCTAGTTATGGACTGGCCCAGTAGCCAGCCCATAGACTGCTACTTGCAGTAGCAGTCTATGGGCTGGCTACTGAGCCAGCCCATATTGTTATTGCTGTTTAGTTATTATTCCGTATATCTTAATCTTCCACTTTTTGCGCGCGTAATGCGGCCAAAACCGCAAGAAGGACCCCCACACATGTTACACCGCCGGAAACGTGGCGCTCGGGACTACAGCGGTATTTAATTTTTGGAAAGTTTTGTGTAACCATGGCGACGCTATTAACGAAAACGTTAAAAAATGGGCCACTTGATTAGGGAATCGCTGTTCTATTTTTAGAACAGCACATAGAAAACGAGAATTTACAGACTTTTCACAGCCTCTTAGCTCAGCCATACGGCCACGTAGAAACGTGATTGATGGCTCATTTTTGAGATAAACGTCTGAACTCTCTCTGTGGCTAAATGCTAATTGCTAGCATGTTAGCATGTTAGCATTTAAGTTAATTTACTCATGCCTAAAGGCAAATACACACATGGCATGATGTAGGGAGGTCATAGGACAACCTTGGCAGTTTCTAAACTTGAGGCTCTCTTGCTAGGTGCTAGCATGTTAGCCGTTAGCATGTTAGCATTTAAGCTAATTTACTCATGTCTAAAGGCAAATACACACATGGCATGATGTAGGGAGGTTATAGGACAACCTTGGCACTTTCTAAACTTGAGGCTCTCTTGCTAGGTGCTAGCATGATAACTGTTAGCATGTTAGCCTTTAAGCTAATTTACTCACGTTTAAAGGCAAATACACACATGGCATGATATAGGGAGGTTATAGGACAACCTTGGCACTTTCTAAACTTGAAACCCTCTTGCTAGGTGCTAACATGGTAGCCGTTAGCATGTTAGCATTTAAGCTAATTTACTCATGTCTTCAGGCAAAAACACATATGGCATGGTGTAGGGAGGTTATAGGACAACCTTGGCACTTTCTAAACTTGAGGCTGTCTTGCTAGGTGCTAGCATAATGATTGTTAGCATGTTAGCATTTAAGCTAATTTACTCACGTTTAAAGGCAAATATACACATGACATGATGTGGGGAGGTTATAGGACAACCTTGGTAGTTTCTAAACTTGAGGCTGTCTTGCTAGGTGCTAGCATGTTAGCCGTTAGCATGTTAGCATTTAAGCTAATTTACTCATGTCTAAAGGCAAATACACACATGGCATGATGTAGGGATGTTATAGGACAACCTTGGCACTTTCTAAACTTGGGACTCTCTTGCTAGGTGCTAGCATGATGACTGTTAGCATGTTAGCATTTAAGCTAATTTGCTCATGTTTAAAGGCAAATACACATATGCATGATGCAGGGACGTTATAGGACATCCTTGGCAGTTTCTAAACTTGAGGCTGTCTTGCTAGGTGCTAGCATGTTAGCCGTTAGCATGTTAGCATTTAAGCTAATTTACTCATGTCTAAAGGCAAATACACACATGGCATGATGTAGGGAGGTTATAGGACAACCTTGGCACTTTCTAAACTTGAGGGTCTCTTGCTAGGTGCTAGCATGATAACTGTTAGCATGTTAGCATTTAAGCTAATTTACTCACGTTTAAAGGCATATACACACATGGCATGATATAGGGAGGTTGAAGGACAACCTTGGCACTTTGTAAACTTGAAACTCTCTTGCTAGGTGATCGCATGTTAGCCGTTAGCATGTTAGCATTTAAGCTAATTTACTCATGTCTAAAGGCAAATACACACATGGCATGATGTAGGGAGGTTATAGGACACCCTTGGCACTTTCTAAACTTGGGACTCTCTTGCTAGGTGCTAGCATGATGACTGTTAGCATGTTAGCATTTAAGCTAATTTGCTCATGTTTAAAGGCAAATACACACATGCATGATGCAGGGACGTTATAGGACATCCTTGGCACTTTCTAAACTTGAGGCTCTCTTGCTAGGTGCTAGCATAATGACTGTTAGCGTGTTAGCATATAAGCTAATTTACTCACGTTTAAAGGCAAATACACACATGGCATGATGTGGGGAGGTTATAGGACAACCTTGGCAGTTTCTAAACTTAAGGCCCTCTTGCTAGGTGCTAGCATGGTAGCCGTTAGCATGTTAGCATTTAAGCTACTTTACTCATCTCTACAGGCAAATGCACACATGACATGATGTAGGGAGGTTATAGGACAACCTTGGCACTTTCTAAACTTGAGGCCCTCTTGCTAGGTGCTAGCATGGTAGCCGTTAGCACGTTAGCATTTAAGCTAATTTACTCATGTCTAAAGGCAAATACACACATGGCATGATGTAGGGAGGTTATAGGACAACCTTGGCACTTTCTAAACTTGAGGCTCTCTTGCTAGGTGCTAGCATAATGATTGTTAGCATGTTAGCATTTAAGCTAATTTATTCACGTTTAAAGGCAAATACACACATGCATGATGCAGGGACGTCATAGGACATCCTTGGCAGTTTCTAAACTTAAGGCTGTCTTGCTAGGTGCTAGCATGTTAGCAATTAAGCTAATTTACTCATGTCTAAAGGCAAATACACAAATGGCATGATGTAGGGAGGTTATAGGACAACCTTGGCACTTTCTAAACTTGAGGCTCTCTTGCTAGGTGCTAGCATGATAACTGTTCGCATGTTAGCATTTAAGCTAATTTACTCATGTTTAAAGGCAATTGCACACATGGCATGATATAGGGAGGTTATAGGACAACCTTGGCACTTTGTAAACTTGAAACCCTCTTGCTAGGTGCTAGCATGGTAGCCGTTAGCATGTTAGCATTTAAGCTAATTTACTCATGTCTAAAGGCAAATACACACATGCATGATGCAGGGACGTCATAGGACATCCTTGGCAGTTTCTAAACTTAAGGCTGTCTTGCTAGGTGCTAGCATGTTAGCAATTAAGCTAATTTACTCATGTCTAAAGGCAAATACACAAATGGCATGATGTAGGGAGGTTATAGGACAACCTTGGCACTTTCTAAACTTGAGGCTCTCTTGCTAGGTGCTAGCATGATAACTGTTCGCATGTTAGCATTTAAGCTAATTTGCTCATGTCTAAAGGCAAATACACACATGGCATGATGTAGGGAGGTTATAGGACAACCTTGGCACTTTCTAAACTTGGGACTCTCTTGCTAGGTGCTAGCATGATGACTGTTAGCATGTTAGCATTTAAGCTAATTTACTCATGTCTAAAGGCAAATACACATATGGCATGATGTAGGGAGGTTATAGGACAACCTTAGCAGTTTCTAAACTTGAGGCTCTCTTTCTAGGTGCTAGCATGGTAGCCGTTAGCATGTTAGCATTTAAGCTAATTTACTCATGTCTAAAGGCAAATACACATATGGCATGGTGTAGGGAAGTTATAGGACAACCTTGGCACTTTCTAAACTAGGGACTCTCTTGCTAGGTGCTAGCATGATGACTGTTAGCATGTTAGCATTTAAGCTAATTTGCTTATGTTTAAAGGCAAATACACACATGCATGATGCAGGGAGGTTCTAGGACAACCTTGGCATTTTCTAAACTTGAGGCTCTCTTGCTAGGTGCTAGCATGGACCCGTTAGCATGTTAGCATTTAAGCTAATTTACTCACGTTTAAAGGCAATTGCACACATGGCATGATGTAGGGAGGTTATAGGACAACCTTAGCAGTTTCTAAACTTGAGGCTGTCTTGCTAGGTGCTAGCATGTTAGCCGTTAGCATGTTAGCATTTAAGCTAATTTGCTCATGTCTAAAGGCAAATACACACATGGCATGATGTAGGGAGGTTATAGGACAACCTTGGCACTTTCTAAACTTGGGACTCTCTTGCTAGGTGCTAGCATGATGACTGTTAGCATGTTAGCATTTAAGCTAATTTGCTCATGTTTAAAGGCAAATACACACATGCATGATGCAGGGACGTTATTGGACATCCTTGGCAGTTTCTAAACTTGAGGCTGTCTTGCTATGTGCTAGCATGTTAGCCGTTAGCATGTTAGCATTTAAGCTAATTTACTCATGTCTAAAGGCAAATACACACATGGCATGATGTAGGGAGGTTATAGGACAACCTTGGCACTTTCTAAACTTGGGACTCTCTTGCTAGATGCTAGCATGATGGCTGTTAGCATGTTAGCATTTAAGCTAATTTGCTAATGTTTAAAGGCAAATACACACATGCATGATACAGGGACGTCATAGGACATCCTTGGCAGTTTCTAAACTTAAGGCTGTCTTGCTAGGTGCTAGCATGTTAGCAATTAAGCTAATTTACTCATGTCTAAAGGCAAATACACAAATGGCATGATGTAGGGAGGTTATAGGACAACCTTGGCACTTTCTAAACTTGAGGCTCTCTTGCTAGGTGCTAGCATGATAACTGTTCGCATGTTAGCATTTAAGCTAATTTACTCATGTTTAAAGGCAATTGCACACATGGCATGATATAGGGAGGTTATAGGACAACCTTGGCACTTTGTAAACTTGAAACCCTCTTGCTAGGTGCTAGCATGGTAGCCGTTAGCATGTTAGCATTTAAGCTAATTTACTCATGTCTAAAGGCAAATACACACATGGCATGATGTAGGGAGGTTATAGGACAACCTTAGCAGTTTCTAAACTTGAGGCTCTCTTTCTAGGTGCTAGCATGGTAGCCGTTAGCATGTTAGCATTTAAGCTAATTTACTCATGTCTAAAAGCAAATACACATATGGCATGGTGTAGGGAAGTTATAGGACAACCTTGGCACTTTCTAAACTTGGGACTCTCTTGCTAGGTGCTAGCATGATGACTGTTAGCATGTTAGCATTTAAGCTAATTTGCTTATGTTTAAAGGCAAATACACACATGCATGATGCAGGGAGGTTCTAGGACAACCTTGGCAGTTTCTAAACTTGAGGCTCTCTTGCTAGGTGCTAGCATGGACCCGTTAGCATGTTAGCATTTAAGCTAATTTACTCACGTTTAAAGGCAATTGCACACATGGCATGATGTAGGGAGGTTATAGGACAACCTTAGCAGTTTCTAAACTTGAGGCTGTCTTGCTAGGTGCTAGCATGTTAGCCGTTAGCATGTTAGCATTTAAGCTAATTTGCTCATGTCTAAAGGCAAATACACACATGGCATGATGTAGGGAGGTTATAGGACAACCTTGGCACTTTCTAAACTTGGGAATCTCTTGCTAGGTGCTAGCATGATGACTGTTAGCATGTTAGCATTTAAGCTAATTTACTCATGTCTAAAGGCAAATACACACATGGCATGATGTAGGGAGGTTATAGGACAACCTTAGCAGTTTCTAAACTTGAGGCTCTCTTTCTAGGTGCTAGCATGGTAGCCGTTAGCATGTTAGCATTTAAGCTAATTTACTCATGTCTAAAGGCAAATTCACACATGGCATGATGTAGGGAGGTTATAGGACAACCTTGGCACTTTCTAAACTTGAGGGTCTCTTGCTAGGTGCTAGCATGATAACTGTTAGCATGTTAGCATTTAAGCTAATTTACTCACGTTTAAAGGCATATACACACATGGCATGATATAGGGAGGTTGAAGGACAACCTTGGCACTTTGTAAACTTGAAACTCTCTTGCTAGGTGATAGCATGTTAGCCGTTAGCATGTTAGCATTTAAGCTAATTTACTCATGTCTAAAGGCAAATACACACATGGCATGATGTAGGGAGGTTATAGGACACCCTTGGCACTTTCTAAACTTGGGACTCTCTTGCTAGGTGCTAGCATGATGACTGTTAGCATGTTAGCATTTAAGCTAATTTGCTCATGTTTAAAGGCAAATACACACATGCATGATGCAGGGATGTTATAGGACATCCTTGGCACTTTCTAAACTTGAGGCTCTCTTGCTAGGTGCTAGCATAATGACTGTTAGCGTGTTAGCATATAAGCTAATTTACTCACGTTTAAAGGCAAATACACACATGGCATGATGTGGGGAGGTTATAGGACAACCTTGGCAGTTTCTAAACTTAAGGCCCTCTTGCTAGGTGCTAGCATGGTAGCCGTTAGCATGTTAGCATTTAAGCTACTTTACTCATGTCTACAGGCAAATGCACACATGACATGATGTAGGGAGGTTATAGGACAACCTTGGCACTTTCTAAACTTGAGGCCCTCTTGCTAGGTGCTAGCATGGTAGCCGTTAGCACGTTAGCATTTAAGCTAATTTACTCATGTCTAAAGGCAAATACACACATGGCATGATGTAGGGAGGTTATAGGACAACCTTGGCACTTTCTAAACTTGAGGCTCTCTTGCTAGGTGCTAGCATAATGATTGTTAGCATGTTAGCATTTAAGCTAATTTATTCACGTTTAAAGGCAAATACACACATGCATGATGCAGGGACGTCATAGGACATCCTTGGCAGTTTCTAAACTTAAGGCTGTCTTGCTAGGTGCTAGCATGTTAGCAATTAAGCTAATTTACTCATGTCTAAAGGCAAATACACAAATGGCATGATGTAGGGAGGTTATAGGACAACCTTGGCACTTTCTAAACTTGAGGCTCTCTTGCTAGGTGCTAGCATGATAACTGTTCGCATGTTAGCATTTAAGCTAATTTGCTCATGTCTAAAGGCAAATACACACATGGCATGATGTAGGGAGGTTATAGGACAACCTTGGCACTTTCTAAACTTGGGACTCTCTTGCTAGGTGCTAGCATGATGACTGTTAGCATGTTAGCATTTAAGCTAATTTACTCATGTCTAAAGGCAAATACACATATGGCATGATGTAGGGAGGTTATAGGACAACCTTAGCAGTTTCTAAACTTGAGGCTCTCTTTCTAGGTGCTAGCATGGTAGCCGTTAGCATGTTAGCATTTAAGCTAATTTACTCATGTCTAAAGGCAAATACACATATGGCATGGTGTAGGGAAGTTATAGGACAACCTTGGCACTTTCTAAACTTGGGACTCTCTTGCTAGGTGCTAGCATGATGACTGTTAGCATGTTAGCATTTAAGCTAATTTGCTTATGTTTAAAGGCAAATACACACATGCATGATGCAGGGAGGTTCTAGGACAACCTTGGCATTTTCTAAACTTGAGGCTCTCTTGCTAGGTGCTAGCATGGACCCGTTAGCATGTTAGCATTTAAGCTAATTTACTCACGTTTAAAGGCAATTGCACACATGGCATGATGTAGGGAGGTTATAGGACAACCTTAGCAGTTTCTAAACTTGAGGCTGTCTTGTTAGGTGCTAGCATGTTAGCCGTTAGCATGTTAGCATTTAAGCTAATTTGCTCATGTCTAAAGGCAAATACACACATGGCATGATGTAGGGAGGTTATAGGACAACCTTGGCACTTTCTAAACTTGGGACTCTCTTGCTAGGTGCTAGCATGATGACTGTTAGCATGTTAGCATTTAAGCTAATTTGCTCATGTTTAAAGGCAAATACACACATGCATGATGCAGGGACGTTATTGGACATCCTTGGCAGTTTCTAAACTTGAGGCTGTCTTGCTATGTGCTAGCATGTTAGCCGTTAGCATGTTAGCATTTAAGCTAATTTACTCATGTCTAAAGGCAAATACACACATGGCATGATGTAGGGAGGTTATAGGACAACCTTGGCACTTTCTAAACTTGGGACTCTCTTGCTAGATGCTAGCATGATGGCTGTTAGCATGTTAGCATTTAAGCTAATTTGCTAATGTTTAAAGGCAAATACACACATGCATGATACAGGGACGTCATAGGACATCCTTGGCAGTTTCTAAACTTAAGGCTGTCTTGCTAGGTGCTAGCATGTTAGCAATTAAGCTAATTTACTCATGTCTAAAGGCAAATACACAAATGGCATGATGTAGGGAGGTTATAGGACAACCTTGGCACTTTCTAAACTTGAGGCTCTCTTGCTAGGTGCTAGCATGATAACTGTTCGCATGTTAGCATTTAAGCTAATTTACTCATGTTTAAAGGCAATTGCACACATGGCATGATATAGGGAGGTTATAGGACAACCTTGGCACTTTGTAAACTTGAAACCCTCTTGCTAGGTGCTAGCATGGTAGCCGTTAGCATGTTAGCATTTAAGCTAATTTACTCATGTCTAAAGGCAAATACACACATGGCATGATGTAGGGAGGTTATAGGACAACCTTAGCAGTTTCTAAACTTGAGGCTCTGTTTCTAGGTGCTAGCATGGTAGCCGTTAGCATGTTAGCATTTAAGCTAATTTGCTCATGTCTAAAGGCAAATACACACATGGCATGATGTAGGGAGGTTATAGGACAACCTTGGCACTTTCTAAACTTGGGAATCTCTTGCTAGGTGCTAGCATGATGACTGTTAGCATGTTAGCATTTAAGCTAATTTACTCATGTCTAAAGGCAAATACACACATGGCATGATGTAGGGAGGTTATAGGACAACCTTAGCAGTTTCTAAACTTGAGGCTCTCTTTCTAGGTGCTAGCATGGTAGCCGTTAGCATGTTAGCATTTAAGCTAATTTACTCATGTCTAAAGGCAAATACACATATGGCATGGTGTAGGGAAGTTATAGGACAACCTTGGCACTTTCTAAACTTGGGACTCTCTTGCTAGGTGCTAGCATGATGACTGTTAGCATGTTAGCATTTAAGCTAATTTGCTTATGTTTAAAGGCAAATACACACATGCATGATGCAGGGAGGTTCTAGGACAACCTTGGCATTTTCTAAACTTGAGGCTCTCTTGCTAGGTGCTAGCATGGACCCGTTAGCATGTTAGCATTTAAGCTAATTTACTCACGTTTAAAGGCAATTGCACACATGGCATGATGTAGGGAGGTTATAGGACAACCTTAGCAGTTTCTAAACTTGAGGCTGTCTTGCTAGGTGCTAGCATGTTAGCCGTTAGCATGTTAGCATTTAAGCTAATTTGCTCATGTCTAAAGGCAAATACACACATGGCATGATGTAGGGAGGTTATAGGACAACCTTGGCACTTTCTAAACTTGGGACTCTCTTGCTAGGTGCTAGCATGATGACTGTTAGCATGTTAGCATTTAAGCTAATTTGCTCATGTTTAAAGGCAAATACACACATGCATGATGCAGGGACGTTATTGGACATCCTTGGCAGTTTCTAAACTTGAGGCTGTCTTGCTATGTGCTAGCATGTTAGCCGTTAGCATGTTAGCATTTAAGCTAATTTACTCATGTCTAAAGGCAAATACACACATGGCATGATGTAGGGAGGTTATAGGACAACCTTGGCACTTTCTAAACTTGGGACTCTCTTGCTAGATGCTAGCATGATGGCTGTTAGCATGTTAGCATTTAAGCTAATTTGCTAATGTTTAAAGGCAAATACACACATGCATGATACAGGGACGTTATAGGACATCCTTGGCAGTTTCTAAACTTGAGGCTGTCTTGCTAGGTGCTAGCATGTTAGCCGTTAGCATGTTAGCATTTAAGCTAATTTGCTCATGTCTAAAGGCAAATACACACATGGCATGATGTAGGGAGGTTATAGGACAACCTTGGCACTTTCTAAACTTGGGACTTTCTTGCTAGGTGCTAGCATGATGACTGTTAGCATGTTAGCATTTAAGCTAATTTGCTCATGTTTAAAGGCAAATACACACATGCATGATGCAGGGACGTTATTGGACATCCTTGGCAGTTTCTAAACTTGAGGCTGTCTTGCTATGTGCTAGCATGTAAGCCGTTAGCATGTTAGCATTTAAGCTAATTTACTCATGTCTAAAGGCAAATACACACATGGCATGATGTAGGGAGGTTATAGGACAACCTTGGCACTTTCTAAACTTGGGACTCTCTTGCTAGATGCTAGCATGATGGCTGTTAGCATGTTAGCATTTAAGCTAATTTGCTAATGTTTAAAGGCAAATACACACATGCATGATACAGGGACGTTATAGGACATCCTTGGCAGTTTCTAAACTTGAGGCTGTCTTGCTAGGTGCTAGCATGTTAGCCGTTAGCATGTTAGCATTTAAGCTAATTTACTCATGTTTAAAGGCAAATACACACATGGCATGATGTAGGGAGTTTATAGGACAACCTTGGCACTTTCTAAACTTGAGGGCCTCTTGCTAGTTGCTAGCATGGTAGCCGTTAGCATGTTAGCATTTAAGCTAATTTACTTATGTCCACAGGCAAATTCACACATGGCATGATGTAGGGAGGTTATAGGACAACCTTGGCACTTTCTAAACTTGAGGCTCTCTTGCTAGGTGCTAGCATGACGACTGTTAGCATGTTAGCATTTAAGCTACTTTGCTCATGTTTAAAGGCAAATACACACATGCATGATGCGGGGACGTTATAGGACATCCTTGGCACGTTCTAAACTTGAGACTCTCTTGCTAGGTGCTAGCATGTTAGCCGTTAGCATGTTAGCATTTAAGCTAATTTGCTCACGTTTAAAGGCAAATACACACATGCATGATGCAGGGACGTCATAGGACATCCTTGGCAGTTTCTAAACTTAAGGCTGTCTTGCTAGGTGCTAGCATGTTAGCATTTAAGCTAATTTACTCATGTCTAAAGGCAAATACACACATGGCATGATGTAGGGAGGTTATAGGACAACCTTGGCACTTTCTATACTTGAGGCTCTCTTCCTAGGTGCTAGCATGATAACTGTTAGCATGTTAGCATTTAAGCTAATTTACTCATGTCTAAAGGCAAATACACACATGGCATGATGTAGGGAGGTTATAGGACAACCTTGGCACTTTCTAAACTTCAGGTCCTCTTGCTAGGTGCTAGCATGGTAGCCGTTAGCATGTTAGCATTTAAGCTAACTTACTCATGTCTAAAGGAAAATATACACATGACATGATGTAGGGAGGTTATAGGACAACCTTGGCACTTTGTAAACTTGAAACCCTCTTGCTAGATGCTAGCATGATGACTGTTAGCATGTTAGCATTTAAGCTAATTTGCTCACGTTTAAAGGCAAATACACACATGGCATGATGTAGGGAGGTGATCGGACAACCTTGGCACTTTCTAAACTTGGGACTCTCTTGCTAGGTGCTAGCATGATGACTGTTAGCATGTTAGCATTTAAGCTAATTTGCTCACGTTTAAAGGCAAATACACACATGCATGATGCAGGGACGTCATAGGACATCCTTGGCAGTTTCTAAACTTAAGGCTGTCTCGCTAGGTGCTAGCATGTTAGCATTTAAGCTCATTTACTCATGTCTAAAGGCAAATACACACATGGCATGATGTAGGGAGGTTATAGGACAACCTTGGCACTTTCTAAACTTGAGGCTCTCTTGCTAGGTGCTAGCATGATGACTGTTAGCATGTTAGCATTTTAGCTAATTTACTCATGTCTAAGGGCAAATACACACATGGCATGATGTGGGGACACTGTAGGACTGCCCCAAACTTTTCAGGACCTGAGGCTGTTTTGCTAGGTGTTAGCATGGTAGCCGTTAGCATGTTAGCATTTTCTCTAATTTTCTAAAGTTTAAAGGCAAATACACACTTGGCATGATGTGGGGACACTGTAGGACTGCCCCAAACTTTTCAGGACCTGAGGCTGTTTTGCTAGGTGTTAGCATGGTAGCCGTTGGCATGTTAGCTAATTTAATCACATTTAAAGGCAAATACACACTTGGCATGATGTGGGGACACTGTAGGATTGCCCCAAACTTTTCAGGACCGGAGATTGTTTTGCTAGGTGTTAGCATGGTAGCCGTTAGCATGTTAGCATTTAAGCTAATTTACTCATGTCTTCAGTCAAATACACATATGGCATGGTGTAGGGAGGTTATAGGACAACCTTGGCACTTTCTAAACTTGAGGCTCTCTTGCTAGGTGCTAGCATAATGATTGTAAGCATGTTAGCATTTAAGCTAATTTACTCACGTTTAAAGGCAAATACACACATGACATGATGTGGGGATGTTATAAGACAACCTTGGCACTTTCTCAACTTGATGCTCTCTTGCTAGGTGCTAGCGTGGTAGCCGTTAGCATGTTAGCATTTAAGCTAATTTACTCATGTCTAAAGGCAAATACACACAACGCATGATGTAGGGAGGTTATAGGACAACCTTGGCACTTTCTAAACTTGGGACTCTCTTGCTAGGTGCTAGCATGATGACTGTTAGCATGTTAGCATTTAAGCTAATTTGCTCACGTTTAAAGGCAAATACACACATGCATAATGCAGGGACGTCATAGGACATCCTTGGCAGTTTCTAAACTTAAGGCTGTCTTGCTAGGTGCTAGCATGTTAGCATGTTAGCATTTAAGCTAATTTACTCATGTCTAAAGGCAAATACACACATGGCATGATGTAGGGAGGTTATAGGACAACCTTGGCACTTTCTAAACTTGAGGCTCTCTTGCTAAGTGCTAGCATAATGATTGTTAGCATGTTAGCATTTAAGCTAATTTGCTCACGTTTAAAGGCAAATACACACATGCATGATGCAGGGACGTTATAGGACATCCTTGGTAGTTTCTCAACTTGATGCTCTCTTGCTAGGTGCTAGCATGGTAGCCGTTAGCACGTTAGCATTTAAGCTAATTTACTCATGTCTAAAGGCAAATACACACATGGCATGATGTAGGGAGGTTATAGGACAACCTTGGCACTTTCTCAACTTGATGCTCTCTTGCTAGGTGCTAGCATGGTAGCCGTTAGCATGTTAGCATTTAAGCTAATTTACTCATGTCTTCAGGCAAATACACATATGGCATGGTGTAGGGAGGTTATAGGACAACCTTGGCACTTTCTAAACTTGAGGCTCTCTTGCTAGGTGCTAGCATAATGATTATTAGCATGTTAGCTTTTAAGCTAATTTACTCATGTTTAAATGCAAATACACACATGACATGATGTGGGGAGGTTATAGGACAACCTTGGCACTTTCTCAACTTGATGCTCTCTTGCTAGGTGCTAGCATGGTAGCCGTTAGCATGTTAGCATTTAAGCTAATTTACTCATGTCTAAAGGCAAATACACACATGGCATGATGTAGGGAGGTTATAGGACAACCTTGGCACTTTCTAAACTTGAGGCTCTCTTGCTAGGTGTTAGCATAATGATTGTTAGCATGTTAGCATTTAAGCTAATTTACTCACGTTTAAAGGCAAATACACACAAGGTATGATGTAGGGAGGTGATAGGACAACCTTGACACTTTCTAAACTTGGGACTCTCTTGCTAGGTGCTAGCATGATGACTGTTAGCATGTTAGCATTTAAGCTAATTTGCTCACGTTTAAAGGCAAATACACACATGCATGATGCAGGGACGTCATAGGACATCCCTGGCAGTTTCTAAACTTAAGGCTGTCTTGCTAGGTGCTAGCATGTTAGCATTTAAGCTAATTTACTCATGTCTAAAGGCAAATACACACATGGCATGATGTAGGGAGGTTATAGGACAACCTTGGCACTTTCTAAACTTGAGGCTCTCTTGCTAGGTGCTAGCATAATGATTGTTAGCATGTTAGCATTTAAGCTAATTTACTCAAGTTTAAAGGCAATTACACACTTGGCATGATGTGGGGACACTATGGGACTGCATCAACTTTTTCCGTACTTGAGGCGTTCTTGCTAGGTGCTACCGCAGTAGCCGTTGGCCCACCGGGCCCGAGGTTCACAGCACAGGTGGCCAGTCCATCAAAATTTCCGCGGGAATTTTCTAGTTATTCTTATATCTTAATCTTCCACTTTTTGTGCGCGTAATGCGGCCAAAACCGCAAGAAGGACCCCCACACATGTTACACCGTCGGAATCGTGACGCTCGGGACTACAGCGGTATTTATTTTTTGGAACGTTTCGTGTAACCATGGCGACGCTATTTGCGATAGAAAAAAAAATCTAGATTAGGTACACCATTCTATTTTTAGAACAGCCGCATTCCAGAGAAAATGCTCTCTTGCTAGGTGCTAGCATGGTAGCCGTTAGCATGTTAGCATTTAAGCTAATTTACTCATGTCTTCAGGCAAATACACATATGGCATGGTGTAGGGAGGTTATAGGACAACCTTGGCACTTTCTAAACTTGAGGCTCTCTTGCTAGGTGCTAGCATGACGACTGTTAGCATGTTAACATTTAAGCTAATTTACTCATATTTAAAGGCAAATACACACATGGCATGATGTAGGGAGGTTATAGGACAACCTTGGCACTTTCTCAACTTGATGCTCTCTTGCTAGGTGCTAGCATGGTAGCCGTTAGCATGTTAGCATTTAAGCTAATTTACTCATGTCTTCAGGCAAATACACATATGGCATGGTGTAGGGAGGTTATAGGACAACCTTGGCACTTTCTAAACTTGAGGCTCTCTTGCTAGGTGCTAGCATAATGATTGTAGCATGTTAGCATTTAAGCTAATTTACTCACGTTTAAAGGCAAATACACACATGACATGATGTGGGGAGGCTATAGGACAACCTTGGTAGTTTCTAAACTTGAGGCTGTCTTGCTAGGTGCTAGCATGTTAGCCGTTAGCATGTTAACATTGAAGCTAATTTACTCATGTCTAAAGGCAAATACACACATGGCATGATGTAGGGAGGTCATAGGACAACCTTGGCAGTTTCTAAACTTAAGGCTGTCTTGCTAGGTGCTAGCATGTTAGCATGTTAGCATTTAAGCTAATTTACTCATGTCTGAAGGCAAATGCACACATGGCATGATGTAGGGAGGTCATAGGACAACCTTGGCAGTTTCTAAACTTGAGGCTCTCTTGCTAGGTGCTAGCATGGTAGCCGTTAGCATGTTAGCATTTAAGCTAATTTACTCATGTCTTCAGGCAAATACACACATGGCATGGTGTAGGGAGGTTATAGGACAACCTTGGCGCTTTCTAAACTTGAGGCTCTCTTGCTAGGTGCTAGCATGATAACTGTTAGCATGTTAGCATCAAAGCTAATTTACTCACGTTTAAAGGCAAATACACACATGGCATGATGTAGGGAGGTTATAGGACAACCTTGGCACTTTCTAAACTTGATGCTCTCTTGCTAGGTGCTAGCATGGTAGCCGTTAGCATGTTAGCATTTAAGCTAATTTACTCATGTCTTCAGGCAAATACACATATGGCATGGTGTAGGGAGGTTATAGGACAACCTTGGCACTTTCTCAACTTGATGCTCTCTTGCTAGGTGCTAGCATGGTAGCCGTTAGCATGTTAACATTTAAGCTAATTTACTCATGTCTAAAGGCAAATACACACATGGCATGATGTAGGGAGGTTATAGGACAACCTTGGCACTTTCTAAACTTGAGGCTCTCTTGCTAGGTGCTAGCATAATGATTGTTAGCATGTTAGCATTTAAACTAATTAACTCACGTTTAAAGGCAAATACACACATGGCATGATGTAGGGAGGTGATAGGACAACCTTGGCACTTTCTAAACTTGGGACTCTCTTGCTAGGTGCTAGCATGATGACTGTTAGCATGTTAGCATTTAAGCTAATTTGCTCACGTTTAAAGGCAAATACACACATGCATGATGCAGGGACATCATAGGACATCCTTGGCAGTTTCTAAACTTAAGGCTGTCTTGCTAGGTGCTAGCATGTTAGCATTTAAGCTAATTTACTCATGTCTAAAGGCAAATACACACATGGCATGATGTAGGGAGGTTATAGGACAACCTTGGCACTTTCTAAACTTGAAACGCTCTTGCTAGGTGCTAACATGGTAGCCGTTAGCATGTTAGCATTTAAGCTAATTTACTCATGTCTAAAGGCAAATACACACATGGCATGATGTAGGGAGGTTATAGGACAACCTTGGCACTTTCTAAACTTGAGGCTGTCTTGCTAGGTGCTAGCATAATGATTGTTAGCATGTTAGCTTTTAAGCTAATTTACTCACGTTTAAAGGCAAATATACACATGACATGATGTGGGGAGGTTATAGGACAACCTTGGTAGTTTCTAAACTTGAGGCTGTCTTGCTAGGTGCTAGCATGTTAGCCGTTAGCATGTTAGCATTTAAGCTAATTTACTCATGTCTGAAGGCAAATACACACATGGCATGATGCAGGGATGTTATAGGACAACCTTGGCACTTTCGAAACTTGGGACTCTCTTGCTAGGTGCTAGCATGATGACTGTTAGCATGTTAGCATTTAAGCTAATTTGCTCATGTTTAAAGGCAAATACACACATGCATGATGCAGGGACGTTATAGGACAACCTTGGCACTTTCTAAACTTGAGGGTCTCTTGCTAGGTGCTAGCATGACAACTGTTAGCATGTTAGCATTTAAGCTAATTTACTCACGTTTGAAGGCATATACACACATGGCATGATATAGGGAGGTTGAAGGACAACCTTGGCACTTTCTAAACTTGGGACTCTCTTGCTAGGTGCTAGCATGATGACTGTTAGCATGTTAGCATTTAAGCTAATTTGCTCATGTTTAAAGGCAAATACACACATGCATGATGCAGGGACGTTATAGGACATCCTTGGCACTTTCTAAACTTGAGGCTCTCTTGCTAGGAGCTAGCATAATGACTGTTAGCGTGTTAGCAAATAAGCTAATTTACTCACGTTTAAAGGCAAATACACACATGGCATGATGTGGGAAGGTTATAGGACAACCTTGGTAGTTTCTAAACTTGAGGCTGTCTTGCTAGGTGCTAGCATGTTAGCCATTAGCATGTTAGCATTTAAGCTAATTTACTCACGTTTAAAGGCAAATATACACATGACATGATGTGGGAAGGTTATAGGACAACCTTGGTAGTTTCTAAACTTGAGGCTGTCTTGCTAGGTGCTAGCATGTTAGCCATTAGCATGTTAGCATTTAAGCTAATTTACTCATGTCTAAAGGCAAATACACACATGGCATGATGTAGGGATGTTATAGGACAACCTTGGCACTTTCTAAACTTGGGACTCTCTTGCTAGGTGCTAGCATGATGACTGTTAGCATGTTAGCATTTAAGCTAATTTGCTCATGTTTAAAGGCAAATACACACATGCATGATGCAGGGACGTTATAGGTCATCCTTGGCAGTTTCTAAACTTGAGGCTCTTTTGCTAGGTGCTAGCATGGTAGCCGTTAGCATGTTAGTATTTAAGCTAATTTACTCATGTCTAAAGCCAAATACATACATGGCATGATGTAGGGAGGTTATAGGACAACCTTGGCGCTTTCTAAACTTGAGGCTCTCTTGCTAGGTGCTAGCATGAAAACTGTTAGCATGTTAGCATCTAAGCTAATTTACTCACGTTTAAAGGCAAATACACACATGGCTTGATATAGGGAGGTTATAGGACAACCTTGGCACTTTGTAAACTTGAAACCCTCTTGCTAGGTGCTAGCATGGTAGCCGTTAGCATGTTAGCATTTAAGCTAATTTACTCACGTTTAAAGGCAAATACACACATGACATGATGTGGGGAGGTTATAGGACAACCTTGGCACTTTCTCAGTTTGATGCTCTCTTGCTAGGTGCTAGCGTGGTAGCCGTTAGCTTGTTAGCATTTAAGCTAATTTACTCATGTCTAAAGGCAAATACACACATGGCATGATGTAGGGAGGTCATAGGACAACCTTGGCAGTTTCTAAACTTGAAACCCTCTTGCTAGGTGCTAGCATGGTAGCCGTTAGCATGTTAGCATTTAAGCTAATTTACTCATGTCTAAAGCCAAATACACATATGGCATGGTGTAGGGAGGTTATAGGACAACCTTGGCGCTTTCTAAACTTGAGGCTCTCTTGCTAGGTGCTAGCATAATGATTGTTAGCATGTTAGCATTTAAGCTAATTTACTCACGTTTAAAGGCAAATACACACATGTCATGATGTGGGGAGGTTATAGGACAACCTTGGTAGTTTCTAAACTTGAGGCTGTCTTGCTAGGTGCTAGCATGTTAGCCGTTAGCATGTTAGCATTCAAGCTAATTTACTCACGTTTAAAGGAAAATACACACATGGCATGATGTAGGGAGGTTATAGGACAACCTTGGCACTTTCTAAACTTGAAACCCTCTTGCTAGGTGCTAACATGGTAGCCGTTAGCATGTTAGCATTTAAGCTAATTTACTCATGTCTAAAGGCAAATACACACATGGCATGATGTAGGGAGGTTATAGGACAACCTTGGCACTTTCTCAACTTGATGCTCTCTTGCTAGGTGCTAGCATGGTAGCCGTTAGCATGTTAGCATTTAAGCTAATTTACTCATGTCTTCAGGCAAATACACATATGGCATGGTGTAGGGAGGTTATAGGACAACCTTGGCACTTTCTAAACTTGAGGCTCTCTTGCTAGGTGCTAGCATGACGACTGTTAGCATGTTAGCATTTAAGCTAATTTACTCACATTTAAAGGCAAATACACACATGGCATGATATAGGGAGGTTATAGGACAACCTTGGCACTTTCTAAACTTGAGGCTCTCTTGCTAGGTGCTAGCATGATAACTGTTAGCATGTTAACATTTAAGCAATTTACTCACGTTTAAAGGCAAATACACTTATGGCATGATATAGGGAGGTTATAGGTCAACCTTGGTAGTTTCTAAACTTGAGGCTGTCTTGCTAGGTGCTAGCATGTTAGCCGTTAGCATGTTAGCATTTAAGCTAATTTACTCATGTCTAAAGGCAAATACACACATGGCATGATGTAGGGATGTTATAGGACAACCTTGGCACTTTCTAAACTTGGGACTCTCTTGCTAGGTGCTAGCATGATGACTGTTAGCATGTTAGCATTTAAGCTAATTTGCTCATGTTTAAAGGCAAATACACATATGCATGATGCAGGGACGTTATAGGACATCCTTGGCAGTTTCTAAACTTGAGGCTCTCTTGCTAGGTGCTAGCATGTTAGCCGTTAGCATGTTACCATTTAAGCTAATTTACTCATGTCTAAAGGCAAATACACACATGGCATGATGTAGGGAGGTTATAGGACAACCTTGGCACTTTCTAAACTTGAGGGTCTCTTGCTAGGTGCTAGCATGATAACTGTTAGCATGTTAGCATTTAAGCTAATTTACTCACGTTTAAAGGCATATACACACATGGCATGATGTAGGGAGGTTGAAGGACAACCTTGGCACTTTGTAAACTTGAAGCTCTCTTGCTAGGTGCTAGCATGTTAGCCGTTAGCATGTTAGCATTTAAGCTAATTTGCTCATGTTTAAAGGCAAATACACATATGCATGATGCAGGGACGTTATAGGACATCCTTGGCACTTTCTAAACTTGGGACTCTCTTGCTAGGTGCTAGCATGATGACTGTTAGCATGTTAGCATTTAAGCTAATTTGCTCATGTTTAAAGGCAAATACACACATGCATGATGCAGGGACGTTATAGGACATCCTTGGCACTTTCTAAACTTGAGGCTCTCTTGCTAGGTGCTAGCATAATGACTGTTAGCGTGTTAGCATATAAGCTAATTTACTCACGTTTAAAGGCAAATACACACATGGCATGATGTGGGGAGGTTATAGGACAACCTTGGCAGTTTCTAAACTTAAGGCCCTCTTGCTAGGTGCTAGCATGGTAGCCGTTAGCACATTAGCATTTAAGCCAATTTACTCATATCTAAAGGCAAATACACACATGGCATGATATAGGGAGGTTGAAGGACAACCTTGGCACTTTGTAAACTTGAAACCCTCTTGCTAGGTGCTAGCATGTTAGATGTTAGCATGTTAGCATTTAAGCTAATTTACTCATATCTAAAGGCAAATACACACATGGCATGATGTCGGGAGGTTATAGGACAACCTTGGCACTTTTTAAACTTGAGGCTCTCTTGCTAGGTGCTAGCATGATAACTGTTAGCATGTTAAGATTTAAGCTAATTTACTCATGCCTAAAGGCTACTAAGCACATGTCATGATGTGGGGAGGTTATAGGACAACCTTGGTTCTTTCTAAACTTGAGGCCCTCTTGCTAGGTGCTAGCATGATAACTGTTAGCATGTTAGCATTTTAGCTAATTTACTCATGTCTAAAGGAAAATACACACATGGCATGATGTGGGGATACTGTAGGACTGACCCAAACTTTTCAGGAAATGAGGCTGTTTTGCTACGTGTTAGCACGGTAGCTGTTAGCATGTTAGCATTTTAGCTAATTTACTCAAGTTTAAAGGCAAATACACACTTGGCATGATGTGGGGACACTATGGGACTGCATCAACCTTTTCCGTACTTGAGGCTTTCTTGCTAGGTGCTACCGCGGTAGCCGTTGGCGCACCGGGCCCGAGGTTCACAGCACAGGTGGCCAGTCCATCAAAATTTCCGCGGGAATTTTCTAGTTATTATTATTAGGGCTCGAGCACTGACCAGTGCGAAAGCCCTATTGTAATCGTAATGTTTATTAGGGCTCGAGCACTGACCAGTGCGAAAGCCCTATTGTAATTAATTATTACTATTATTATTATTAGGGCTCGAGCACTGACCAGTGCGAAAGCCCTATTGTAATCGTAATGTTTATTATTATTATTATTATTATTCTGCCAACCGTCGGCCTTTTTGAGGGCCTCAACATGCCCGAAAACTCACCAAATTTGCTGAGCGCATCAGGTCTGGCGAAAAATTTTATATTTTATGGGTTTCAAATATAATGTTCCAAAATTGGCTCTCTAGCGCCACCTTGAATTTTAAAAAAAATTAGCCCCCGCCACCAGTTTCACCGATCGTCACGAAACTTGGTGGAGACGTCTATCATGACAGGACGGACCAAAAAGTCTCAAGAACCCATATTGGAAAACGAACAGGAAGTTGGCCATTTTGGATGGCGGCGGCCTTTTTCGGCCCAGAAGTTGGGGTCGTATCTCGACGAACTCCTCCTAGGGGGTTTGACCGAATGAGTCCGTTGTAGCATCAACGGACACTAGACGGCTGGCCGACGTTAAATTGCGAAGGATTTTGGGATATTCCATACGATGTGGGCGTGGCACGCCCCCAAATTTTGCCCTTTTTCATCTGCCCGGGCCTTGCACGCTGAGCGTAACTGTAGACGTGAATAACTTGGCTCCACGTGGTCAGATCTTCATCATACTTGGTACATGTGATCATGGCCCCGTCCCGAACGTCCCCGTAGGTCACTTCCTGATTTCGTCGCAGCGCCACCTATTGGCGACAGGCTAAAGGCGTGTCATCTACATGAGGCCTTTTCTGGCAGGAGATTCATCAGATGAACACCGAGGTCACAAGGTCACTGCCTGACAGCCTGGTGAAGCCTGTTGATGGACCATGATGCAGGAAAAGCGCACGTGGTGGGCGTGGCCTGGCGGCGAATGCTCAGGCCTCGCCGTTTACATAGAAAGGGTCATCATTCGCCCGCAGAAGGTCGCATGTGCTTGAAAACTCATAAGGGGGGGCAGATTCCAAGCCTGAGGGCCCTGGTGGGGCCCCCATTTGAAACCAAGCCAAATTGACTCACTAGCGCCACCTACAAGTTTTAAAATAATTATCCCTCGCCTCCCGTTGCACGTATGGGCATGATTTTCGGAGGAGACATCACTCGTGACAGGACGCACAAAAAAGTCTCAAGAACCCATGTTCGAAAACCAACAGGAAGTCGGCCATTTTAGGTGGCGGCGGCCATTTGGGGGAGGATGTAGGGGTCGTATCTCGACGAACTCCTCCTAGGGGGTTTGACCGAATGAGTCCGTTGTAGCATCAACGGACACTAGACGGATGGCCCACATTAAATTGCGAAGGATTTTGGGCTGCTACTTAGGATGTGGGCGTGGCACGCCACCAAACTTTCACTTTAACCTTAACTTTTACCTTATCTGGCCCAGCCTGGTGTCTGGCCTTGCCTTGAAGCAATGTACATCAAAGTCAATACACAGTTTGACTGACAGACTGATGATGTCAGTTGATGGACTATGATGTGTGTAAAGCACATGTGGTGGGCGTGGCCACGGCGAATGGTCAGCCTTCGCCATTGACCATCGAAGGCTCATAATTTGCCCGCAGAAGGTCACAGGCTGCTGAAATCTTACACGTAAGGTCAGAATCCAGGCCTGAGCGCCCTGGTGGTGCTCCCATTTGACACCAATCTAAATTGACACACTAGCGCCACCTAGAAGTTTCAATTCATTATCCCTCACCACCCGTTGCACGTATCACTATGATTTTCGGTGGAGAAGTCTATCATGACAGGACGCACCTAACGCTCCAGAACCCATGTTCAAAACACAGCGCCACCAACTGGTGGAAATGTATATCTGCCGTAACTTCCTTATACATGGTCGGATCGTCTCCAATTTTTTTTGGGTGGGTTCGGTCACCTTCCAGTCTGTGACTGTGTGTGTATATATAGACTCTATAGCGCCACCAACTGGTGGAAATGTATATCTGCCGCAACTTCCTTCCACATGGTCGGATCAGTCCCAAATTTTTTCTGGTGGTTTGGGGTACCCTCTGGTCTATGACTGTGTGTGTACATAGACTGTATAGCGCCACCGACTGGCGAAAATGTATATCTGCCGTAACTTTGTTATGCATGGTCGGATTGTCTCCACATTTTTTTTCCTGGGTTGGGTCACCCTCTAGTCTGTGACCAGGTGTGTATATAGACTCTATAGCGCCACCAACTGGTGAAAATGTATATCTGCCCTAACTTCCTCCTACATGGTCGGATCTGCCCGAATTTTTTTCCGGTGGTTCGGGGTACCCTCTGGATTGTGACTGTGTGTGTACATAGACTGTATAGCGCCACCAACTGGCGAAAATGTATATCTGCCGTAACTTCGTTATGCATGGTCGGATCGTCTCCACATTTTTTTTGCTGGGTTGGGTCACCCTCCACTCTGTCACCTGGTGTGTATATACGTAGACTCTATAGCACCACCAACTGGTGAAAATGTATATCTGCCCTAACTTCCTCCCACATGGTCGGATCTGCCCGAATTTTTTTCCGGTGGTTCGTGGTACACTCTGGTCTATGACAGTGTGTGTACATACGCTATAGCGCCACCAACTGGTGGAAATGTATATCTGCCGTAACTTCCTTCCGCACGGTCGGATCGGCACCTAATTTTTTCTGGTGGTTCGGGGTACCCTCCGGTCCGTTACCGTGTGGGCGCATAGACTGTATAGCGCCACCCACAGGCGGAAACGTATATCCGCCGCAAGTACCTACCGCACGGTCCGATCGTCGGGAATTTTTTTATGGCTGTTCGGGGCGTCGGACGGGACGTGACCGCGCACCCGCATCGCCGCCGGCGTCGCCCCCTCCTGGCGGAAAATTGCAAGTGCCGTAACTCCCTTACCGCTTATCCCATCGCCGCGGTTTTTCGTACGGCGCGTCCGCGCGCCCGTCCGGACACACGCGTGCCCCGACCCGCGCGTGCCCCGACCCGCGCGTACCCCCGACCCGCGCGTACCCCCCACCCGCGCGTACCCCCGACCCGCGCGTACCCCCGACCGCGTCGGGGTGCTCGAGCCCGCTCATCACTGCTTGCAGTTTTAATTATTATTATTATTATTATTATTATTATTATTATTCTGCCAACCGTCGGCCTTTTTGAGGGCCTCAACATGCCCGAAAACTCACCAAATTTGGCGAGCGCATCAGGTCTGGCGAAAAATTTTATATTTTATGGGTTTCAAATATAATGTTCCAAAATTGGCTCTCTAGCGCCACCTTGAATTTTAAAAAAAATTAGCCCCCGCCACCACTTTCACCGATCGTCACGAAACTTGGTGGAGACGTCTATCGTGACAGGACGGACCAAAAAGTCTCAAGAACCCATATTGGAAAACGAACAGGAAGTCGGCCATTTTGGATGGCGTCGGCCTTTTTCGGGCCAGAAGTTGGGGTCGTATCTCGACGAACTCCTCCTAGGGGGTTTGACCAAATGAGTCCGTTCTTGCATCAACGGACACTAGACGGATGGCCGACGTTAGATTGCGAAGGATTTTGGGATATTCCATACGATGTGGGCGTGGCACGCCCCCAAATTTTGCCCTTTTTCATCTGTCCGGGCCTTGCACGCTGAGCGTAACTGTAGACGTGAATAACTTGGCTCCACGTGGTCAGATCTTCATCATCCTTGGTACATGTGATCATGGCCCCGCCCCGAACGTCCCCGTAGGTCACTTCCTGATTTCGTCGCAGCGCCACCTATCGGCGACAGGCTAAAGGCGTGTCATCTACATGAGGCCTTTTCTGCCAGGAGATTCATCAGATGAACACCGAGTTCACAAGGTCACTGCCTGACAGCCTGGTGAAGCCTGTTGATGGAGCATGATGCAGGAAAAGCGCACGTGGTGGGCGTGGCCTGGCGGCGAATGCTCAGGCCTCGCCGTTTACAAAGAAAGGGTCATCATTCGCCCGCAGAAGGTCGCATGTGCTTGAAAACTCATAAGGGGGGGCAGATTCCAGGCCTGAGGGCCCTGGTGGGGCCCCCATTTGAAACCAAGCCAAATTGACTCACTAGCGCCACCTACAAGTTTTAAAATAATTATCCCTCGCCTCCCGTTGCACGTATGGGCATGATTTTCGGAGGAGACATCACTCGTGACAGGACGCACAAAAAAGTCTCAAGAACCCATGTTCAAAAACCAACAGGAAGTCCGCCATTTCAGGTGGCGGCGGCCATTTGGGGGAGGATGTAGGGGTCGTATCTCGACGAACTCCTCCTAGGCGGTTTGACCGAATGAGTCCGTTGTAGCATCAACGGACACTAGACGGATGGCCCACATTAAATTGCGAAGGATTTTGGGCTGTGACATAGGATGTGGGCGTGGCACGCCACCAAACTTTTACTTTAACCTTAACTTTTACCTTATCTGGCCCTGCCTGGTGTCTGGCCTTGCCTTGAAGCCATGTACATCAAAGTCAATACTCAGTTTGACTGACAGACTGATGATGTCAGTTGATGGACTATGATGTGTGTAAAGCACATGTGGTGGGCGTGGCCACGGCGAATGGTCAGCCTTCGCCATTGACCATCGAAGGCTCATATTTCGCCCGCAGAAGGTCACAGGCTGCTGAAATCTTACACGTAAGGTCAGAATCCAGGCCTGAGCGCCCTGGTGGTGCTCCCATGTGACACCAATCTAAATTGACACACTAGCGCCACCTAGAAGTTTCAATTCATTATCCCTCGCCACCCGTGGCACGTATCACTATGATTTTCGGTGGAGACGTCTATCATTACAGGACGCACCTAACGCTCCAGAACCCATGTTCAAAACACAGCGCCACCAACTGGTGGAAATGTATATCTGCCGTAACTTCCTGATTCATGGTCAGATTGTCTTGACATTTTTTTTGGTGTGTTGGGTCAATCTCTGGTCTGTTATACTGTGTGTACATAGACTGTATAGCGCCACCAACTGGTGGAAATGTATATCAGCTGTAACTTCCTTCCACATGGTCGGATCGGCCCCAAATTTTTTCTGGTGGTTTGGGGTACCCTCTGGTCTATGACTGTGTGTGGACATAGACTGTATAGCGCCACCAACTGGCGAAAATGTATATCTGCCGCAACTTCCTTATGCATGGTCGGATCGTCTCCACATTTTTTTGGCTGGGTTGGGTCAATCTCTGGTCTGTTATACTGTGTGTACATAGACTCTATAGCGCCACCAACTGGTGGAAATGTATATTAGCTGTAACTTCCTTCCACATGGTGGGATCGGTCCCAAATTTTTTTTCCGGGTTTGGTCACCCTCCACTCTGTGACTGGGTGTGTACATACAGTCTATAGCGCCACCAATTGGTGAAAATGTACATCTGCCGTAACTTCCTTCCACATGGTCGGATCGGTCCCAAATTTTTTCTGGTGGTTTGGGGTAACCTCTGGTCTATGACTGTGTGTGTACATAGACTCTATAGCGCCACCAACTGGTGGAAATGTATATCACCTGTAATTTCCTTCCACATTGTCGGATCGTCTCCAAATTTTTTTGGGTGGGTTCGGTCACCCTCCAGTCTGTGACTGTGTGTGTATATAGACTCTATAGCGCCACAACTGGTGGAAATGTATATCAGCTGTAACTTCCTTCCACATGGTCGGATCAGGCCAAAATTTTTTCTGGTGGTTCGGGGTACCCTCCCGTCTATGACTGGGTGTGTACATATACTCTATAGCGCCACCAACTGGTGAAAATGTATATCTGCCGTAACTTCCTCCCACTTGGTCCGATCTGCCCAAATTTTTTTCTGGTGGTTTGGGGTACCCTCTGGTCTATGACTGTGTGTGTACATAGACTCTATAGCGCCACCAACTGGTGGAAATGTATATCAGCCGTAACTTCCTTCCGCACGGTCGGATCCGCACCTAATTTTTTCTGGTGGTTCGGGGTACCCTCCGGTCTGTTACCATGTGGGCGCATAGACTGTATAGCGCCACCAACAGGCGGAAACGTATATCCGCCACAAGTACCTACCGCACGGTCCGATTGTTGCGAATTTTTTTATGGCGGTTCGGGACATCGGACGGGACTTGACCGCGCACCCGCCTCGCCGCCGGCGTCGCCCCCTCCTGGCGGAAATTTGTAAATGCCGTAAATCCCTTACCACTTATCCCATCGCCGCGGTTTTTCGTACGGCGCGTCTGCGCGCCCGTCCGGACACGCGCGCGCCCCCGACCCGCGCGTACCCCCGACCGTGTCGGGGTGCTCGAGCCCGCTCATCACTGCTTGCAGTTTTAATTAGGGCTCGAGCACTGACCAGTGCGAAAGCCCTATTGTAATCGTAATGTTTATTATTAGGGCTCGAGCACTGACCAGTGCGAAAGCCCTATTGTAATCGTTCCGTTTTTTATTATTATTATTATTCTGACGAAAGGACGGCCATTTTGAGGGCCTGAACATGCCCGAAAACTCACCAAATTTTGCAAGCGCGTCAGGTCTGGCGAAAATTTCGATCTGGTGGGGGTCCCGAAAACACTGTTCCAAAATTGACTATCTAGCGCCACCTTTTATTTTTAAAAAAATTGGCCCCCGCCACCAGTTTCACCGATCGTCACGAAACTTGGTGGAGACGTCTATCATGACAGGACGGACCAAAAAGTCTCAAGAACCCATATTGTAAAACGAACAGGAAGTTGGCCATTTTGGATGGCGGCGGCCTTTTTCGGGCCAGAAGTTGGGGTCGTATCTCGACGAACTCCTCCTAGGGGGTTTGACCGAATGAGTCCGTTGTTGCATCAACGGACACTAGACGGATGGCCGACGTTAAATTGCGAAGGATTTTGGGATATTCCATACGATGTGGGCGTGGCACGCCCCCAAATTTTGCCCTTTTTCATCTGTCCGGGCCTTGCACGCTGAGCGTAACTGTAGACGTGAATAACTTGGCTCCACGTGGTCAGATCTTCATTATACTTGGTACATGTGATCATGGCCCCGCCCCGAAGGTCCCCGTAGGTCACTTCCTGATTTCGTCGCAGCGCCACCTATTGGCGACAGGCTAAAGGCGTGTCATCTACATGAGGCCTTTTCTGGCAGGAGATTCATCAGATGAACACCGAGGTCACAAGGTCACTGCCTGACAGCCTGGTGAAGCCTGTTGATGGACCATGATGCAGGAAAAGCGCACGTGGTGGGCGTGGCCTGGCGGCGAATGCTCAGGCCTCGCCGTTTACAAAGAAAGGGTCATCATTCGCCCGCAGAAGATCGCATGTGCTTGAAAACTCATAAGGGGGGGCAGATTCCAGGCCAAGCTTGAAACCAAGCCAAATTGACTCACTAGCGCCACCTACAAGTTTTAAAATAATTATCCCTCGCCTCCCGTTGCACGTATGGGCATGATTTTCGGAGGAGACATCACTCGTGACAGGACGCACAAAAAAGTCTCAAGAACCCATGTTCAAAAACCAACAGGAAGTCGGCCATTTTAGGTGGCGGCGGCCATTTGGGGGAGGATGTAGGGGTCGTATCTCGACGAACTCCTCCTAGGGGGTTTGACCGAATGAGTCCGTTGTAGCATCAACGGACACTAGACGGATGGCCCACGTTAAATTGCGAAGGATTTTGGCCTGCTACTTAGGATGTGGGCGTGGCACGCCACCAAACTTTTACTTTAACCTGAACTTTTACCTTATCTGGCCCTGCCTGGTGTCTGGCCTTGCATTGAAGCAATGTACATCAAAGTCAATACACAGTTTGACTGACAGACTGATGATGTCAGTCGATGGACTATGATGTGTGTAAAGCACATGTGGTGGGCGTGGCCACGGCGAATGGTCAGCCTTCGCCATTGACCATCGAAGGCTCATTTTTCGCCCGCAGAAGGTCACAGGCTGCTGAAATCTTACACGTAAGGTCAGAATCCAGGCCTGAGCGCCCTGGTGGTCCTCCCATGTGACACCAATCTAAATTGACACACTAGCGCCACCTAGAAGTTACAATTCATTATCCCTCGCCACCCGTTGCACGTATCACTATGATTTTTGGTGGAGAGGTCTATCATGACAGGACGCACCTAACCCTCCAGAACCCAGGTTCAAAACACAGCGCCACCAACTGGTGGAAATGTATATCACCTGTAACTTCCTTCCACATGGTCGGATCCTTTCCAAATTTTTTTGGGTGGGTTCGGTCACCCTCCAGTCTGTGACTGTGTGTGTATATAGACTCCATAGCGCCACAACTGGTGGAAATGTATATCAGCTCTAACTTCCTTCCAAATTGTCGGATCTGCCCCAATTTTTTTCTGGTGGTTTGGGGTACCCTCTGGTCTATGACAGTGTGTGTACATACACTATAGCGCCACCAACTGGTGGAAATGTATATCAGCTGTAACTTCCTTCCACATGGTCGCATCGGCCCCAATTTTTTTCTGGTGGTTTGGGGTACCCTCTGGTCTATGATTGTGTGTGTACATAGACTGTATAGCGCCACCAACTGGTGGAAATGTATATCTGCCGTAACTTTCTCCCACATGGTCGGATCTGCCCGAATTTTTTTCTGGTGGTTCGGGGTACCCTCTGGTCTATGACAATGTGTGTACATACGCTATAGCGCCTCCAACTGGTGGAAATGTATATCAGCTGTAACTTCCTTCTACATGGTCGGATCAGTCCCAAATTTTTTCTGGTGGTCTGGGGTACCCTCTGGTCTATGACTGTGTGTATACATAGACTCTATAGCGCCACCAACTGGTGGAAATGTATATAGCCGTAACTTCCTTCCACATGGTCGGATCGTCTCTAAATTTTTTTTGGTCGGTCGGGTCACCCTCCACTCTTTGGATCTGCGTGTCCATAGACTCTATAGCGCCACCAACTGGTGGAAATGTATATCTGCCGTAACTTCCTCCCACATGGTCGGATCTGCCCGAATTTTTTTCTGGTGGTTCGGGGTACCCTCTGGTCTATGAAAGTGTGTGTACATACGCTATAGCGCCACCAACTGGTGGAAATGTATATCAGCCGTAACTTCTTTCCGCACCGTCGGATCCGCACCTAATTTTTTCTGGTGGTTCGGGGTACCCTCCGGTCCGTTACCATGTGGGCGCATAGACTGTATAGCGCCACCAACAGGCGGAAACGTATATCCGCCACAAGTACCTACCGCACGGTCCGATCATTGCTAATTTTTTATGGCGGTTCGGGACGTCGGACGGGACTTGACCGCGCACCCGCCTCGCCGCCGGCGTCGCCCCCTCCTGGCGGAAATTTGTAAATGCCGTTAATCCCTTACCGCTTATCCGATCGCCGCGGTTTTTCGTACGGCGCGTCCGCACGCCCGTCCGGTCGCGCGCGCGCCCCCGACCCGCGCGTACCCCCGACCGCGTCGGGGTGCTCGAGCCCGCTCATCACTGCTTGCAGTTTTAATTATTATTATTATTCTGACAAAATGACGGCCTTTTTGAGGGCCTGAACATGCCCGAAAACTCACCAAATTGGGCAAGCGCATCAGGTCTGGCGAAAAATTTGATATTTTATGGGTTTCAAATATAATGTTCCAAAATTGTCTCTCTAGCGCCACCTTGAATTTAAAAAAAAATTAGCCCCCGCCACCACTTTCACCGATCGTCACGAAACTTGGTGGAGACGTCTATCGTGACAGGACGGACCAAAAAGTCTCAAGAACCCATATTGGAAAACGAACAGGAAGTCGGCCATTTTAGATGGCGCCGGCCTTTTTCGGGCCAGAAGTTGGGGTCGTATCTCGACGAACTCCTCCTAGGGCGTTTGACCGAATGAGTCCGTTGTTGCATCAACGGACACTCGACGGATGGCCGACGTTAAATTGCGAAGGATTTTGGGATATTCCGTACGATGTGGGCGTGGCACGCCCCCAAATTTTGCCCTTTTTCATCTGTCCGGGCCTTGCACGCTGAGCGTAACTGTAGACGTGAATAACTTGGCTCCACGTGGTCAGATCTTCATCATACTTGGTACATGTGATCATGTTCCCGCCCCGAAGGTCCCAGTAGGTCACTTCCTGATTTCGTCACAGCGCCACCTATTGGCGACAGGCTAAAGGCGTGTCATCTACATGAGGCCTTTTCTGGCAGGAGATTCATCAGATGAACACCGAGGTCACAAGGTCACTGCCTGACAGCCTGGTGAAGCCTGTTGATGGACCATGATGCAGGAAAAGCGCACGTGGTGGGCGTGGCCTGGCGGCGAATGCTCAGGCCTCGCCGTTTACAAAGAAAGGGTCATCATTCGCCCGCAGAAGGTCGCATGTGCTTGAAAACTCATAAGGGGGGGCAGATTCCAGGCCTGAGGGCCCTGGTGGGGCCCCCATTTGAAACCAAGCCAAATTGACTCACTAGCGCCACCTACAAGTTTTAAAATAATTATCCCTCGCCTCCCGTTGCACGTATGGGCATGATTTTCGGAGGAGACATCACTCGTGACAAGACGCACAAAAAAGTCTCAAGAACCCATGTTCAAAAACCAACAGGAAGTCCGCCATTTTAGGTGGCGGCGGCCATTTGGGGGAGGATGTAGGGGTCGTATCTCGACAAACTCCTCCTAGGGGGTTTGACCGAATGAGTCCGTTGTAGCATCAACGGACACTAGACGGATGGCCCACGTTAAATTGCGAAGGATTTTGGGCTGCTACTTAGGATGTGGGCGTGGCACGCCACCAAACTTTTACTTTAACCTTAACTTTTACCTTATCTGGCCCTGCCTGGTGTCTGGCCTTGCCTTGAAGCAATGTACATCAAAGTCAATACACAGTTTGACTGACAGACTGATGATGTCAGTTGATGGACTATGATTTGTGTAAAGCACATGTGGTGGGCGTGGCCACGGCGAATGGTCAGCCTTCGCCATTGACCATCGAAGGCTCATATTTTGCCCGCAGAAGGTCACAGGCTGCTGAAATCTTACACGTAAGGTCAGAATCCAGGCCTGAGCGCCCTGGTGGTGCTCCCATGTGACACCAATCTAAATTGACACACTAGCGCCACCTAGAAGTTTCAATTCATTATCCCTCGCCACCCGTGGCACGTATCACTATGATTTTCGGTGGAGACGTCTATCATGACAGGACGCACCTAACGCTCCAGAACCCATGTTCAAAACACAGCGCCACCAACTGGTGGAAATGTATATCTGCCGTAACTTCCTGATTCATGGTCAGATTGTCTTGAAATTTTTTTGGGTGTGTTGGGTCAATCTCTGGTCTGTTATACTGTGTGTACATAGACTGTATAGCGCCACCAACTGGTGGAAATGTATATCACCTGTAACTTCCTTCCACATGGTCGGATCGTCTCCAAATTTTTTTGGGTGGGTTCGGTCACCCTCCAGTCTGTGACTGTGTGTGTATATAGATTCTATAGCGCCACCAACTGGTGGAAATGTATATCTGCTGTAACTTCCTGATTCATGGTCAGATTGTCTTGAAATTTTTTTTGGTGTGTTGGGTCAATCTCTGGTCTGTTATACTGTGTGTACATAGACTGTATAGCGCCACCAACTGGTGGAAATGTATATCACCTGTAACTTCCTTCCACATGGTCGGATCGGCCCCAAATTTTTTCTGGTGGTCTGGGGTACCCTCTGGTCTATGACTGTGTGTGTACATAGACTGTATAGCTCCACCAACTGGCGAAAATGTATATCTGCCGTAATTTCGTTATGCATGGTCGGATCGTCTCCACATTTTTTTTGCTGGGTTGGGTCACCCTCCACTCTGTGACCGGGTGTGTATATAGACTCTATAGCGCCACCAACTGGTGAAAATGTATATCTGCCCTAACTTCCTCCCACATGGTCGGATCGGTCCCAAATTTTTTCTGGTGGTTCGGGGTACCCTCTGGTCTATGACTGTGTGTATACATAGACTCTATAGCGCCACCAACTGGTGGATATGTATATCAGCTGTAACTTCCTTCCACATGGTCGGATCGGCCCGAATTTTTTTCCCGTGGTTCGGGGTACCCTCTGGTCTATGACAGTGTGTGTACATACGCTATAGCGCCACCAACTGGTGGAAATGTATATCAGCCGTAACTTCCTTCCGCACGGTCGGATCGGCACCTAATTTTTTCTGGTGGTTCGGGGTACCCTCCGGTCCGTTACCGGGTGGGCGCATAGACTGTATAGCGCCACCCACAGGCGGAAACGTATATCCGCCGCAAGTACCTACCGCACGGTTCCGATCGTCGCAAATTTTTTTATGGCGGTTCGGTGCGCCGGACGGGGCGTGACCACGCACCAGCCTCGCCGCCGGCGTCGCCCCCTCCTGGCAGAAAATTGCAAGTGCCGTAACTCCCTTACCGCTTATCCCATCGCCGCGGATTTTCGTACGGCGCGTCCGCGCACCCGTCCGAACACGCGCGCGCCCCCGACCCGCGCGTACCCCCGACCGCGTCGGGGTGCTCGAGCCCGCTCATCACTGCTTGCAGTTTTAATTATTAGGGCTCGAGCACTGACCAGTGCGAAAGCCCTATTGTAATCGTAATGTTTATTATTATTATTATTATTATTATTATTATTATTATTATTATTCTGCCAACCGTCGGCCTTTTTGAGGGCCTCAACATGCCCGAAAACTCACCAAATTTGGCGAGCGCATCAGGTCTGGCGAAAAATTTGATATTTTATGGGTTTCAAATATAATGTTCCAAAATTGGCTCTCTAGCGCCACCTTGAATTTTAAAAAAAATTAGCCCCCGCCACCACTTTCACCGATCGTCACGAAACTTGGTGGAGACGTCTACCGTGACAGGACGGACCAAAAAGTCTCAAGAACCCATATTGGAAAACGAACAGGAAGTCGGCCATTTTGGATGGCGCCGGCCTTTTTCGGGCCAGAAGTTGGGGTCGTATCTCGACGAACTCCTCCTAGGGGGTTTGACCGAATGAGTCCGTTCTTGCATCAACGGACACTAGACGGATGGCCGACGTTAAATTGCGAAGGATTTTGGGATATTCCGTACGATGTGGGCGTGGCACGCCCCCAAATTTTGCCCTTTTTCATCTGTCCGGGCCTTGCACGCTGAGCGTAACTGTAGACGTGAATAACTTGGCTCCACGTGGTCAGATCTTCATCATACTTGGTACATGTGATCATGGCCCCGCCCCGAACGTCCCCGTAGGTCACTTCCTGATTTCGTCGCAGCGCCACCTGTCGGCGACAGGCTAAAGGCGTGTCATCTACATGAGGCCTTTTCTGGCAGGAGATTCATCAGATGAACACCGAGGTCACAAGGTCACTGCCTGACAGCCTGGTGAAGCCTGTTGATGGACCATGATGCAGGAAAAGCGCACGTGGTGGGCGTGGCCTGGCTGCGAATGCTCAGGCCTCGCCGTTTACAAAGTAAGGGTCATCATTCGCCCGCAGACGGTCGCATGTGCTTGAAAACTCATAAGGGGGGGCAGATTCCAGGCCTGAGGGCCCTGGTGGGGCCCCCATTTGAAACCAAGCCAAATTGACTCACTAGCGCCACCTACAAGTTTTAAAATAATTATCCCTCGCCTCCCGTTGCACGTATGGGCATGATTTTCGGAGGAGACATCACTCGTGACAGGACGCACAAAAAAGTCTCAAGAACCCATGTTCAAAAACCAACAGGAAGTCGGCCATTTTAGGTGGCGGCGGCCATTTGGGGGAGGATGTAGGGGTCGTATCTCGACGAACTCCTCCTAGGGGGTTTGACCGAATGAGTCCGTTGTAGCATCAACGGACACTAGACGGATGGCCCACGTTAAATTGCGAAGGATTTTGGGCTGCTACTTAGGATGTGGGCGTGGCACGCCACCAAACCTTTACTTTAACCTTAACTTTTACCTTATCTGGCCCTGCCTGGTGTCTGGCCTTGCCTTGAAGCAATGTACATCAAAGTCAATACACAGTTTGACTGACAGACTGATGATGTCAGTTGATGGACTGTGATGTGTGTAAAGCACATGTGGTGGGCGTGGCCACGGCGAATGGTCAGCCTTCGCCATTGACCAACGAAGGCTCATATTTTGCCCGCAGAAGGTCACAGGCTGCTGAAATCTTACACGTAAGGTCAGAATCCAGGCCTGAGCGCCCTGGTGGTGCTCCCATGTGACACCAATCTAAATTGACACACTAGCGCCACCTAGAAGTTTCAAATCATTATCCCTCGCCACCCGTTGCACGTATCACTATGATTTTCGGTGGAGAAGTCTATCATGACAGGACGCACCTAACGCTCCAGAACCCATGTTCAAAACACAGCGCCACCAACTGGTGGAAATGTATATCTGCTGTAACTTCCTCACGCATGGTCGGATCGTCTCCTAATTTTTTGGGTGGGTTCGGTCACCCTCCAGTCTGTGACTTTGTGTGTATATGGACTCTATAGCGCCACCAACTGGTGGAAATGTATATCTGCCATAACTTCCTGATTCATGGTCAGATTGTCTTGAAATTTTTTTTGGTGTGTTGGGTCAATCTCTGGTCTGTTATACTGTGTGTACATAGACTGTATAGCACCACCTATTGGTGGCAATGTATATCAGCTGTAACTTCCTTCCACATGGTCGGATCTGCCCCAAATTTTTTCTGGTGGTTTGGGATACCCTCCAGTCTATGACTGGGTGTGTACATAGACTCTATAGCGCCACCAACTGGTGAAAATGTATATCTGCCGTCACTTCCTCCCACTTGGTCCGATCTGCCCAAATTTTTTTCTGGTGGTTTGGGGTACCCTCTGGTCTATGACAGTGTGTGTACATACACTATAGCGCCACCAACTGGTGGAAATGTATATCAGCTGTAACTTCCTTCCACATGGTCGCATCGGCCCCAAATTTTTTCTGGTGGTTTCGGGTACCCTCTGGTCTATGACTGTGTGTGTACATAGACTGTATAGCACCACCAACTGGTGGAAATTTATATCTGCCGTAACTTTCTCCCACATGGTCGGATCTGCCCCAATTTTTTTCTGGTGGTTCGGGGTACCCTCTGGTCTATGACTGTGTGTGTACATACGCTATAGCGCCACCAACTGGTGGAAATGTATATCAGCTGTAACTTCCTTCCACATGGTCGGATCGGTCCCAAATTTTTTCTGGTGGTTCGGGGTACCCTCTGGTCTATGACTGTGTGTATACATAGACTCTATAGCGCCACCAACTGGTGGAAATGTATATAGCCGTAACTTCCTTCCACATGGTCGGATCGTCTCTAAATTTTTTTTGGTCGGTCGGGTCACCCTCCACTCTTTGAATCTGCGTGTCCATAGACTCTATAGCGCCACCAACTGGTGGAAATGTATATCTGCCGTAACTTCCTCCCACATGGTCGGATCTGCCCGAAATTTTTTCTGGTGGTTCGGGGAACCCTCTGGTCTATGACAGTGTGTGTACATACGCTATAGCGCCACCAACTGGTGGAAATGTATATCTGCCGTAACTTCTTTCCGCACGGTCGGATCGGCACCTAATTTTTTCTGGTGGTTCGGGGTACTCTCCGGTCCGTTACCGTGTGGGCGCATAGACTGTATAGCGCCACCCACAGGCGGAAACGTATATCCGCCGCAAGTACCTACCGCACGGTCCGATCGTCGCGAATTTTTTTATGTCGGTTCGGGGCGCCGGACGGGACGTGACCACGCACCAGCCTCGCCGCCGGCGTCGCCCCCTCCGGGCGGAAAATTGCAAGTGCCGTAACTCCCTTACCGCTTATCCCATCGTTGCGGTTTTTCGTACGGTGCGCCCGCGCGCCCGTCCGTACACGCGCGCGCCCCCGACCCGCGTGTACCCCCGACCCGCACGTACCCCCGACCGCGTCGGGGTGCTCGAGCCCGCTCATCACTGCTTGCAGTTTTAATTATTATTATTATTATTATTATTATTATTATTATTATTATTATTATTATTATTCTGCCGATTCGACGGCCATTTTGAGGGCCTGAACATGCCCGAAAACTCACCAAATTTTGCAAGCGCGTCAGGTCTGCCAAAAATTTCGATCTAGTGGGGGTCCCGAAAACAATGTTCCAAAATTGACTCTCTAGCGCCACCTTTTATTTTTGAAAAAATTGGCCCCCGACACCAGTTTCACCTATCGTCACGAAACTTTGTGGAGACGTCTATCGTGACAGGACGGACCAAAAAGTCTCAAGAACCCATCTTGTAAAACGAACAGGAAGTCGGCCATTTTGGATGGCGCCGGCCTTTTTCGGGCCAGAAGTTGGGGTCGTATCTCGACGAACTCCTCCTAGGGGGTTTGACCGAATGAGTCAGTTGTTGCATCAACGGACACTAGACGGCTGGCCGACGTTAAATTGCGAAGGATTTTGGGATATTCCATACGATGTGGGCGTGGCACGCCCCCAAATTTTGCCCTTTTTCATCTGCCCGGGCCTTGCACGCTGAGCGTAACTGTAGACGTGAATAACTTGCCTCCACATGGTCAGATCTTCATCATACTTGGTACATGTGATCATGGCCCCGCCCCGAAGGTCCCCGTAGGTCACTTCCTGATTTCGTCGCAGCGCCACCTATTGGCGACAGGCTAAAGGCGTGTCATCTACATGAGGCCTTTTCTGGCAGGAGATTCATCAGATGAACACCGAGGTCACAAGGTCACTGCCTGACAGCCTGGTGAAGCCTGTTGATGGACCATGATGCAGGAAAAGCGCACGTGGTGGGCGTGGCCTGGCAGCGAATGCTCAGGCCTCGCCGTTTACAAAGAAAGGGTCATCATTCGCCCGCAGAAGGTCGCATGTGCTTGAAAACTCATAAGGGGGGGCAGATTCCAGGCCTGAGGGCCCTGGTGGGGCCCCCATTTGAAACCAAGCCAAATTGACTCACTAGCGCCACCTACAAGTTTTAAAATAATTATCCCTCGCCTCCCGTTGCACGTATGGGCATGATTTTCGGAGGAGACATCACTCGTGACAGGACGCACAAAAAAGTCTCAAGAACCCATGTTCTAAAACCAACAGGAAGTCGGCCATTCTAGGTGGCGGCGGCCATTTGGGGGAGGATGTAGGGGTCGTATCTCGACAAACTCCTCCTAGGGGGTTTGACCGAATGAGTCCGTTGTAGCATCAACGGACACTAGACGGATGGCCCACGTTAAATTGCGAAGGATTTTGGGCTGCTACTTAGGATGTGGGCGTGGCACGCCACCAAACTTTTACTTTAACCTTAACTTTTACCTTATCTGGCCCTGCCTGGTGTCTGGCCTTGCCTTGAAGCAATGTACATCAAAGTCAATACACAGTTTGACTGACAGACTGATGATGTCAGTTGATGGACTGTGATGTGTGTAAAGCACATGTGGTGGGCGTGGCCACGGCGAATGGTCAGCCTTCGCCATTGACCATCGAAGGCTCATATTTCGCCCGCAGAAGGTCACAGGCTGCTGAAATCTTACACGTAAGGTCAGAATCCAGGCCTGAGCGCCCTGGTGGTGCTCCCATGTGACACCAATCTAAATTGACACACTAGCGCCACCTAGAAGTTTCAATTCATTATCCCTCGCCACCCGTTGCACGTATCACTATGATTTTCGGTGGAGAAGTCTATCATGACAGGACGCACCTAACGCTCCAGAACCCATGTTCAAAACACAGCGCCACCAACTGGTGGAAATGTATATCTGCTGTAACTTCCTCACGCATGGTCGGATCGTCCCCTAATTTTTTTGGGTGGGTTCGGTCACCCTCCAGTCTGTGACTGTGTGTGTATATGGACTCTATAGCGCCGCCAACTGGTGGAAATGTATATCTGCCATAACTTCCTGATTCATGGTCAGATTGTCTTGAATTTTTTTTTGGTGTGTTGGGTCAATCTCTGGTCTGTTATACTGTGTGTACATAGACTGTATAGCACCACCTATTGGTGGAAATGTATATCAGCTGTAACTTCCTTCCACATGGTCGGATCTGCCCCAAATTTTTTCTGGTGGTTTGGGATACCCTCCGGTCTATGACTGGGTGTGTACATAGACTCTATAGCGCCACCAACTGGTGAAAATGTATATCTGCCGTAACTTCCTCCCACTTGGTCCGATCTGCCCAAATTTTTTTCTGGTGGTTTGGGCTACCCTCTGGTCTATGACTGTGTGTGTACATACACTATAGCGCCACCAACTGGTGGAAATGTATATCAGCTGTAACTTCCTTCCACATGGTCGCATCAGCCCCAAATTTTTTCTGGTGTTTCGGGGTACCCTCTGGTCTATGACTTTGTGTATACATATACTCTATAGCGCCACCAACTGGTGGAAATGTATATCTGCCGTAACTTCCTCCCACATGGTCGGATCTGCCCGAATTTTTTTCTGGCGGTTCGGGGTACCCTCTGGTCTATGACAGTGTGTGTACATACCCTATAGCGCCACCAACTGGTGGAAATGTATATCAGCCGTAACTTCCTTCCACACGGTCGGATCGGCACCTAATTTTTTCTGGTGGTTCGGGGTACCCTCCGGTCCATTACCGTGTGGGCGCATAGACTGGATAGCGCCACCCACAGGCGGAAACGTATATCCGCCGCAAGTACCTACCGCACGGTCCGATCGTCGCAAATTTTTTTATGGCGGTTCGGGGCGCCGGACGGGACGTGACCGCGCACCCGCCTCGCCGCCGGCGTCGCCCCCTCCTGGCGGAAAATTGCAAGTGCCGTAACTCCCTTACCGCTTATCCCATCGCCGCGGTTTTTCGTACGGCGCGTCCGCGCGCCCGTCCGGACACGCGCGCGCCCCCGACCCACGCGTACCCCCGACCGCGTCGGGGTGCTCGAGCCCGCTCATCACTGCTTGCAGTTTTAATTATTATTAGGGCTCGAGCACTGACCAGTGCGAAAGCCCTATTGTAATCGTTCCGTTTCTTTTTATTATTATTATTATTATTATTATTATTCTTCTCCGCCTTTGAGCGCCATTTTGAGGGCCTTCACATGCCCGAAAACTCACCAAATTTTGCGAGCGCATCAGGTCTGGCGAAAAATTTGATATTTTATGGGTTTCAAATATAATGTTCCAAAATTGGCTCTCTAGCGCCACCTTGAAATTTAAAAAAAATTGGCCCCCGCCACCAGTTTCACCGATCGTCACCAAACATGGTGGAGACGTCTATCGTGACAGGACGGACCAAAAAGTCTCAAGAACCCATATTGCAAAACGAACAGGAAGTCGGCCATTTTGGATGGCGCCGGCCTTTTTCGGGCCAGAAGTTGGGGTCGTATCTCGACGAACTCCTCCTAGGGGGTTTGACCGAATGAGTCCGTTGTTGCATCAACGGACACTAGACGGATGGCCGACGTTAAATTGCGAAGGATTTTGGGATATTCCATACGATGTGGGCGTGGCACGCCCCCAAATTTTGCCCTTTTTCATCTGTCCGGGCCTTGCACGCTGAGCGTAACTGTAGACGTGAATAACTTGGCTCCACGTGGTCAGATCTTCATCATACTTGATACATGTGATCATGGCCCCGCCCCGAAGGTCCCCGTAGGTCACTTCCTGATTTCGTTGCAGCGCCACCTATTGGCGACAGGCTAAAGGCGTGTCATCTACATGAGGCCTTTTCTGGCAGGAGATTCATCAGATGAACACCGAGGTCACAAGGTCACTGCCTGACAGCCTGGTGAAGCCTGTTGATGGACCATGATGCAGGAAAAGCGCAGGTGGTGGGCGTGGCCTGGCGGCGAATGCTCAGGCCTCGCCGTTTACAAAGAAAGGGTCATTATTCGCCCGCAGAAGGTCGCATGTGCTTGAAAACTCATAAGGGGGGGCAGATTCCAGGCCTGAGGGCCCTGGTGGGGCCCCCATTTGAAACCAAGCCAAATTGACTCACTAGCGCCACCTAGAAGTTTTAAAATAATTATCCCTCGCCTCCCGTTGCACGTATGGGCATGATTTTCGGAGGAGACATCACTCGTGACAGGACGCACAAAAAAGTCCCAAGAACCCATGTTCAAAAACCAACAGGAAGTCGGCCATTTTAGGTGGCGGCGGCCATTTGGGGGAGGATGTAGGGGTCGTATCTCGACGAACTCCTCCTAGGGGGTTTGACCGAATGAGTCCGTTGTAGCATCAACAGACACTAGACGGGTGGCCCACGTTAAATTGCGAAGGATTTTGGGCTGCTACTTAGGATGTGGGCGTGGCACGCCACCAAACTTTTACTTTATCCTTAACTTTTATCTTATCTGGCCCTGCCTGGTGTCTGGCCTTGCCTGAAGCAATGTACATCAAAGTCAATACACAGTTTGACTGACAGACTGATGATGTCAGTCGATGGACTGTGATGTGTGTAAAGCACATGTGGTGGGCGTGGCCACGGCGAATGGTCAGCCTTCGCCATTGACCATCGAAGGCTCATATTTCGCCCGCAGAAGGTCACAGGCTGCTGAAATCTTACACGTAAGGTCAGAATCCAGGCCTGAGCGCCCTGGTGGTGCTCCCATGTGACACCAATCTAAATTGACACACTAGCGCCACCTAGAAGTTTCAATTCATTATCCCTCGCCACCCGTTGCACGTATCACTATGATTTTCGGTGGAGACGTCTATCATGACAGGACGCACCTAACGCTCCAGAACCCATGTTCAAAACACAGCGCCACCAACTGGTGAAAATGTATATCTGCTGTAACTTCCTCCCACTTGGTCCGATCTGCCCAAATTTTTTTCTGGTGGTTTGGGGTACCCTCTGCTTTATGACAGTGTGTGTACATACACTATAGCGCCACCAACTGGTGAAAATGTATATCTGCCATAACTTCCTCCCACATGGTCGGATCGGTCCAAAATTTTTTCTGGTGGTTTGGGGTACCCTCTGGTCTATGACTGTGTGTGTACATAGACTCTATAGCGCCACCAACTGGTGGAAATGTATATAGCCGTAACTTCCTTCCACATGGTCGGATCGTCTCTAAATTTTTTTTGGACGGTCGGGTCACCCTCCACTCTTTGAATCTGCGTGTCCATAGACTCTATAGCGCCACCAACTGGTGGAAATGTATATCTGCCGTAACTTCCTCCCACATGGTCGGATCTGCCCAAATTTTTTTCCGGTGGTTCGGGGTACCCTCTGGTCTATGACAGTGTGTGTACATACGCTATAGCGCCACCAACTGGTGGAAATGTATATCAGCCGTAACTTCCTTCCGCACGGTCGGATCGGCACCTAATTTTTTCTGGTGGTTCGGGGTACCCTCCGGTCCGTTACCGTGTGGGCACATAGACTGTATAGCGCCACCCACAGGCGGAAACGTATATCCGCAGCAAGTACCTACCGCACGGTCCAATCGTCGTGAATTTTTATATGGCGGTTCGGGGCGCCGGACGGGACGTGACCGCGCACCCGCCTCGCCGCCTCGCCGCCGGCGTCGCCCCCTCCTGGCGGAAAATTGCAAGTGCCGTAACTCACTTACCGCTTATCCCATCGCCGCGGTTTTTCGTACGGCGCGTCCGCGCGCCCGTCCGGACACACGCGCGCCCTCGACCCGCGCGTACCCCCGACCCGCCCGTACCCCCGACCGCGTCGGGGTGCTCGAGCCCGCTCATCACTGCTTGCAGTTTTAATTATTATTATTATTATTATTCTGACGAAATGACGGCCTTTTTGAGGGCCTGAACATGCCCGAAAACTCACCAAATTTGGCGAGCGCATCAGGTCTGGCGAACAATTTGATATTTTATGGGTTTCAAATATAATGTTCCAAAATTGCCTCTCTAGCGCCACCTTGAATTTAAAAAAAAATTAGCCCCCGCCACCACTTTCACTGATCGTCACGAAACTTGGTGGAGACGTCTATCGTGACAGGACGGACCAAAAAGTCTCAAGAACCCATATTGGAAAACGAACAGGAAGTCGGCCATTTTGGATGGCGCCGGCCTTTTTCGGGCCAGAAGTTGGGGTCGTATCTCGACGAACTCCTCCTAGGGGGTTTGACCGAATGAGTCCGTTGTTGCATCAACGGACACTAGACGGATGGCCGACGTTAAATTGCGAAGGATTTTGGGATATTCCGTACGATGTGGGCGTGGCACGCCCCCAAATTTTGCCCTTTTTCATCTGTCCGGGCCTTGCACGCTGAGCGTAACTGTAGACGTGAATAACTTGGCTCCACGTGGTCAGATCTTCATCATACTTGGTACATGTGATCATGGCCCCGCCCCGAAGGTCCCCGTAGGTCACTTCTTGATTTCGTCGCAGCGCCACCTATTGGCGACAGGCTAAAGGCATGTGATCTACATGAGGCCTTTTCTGGCAGGAGATTCATCAGATGAACACCGAGGTCACAAGGTCACTGCCTGACAGCCTGGTGAAGCCTGTTGATGGAGCATGATGCAGGAAAAGCGCACGTGGTGGGCGTGGCCTGGCGGCGAATGCTCAGGCCTCGCCGTTTACAAAGAAAGGGTCATCATTCGCCCGCAGAAGGTCGCATGTGCTTGAAAACTCATAAGGGGGGGCAGATTCCAGGCCTGAGGGCCCTGGTGGGGCCCCCATTTGAAACCAAGCCAAATTGACTCACTAGCGCCACCTACAAGTTTTAAAATAATTATCCCTCGCCTCCCGTTGCACGTATGGGCATGATTTTCGGAGGAGACATCACTCGTGACAGGACGCACAAAAAAGTCTCAAGAACCCATGTTCTAAAACCAACAGGAAGTCGGCCATTTTAGGTGGCGGCGGCCATTTGGGGGAGGATGTAGGGGTCGTATCTCGACGAACTCCTCCTAGGGGGTTTGACCGAATGAGTCCGTTGTAGCATCAACGGACACTAGACGGATGGCCCACGTTAAATTGCGAAGGATTTTGGGCTGCTACTTAGGATGTGGGCGTGGCACGCCACCAAACTTTTACTTTAACCTTAACTTTTACCTTATCTGGCCCTGCCTGGTGTCTGGCCTTGCCTTGAAGCAATGTACATCAAAGTCAATACACAGTTTGACTGACAGACTGATGATGTCAGTCGATGGACTATGATGTGTGTAAAGCACATGTGGTGGGCGTGGCCACGGCGAATGGTCAGCCTTCGCCATTGACCATCGAAGGCTCATATTTTGCCCGCAGAAGGTCACAGGCTGCTGAAATCTTACACGTAAGGTCAGAATCCAGGCCTGAGCGCCCTGGTGGTGCTCCCATGTGACACCAATCTAAATTGACACACTAGCGCCACCTAGAAGTTTCAATTCATTATCCCTCGCCACCCGTTGCACGTATCGCTATGATTTTCGGTGGAGAAGTCTATCATGACAGAACGCACCTAACGCTCCAGAACCCATGTTCAAAACACAGCGCCACCAACTGGTGGAAATGTATATCTGCCGTAACTTCCTTACGCATGGTCGGATCGTCTCCTAATTTTTTTGGGTGGGTTCGGTCACCCTCCAGTCTGTGACTGTGTGTGTATATGGACTCTATAGCGCCACCAACTGGTGGAAATGTATATCTGCCGTAACTTCCTGATTCATGGTCAGATTGTCTTGAAATTTTTTTTGGTGTGTTGGGTCAATCTCTGGTCTGTTATACTGTGTGTACATAGACTGTATAGCGCCACCAACTGGTGGAAACGTATATCAGCTGTAACTTCCTTACGCATGGTCGGATCTGCCCCAAATTTTTTCTGGTGGTCTATGACCAGAGCACCACCAACAGGCAGAGCTGTACATCTGCCGTAACTTCCTGATTCATGGTCAGATTGTCTTGAATTTTTTTTTGGTGTTGGGTCAATCTCTAGTTTGTTATACTGTGTGTACATACTCTATAGCGCCACCAACTGGTTGAAATGTCTATCTGCCGTAACTTCCTTACACATGGAAGGAAAATCAGTCTGTACATATAGCGCCACCAACTGTTTGAATTGTATAACTCCATTCTATACGGTCTGATTTTTTTCTATGGTGGCAGACAGGACATGACCATGTACCCACCTTAGACTGTATAGCGCCACCAACCTCTGGAAAAGTAGAACTACATTCTACATGGTCTGTCTGTCCCAAGACTTTTAGGGAGTTGTGAGATCAAACAGGACATGACCACATACCCACCTTTGAAAGAGTTGTCAATATCTGTCATAACACCCTTCCACACAGTCAATTATGGACACAATTATGCTGACATTCATCATTATACCATCCTTCTATGCTGTTCATCCTCCACATGGGTCATAGGTGTGCTGGAACCAATCCCAGCTATATTTTGATGTGCCATGCTGGTGGACTCCACGATTGCTGGTTGGGTCCTTGGTCTGTGAAGCATCTCTGTGGTCCACCCAGGGTCCAAGTGGGTGGAGTGTTTTGCAGGATAGCAGCAGAGACAGAGTTGACATTGTAGATTGTCTAAACTATGAATGAACACGTGTGGGGTTATGTACTAAACATGCAGAAATGACAAAAGCAGTTATGTCAAGCCAATTTATTTGATATAGTGCCAATTCTAATCATCATATGGAAGTTATCTAGAAAGAGAACCAACTGAACCCCACACGAGCAAGCACTTGGCAACGGAGGCAAGGAAAAACTCTTTGAGAAACCTTGGACAGAACCCAGGCTCTATGGGGCGGCCTTCTGTCTCGACCGGTTGGGTTGAGAGGGATGACGGAGAGATGGTAGGTAGACAGTGGTGAAGAAAGGACAGAGGGTTAAGAATGGGTGGAGGAAAGGATCAGTAGTTGCAGTCCCATGATGACCAGTTCCTGGAATCACCAGTATCCTATCCAGTCATCAATGGGTGGATGTCAAGGTGCAATGGTGGGACCTCCTCTGGAAGCAGCCAGCATTCACTACAGGTCAGACAAAGCGTGAAACAAATGCGTTAGTAAACTTGCTATGATCATATAAAAAGGTCAACGAAGACAGCATGAGGAAGGTTTTTTTTACTACAAGTACCATGGCATTCTATGTATAATTTTAGTAGCACAAGCACAAGGCCCCCATACATTTTGGTTAACAGGTTAACATTTTTCCCCTGCAGAACATAAACTCATGTAAGATTCCTTGTCCCATTTAGCATAGTGGAGGTGTTTCCAACGTCCAGCTAATTAAAGCTACTTGGTCAAAAAGAAAATGTTTTATGTGACTGGCAACATTTCAAGATGTATTTTATTTACTAAGCAAAGTTTAACTTGTGGTCTGGAGCTCGGTTTACGTATCGGGAGAAATCACATGAGTATAATGTCAAGTGGCAAAAAAGTCAAGTGTTTCACACATGAACAGAATTTGACCAATATGAATAGTGAAAACAGCTCCATATCTTACCACATGCAGCAGTTGTCAGAGGACACTCACACCGTCAGAGGGGTCTTGTCCTGTTGATGAAAACTCACATGCATGCAAACGACTACATTGCTATTATAATAGTTGGTATGATGCACTTATGGGATTAGTTTTACTTCTATGCTATTCTACTGCTACTATGTTAAATCTACGCATGTACCTCTACTGCTACTATGTTAACATACGCATGCACTTCTACTGCTACTATGTTTAATATAAAGAGGATGCGTGTGGAACTGAAGACAGGCGGCAACTAGAAAGACAAGAGCAGAGGTTAGTCACAATATACATTCACATATTTACATATTCACATGTTTACATATTTACATATTTACATGTTTACATATTTACATATTTACATATTTACATCTTTACAAGTTTACATCTTTACATATTCACATATTCATTTACATATTTACATTGCCCTCATTGTTTGCATTACCGTGTCTGAAAAAACGTATTTTTCGCCAGTGATTGACAAACACAATCCACCGTTCTCGGAAGAGTAAACTCGCGGATTGGAAAATGTCCACTGGTTAGAAAAATACCAACGTGTTCAGAAAAGTCTTAGTTTTAATCCCTTTGATTCTTAATTTTGGGCAGTGGTTGAATTTTGCACCAGTGATTGACTAATACAATTTGGTTGGAAAAATAACTGTTGAAAAAGGTTTGAATCCCTTTTGTATTTAACTTTAAGGCAGACAGGCGGTAACTATCAAGACAAGAGGACAGGTGAGTGAGGCAGCACTGGGATCATTTCATCAGGTACTATTTACATATATACACATTTACATATATACACATTTACATATATACACATTTACATATTTCCATATTTACATATATACAATATGTATACTATTTAAAATCTATGCAGATGTTACAATATTTACATATTTACATTATGTACATATTTACATTATGTACATATTTACATTATGTACATATTTACATTATGTACATGTTTACATTATGTACATGTTAATTTACTGGTTTGACAAATAAGGAAAATACTTCCTATCCTAAACAGAAACTGGGATCTTAACTATGACCAGTGATTTCACTTTTATTCCGTGATTGACAAATACAATACACCGTTCTTGTGGGCAAGTAAACTCGTGGATTGTAAATTGTCCACTGGTTGAACCTAAACCTATTTTACACTATACACTACACTTACACTATAAGACTGCCAGAAGAATGCTGAAGTGGAATGTGTATGTGTGTGCGTTTTAAATTTAGTGTTTAAAAGAGCACAAAATCCCTTCATGATCACTGAAATAAGTGGGCATCACAACCGATTCTACATCAAAGTGTGATGTTTTGACATATACATGGTCAATTAATGTACCCTTTTCTGTGGTAGGATGTTTGACTGACTGGCAGAACCCTTTCCTAGCCATGAATGTGCTGATAGTGGAAGATTTTAACAAATTTTCATTAAAATCTCCCAGTACGACAATGCTGGCGTACTTCTGGTGCAACCAATCCAGCAGCGTGCCAAGGTGACCTTGAAACAACGCCATTGGATAGGAGGGTGGTCGATACACAACTGCTATTAACACACTGGGTGCGGAGCAGTTCACCAGTAAAACTTCCAAGTTGAAGTTTGGGGCGGAGACAACACAACAGTGCAGGTGGTCTGCAATGTACATGCCAACTCCGCCATGCTGTTGCCCTTGTAATTCTACCAAAGCAGGGTTACTGCTGGAGTAAGACAAACATCGTGGTTGGCTATGGAAATGGTACCCAGGAATGGTTACACTGCTGGGTGTACATGCCGTTGGCAGCCACGTTTCTGTCACAGCGATGCAGTTAGGCTGCAGGTGCTGTGTACATGCTGCCAAATCTGACGCATGTTTTGTCAAATTTTGGACATTCATCAAATAAATTGTGAAATGTGGTGGTTGTACATTTGTTTGTGTTGGTTCACTTTCTGTCAAAAATGCTGGCATCCTACCTACAGCATTCTTAATGGCATCATTACAGTAAATCTTTTCGGCATTAAACTTTTCAATAATCAAACCGTCTAAAGCTGTGACCCGACTCAATGCAACATACGCCTGCCCTGCGGAAAACACCCTGTCTAGAGACACAACTACATTGCTCACGGTAACACCCTGGACTTTATGTACCGTGCAAGCCCAAGCGAGCTTCAGAGGGAACTGGCGACGCATGCCACCACTTTTAGTTACTTTTTCTTCCTCTGGCAGAATAAATGTACTGTCTTTTAGCGTGACAGACTCAGCAGTTTGTGCGCGCCTTTGTTGACCTACTTTGGCATCATCAAACTTTATATATATCTTACTCGGAAATGTGTCATCCTTTTGGAAAAGAACATCAGAGACAGTGCCACTAACCCCGTTAACTAAGCCGTCGTCAATATCGATGTTTTTGCAAAGCATTACACGTGCATCTTTAGCGATGTGCAGAGTTTCCTCTAAACACGTGTTGTAAACCTTGCTGTGGTGCCCTACTTTTCTTTCTAATTTACCGGATTTTTTGTTTTGGCTGAAATCCTCAGCTTTTATTGTTGTGTACTCCGGACAGATCCTGAAAAGCTGTTTTAGATTGTATTCGTTTACTTGTTGATTGGTTGGAAACACATGTAACGCGGAGCTGACCTCACCCGTTTCGCGCTGTTTCAAAAGTTCTATGTCTGTTTCCAACAACGCCGCACCTTTTGGATGTTTGCGGAGTCTATTTAGCAATGCTGCAAACTGATTATCTTTTTGCCGGACTATCGTTGTCAGTTCGACAACACTGAAAAGATTTGTCCACAAGTTGAAAGTGGCGTCTTCGACATAAAGAGGCTTTCCTTTGACTGGCGGTAACTGGTAAAAATCCCCGACGGCGATGATGCTGACGTTGCCAAATGCAGCATAGTCACCGGTTTGCTTAATTTGTCGGAGTCTACCATGAATGTACGTCAACAACTTGTGATCAACCATCGATATTTCATCAATAATCAAAATTTGGAGGTCCGCAAACTTGGCACGCAAGGAATTCACCGTTTCCTCACCCAGTGGTGTGTAAGGCAAACGGGTATCCTTGCCAATGCTCAAGGTGCTGTGTATTGTTGTGGCATTCAAATTGTAAGCAGCAATCCCTGTTGGTGCAGTCAGACAGACAGAAATATTGTCCGGTTGCCGACACATTGTTGACAACAACCTGGTAGCCTCATATTGGATGGCTTTAATTAGGTGGCTTTTTCCTGTCCCGGCACCACCTGTGATGAATAAGTGTAAAGGCTCGGGTTTTCTCCCACCTACTTTATCAAGGCACCACTGTCTAATTTTGTAAAAAATGTCCATTTGAGTATTATTTAGGGAGCGGATTAATGCCAAGCCATCATTTCGACTCATTGACTTTTGCTTTTGTAAGTTTAGAGCGGTTCTATTTTCATTTGCCAAGTCAGGTATTACTTCTGCCTCTTCTTCGACCAACTGTTGTTTTTTCCGGCGTTCTTCTTCGCATTGTAGCCTTTCCAATTCTTGCTCTGGACACAGCAGACACCACGCATCCTCAGCAACACCGCTGTGATCAATAGATCTTTGGATGCTGTCCAGTTCATCCCCGCCGCTGTCGAAATGTTGTTTATTTGTTTCCACTATGGATCGAACAGAATGCATCGACCCATCATTTAATCGGACCGCACCATTGTCATAAAACTCTTCAAATGTTGGGCAGTTGGCAGGTCTTAACTGCAAATCCACCCGGTATGGCAGATACAACTGCAAAAGGCTACGATAATACAACTCTGGGTTTTTGGTTTCTGAAAAGCGCGCAGAGCGTACTACGGCAGGTTTAGTCCGTGTACGTTTTGTCACATGTCCGTAGTTGTTTTTAAGTTCTATTTTGGATGCCGACCTTTCGTTTTTGCTAATGATGCGGTATTCCGAAGCAAATTGTGCCAAGCACATGTCATTAAACGTGTCGTCGTTTGGTCTGTTTTTATAACGGTCGACAATGCTGGTCATCCACATGTCTTCCGTTGTTAATTCGGCCGATGAAGCTTTTTGACGCAAAACACTCACAGGCAAACTCATTTTGACCACATTGTCCCCTGTTGGAACAAAAACTACTTTGCGCGAGCATTCCTTAAGATGCATATTTGTCACCCGGTAAACGGCCTCTTGTGCACACACGTCTCTATTGTGCAAGTACACACTGCCAAGACTTTTTAAGGCCTCTTTGGCACTGACGTTTGCCTGTTTGGATGCTTCTTTCTGGGCATTACTCAGCAGCAATCCAATCTCCCTCTCAGCTTTGGAAATATACGAGATTATATAAACCACGCACGCATACGCATCAACGACATACTGGATGTCCATATTAGCATTCCAGCATTTAAGCAGAGGTTTGCTGTATGGATTGATCCAAACCTCATTGATTTGACGCTTCATTATGACTTCCGTACGACGACCCAAGCGGCGATGTGCGGCCTCAAAAGTATTTTGTGTTATACCGAGACTATGGAACAAATGTTCCACGCTTTGATATGCGTGGTTCTCGTCAGCCAGGGCTGTTTTAATGGATTTTATGATTTCCGACGCCTCTTCTGCTTTCATGTTTACGGCATTTTGGGATGCTTTTGGACATGTGCATGTTTTAACACCGGTTGATTGGCTAACCTGACAAGTGCATGTTTTTTGTCCCTGTCCCTCAAACTGATGGCTAATAAATGTTCGTCCTGACACAGGTTTGGGAAAACCGAAACGACACACTGTGTTCTTCTTTTTGCACGTTTTAGAGTGTCTCTTAGAATGCTGCTGTACGGAAGACACTGTCTCTGTCAATCCTTCATCCTGTGGCTGCAATTCACAAGTAACATATCTATCAATAAACTTTGTGACTTCTTCATCTGAGTTCACTTCAATACGTGGGGCATTCTCGACCCAGAACAAACAATGTACATGCGGGGAACCACGCTGCTGAAATTCCACCTGGTAAAAATAGTCTACAACTTTGCCAATCGGTTGGCTCGAAGACATTATCACCTCTCTGAGAAAGACATGCCACCGGAAATCAAACATCCGTGCAGCAGTCACAGGATTCCGTCTCAACAAATCACACCTGTCAGCCCACTCCAACTCTGCAGCCGTTTGCGTTCTACCCTCTTGCCTCAAAACACAGTCTACCAAGTTTTGCCACCGTAAATCAGCAGACGAAAAAGAGCAAAACCACGTGGGAACACCAAGCTGACGCACACAAGCCAAAATATCGCGCTGCGTACTCTGCCAAAAGGCTGGAGTGCCTCTGATGGGCTTCAGAAAACGATAGCCCTGGTCACATTCCAACAATGTCTTTAACGACTCATCGTTGGTCAACAAATCCTTGGCCATTTTTGCCACCAAACCAGCAATTCCTTTGCGTAAAGCAATGGAAATGCTCGACACCACCTGCACAAGTTCACACAAGTACTGAGCATAGAATATGTATTCCACATTCTGCCCAAACCGCTTATCAGCATGCATGATACGATTATTGAAATATCTGGATGCAGTCAGTCTATATCAGGGGTCGGCAACCTTTACTATGAAAAGAGCCATTTTACCCAATGCCCACTGAAGAAAAATAGCCTGGAGCCGCAAAGCATATAGTATGTTTAAAACAACATTGGAGGGAATTTGGGGGTATCAAAGTAGTTCAGATAAGAAAAGACGAGTTGGAGTACTCTTGCTAGTATTGGAGATAAACTTACATACATAAATGTATGTGTAAACTACTGTAAACTTACCTGATTTGTTTACTCTGGCGCAAAAGAGTTCCCATGCCGCTGTTTTTAAATGATTTCCAATTTATTTATTAGAATTGTCAAATAAGTATTACTTATTTTCCTTCATGTACTGAACTGAATAGCAGTCAGAACTCACTCAGGATGCATTCATGGTCTCAGACAAAGTTGGATTTTTTTAAAACTCATTACAAAAGACATGCATTTTCCCCATTCAGGTGTTAAAAAATATTCAAGCATTGCAAAGGGAGCCACAACAAAGACGCTGAAGAGCCACATGCGGCTCTGGAGCCGCGGGTTGCTGACCCCTGGTCTATATTGTCGAGTGTCATGAAACGTGAAACGACCATGTGGAAACAACACAGGGAAACATCTAGCTTCATTCGAATGGTCAGAAAGCAACCTCACAGGATTATTGCCTTCTGCCGGAGCCACATTCAATATATTGTCGTAATACTGATCTAGCGCTTCCTGACCAATGTCAACTGGCATTAAACATGTGTCCTGAAACATGCAGTGTTGCTGTCTATCATGGAGAAGCTCATCTTCTGCATCTAGAGGCGGTGTGACATCTACTGCAGGAACACTGTCCTCCACCTGAGAGGCATCAGGTTCCCTACAAAAGTCATTGACCCACTCCTCGTTGTACTCTATATCTTCATAATGCACATTTGACTCTTTTAAATACCTTAAGGCTTCTCGAATGTGCATGCTGTCTACAAAATGGTACTCATAGTGTCCTTTGTAAGTTAACTTTCTTTTGAGCTTGACACGGAGCATAGAGCCTTCCATATTGGACCGTGGCAACAAATTTGTCGTTTCAACTACATTGGCCGGAACACAAGTCACAGGCCCATGGACACCATTTTGCCCCCCTTTAGGCAACGCAAGCATTTTCATGAAGGGGATATTTAGTGCAATTAAATGCTGCTCTAAACTGTTCAGACAATCCAGCTCAGGAGGAATCGGGTCCACCCCCAAATTATTTGCCACACATTCAGGTGGGAATTCCCCTTTGCTAATCTTGTAATGGCAAGTGTAGCAAACCCACAGCTGCCCCCTACCAGACTCCACCAACACACATGGTACTGTGCACTCTGCACTACATTTGTGCAAATAATCCTCATTAATGCACGTGTTCACAAGAGAAGCACTTGCACTTTTGCTGTAATGCTCTCTGTGACACTGCAGGACCTGATGTTTAAACATCAACCTATGGCACACACAGCAGACAAACTGGGGCCCATTCTTCACCTTCTCTAAAAAATTCTCTACAACAACATCAAATTCTTCCTCTCGCAACTTTGCAGCATGCCTTCGTGCCTTGACATCTGCAATGACACGCATTTTGCGTTCTAAATTACTGTGATATTTCTTCATACTGGCTAGTTTGACACTGGCCCGGTGCCTTGTATCCATTTTATATTTTTTGACGCCCTGCATAATGACCCTGGCCCGATGCAAGCTGTCACTTCTATACTTATAGATGCTAGATGTTTTAACTCTATTTTTATGAATGACATCATTTCTATACTTTTCAACACTCCTCGTCTTCTTTCTCTGCCTAAAGACTGCTTGTTCTCTGTAATTCTTCATAGTCATTACCTTCTTTGTCTCCCTTATGCTCATGTCAGCGACATATTTACATCTGTTGTCCAGGGCCCTTTTCCTTTTTAGATATTTGGACGGGCTTACACGTGGAACCATGGACTGATGTTTTTCTTTGCCTGTTTCAACAACATCATTCAAACCAACTGCTACTTCACTATCAGCGCAAATTACTTGATGCCGATGTGACCTGGTACCATACTGACTGACCTGAGATGTACCATTCTGACAAATGCCAAAGCAACTTCCTAACTGACCCTCATTGACACATGTCACACACTCGTAGTGATTACCACTCGAGTTGTCCAAATAAATCCCACGACTGGATTCTGACGTTGAGCTATATCTCAACCAACGACCACCGTAAAAAGTAAAGATATTTATTCTTAAACTATCCGCTGCAGCCTGAATTTCCACCTCAGTTGCCCAGCTATTGACATATTTCATTTTGGAAACACTAATATACTCTGTCAAACTATTGTACTCACTCCTGAGAAGCTTCTCATAATCTTCACAGTGCTTTTCCATATGTTTAACCACATGGAGTCTAATTTTCCTGTGATTTTTCTGTGTGCCACTCACCGCTTGTGATATGGCACGGAAAAAACAGTTGCCATCAGCAACAATGCTCTCCTTTTTACAGGGAGCTCCCAAGGGTCCAAGACGCAAATTGACAGGCACAGTTTTGACTTCACAATCTATATTCAAAAGTTGGCACACATCTTTGGAGTCATTTTGAAGCATTGGACAAAAGGCATGCTGTGTGGTAACAACACTGATGACCTCAACATCAGATGCACATGTACTAGAAATGTCAGCCATTTTAAACTTTTTGCCATCATCACCAGTCATCTCCAAGTGACGTTTCCTGTCAGCCACAACAGTCACAACAACACCAGCTATCTCAAAAAGTTTCTCTGCTCCTCCAAACCCTGCAGCCAAATTGCTAATGTGATTAGCAAGGGCACCAAGACCACCAAAACACAGAACAACACTGGTTCCATCACTGCACACCATGCCATTACAGCTGCGCGAGTGCGAATCCACCAGACAATACTGACCAGCAACACAAATGATGGCACAACTACTTTGGCAAACTGTAAGAATGCATGTGCTGTACTTGCCAAACATTGTTTGCAAAGCATCATGCAAAGTGACATGAATCCCGTTTTCAATATAATAGCTGGAAACTACATTGACATCACCTAAAGCATAATCATCCTTCACACAAAACTCTAATTTGTGTCCAGCAATCACCTCCTGTTTGGGCAATTCTGTGGCACACAAAAAGTGGGATTGGTGACAAATTACGTGACGTTCCCTTAGAGTGGTATACAACTGATCGCCTTCAACAACAGCCATGTCAAGATCAGCAGTATCCCACAACAAGACATTTTTAATACTGTGTAAAGCAGTGGCACAAAAGGCAATCGCCATACACTGTGTTCCTGCATACTTAAACCTTGTATTGCCTTGATGAAATGACCCTTTTACCACCTTTTGTAACCCACCTGTTGGTACCTCCACTGGTGACAGTGAAGATACTTCTTCCCTACCTTTTGTTGCAACTGCACAATCAACAGCTTGGGCAGCCCTGGGTGTGCGTCGCATACGGAAACCCTTCTTTCGTGGCATCTAAAAGAAAACAATGAAATCAATGTCAGTTCACACGCCATGTACTTAAGCTTCTAAATGCTCTTTTCCATGCTCTCTGGTTACCCCGTGTGTGCGTGGGATTTTTTTTTGCGATGCCATATTGTCCATAGGCAAGAAAGTGGGTGTGAATGGTTGTCTATACGTGCCCTGTGATTGGCTGACAACCAGGATGTACCCCTCCTCTCGCCCGAATACAACTGGGATAGACTCCAGCAGCAGAAAATGAATGAACATATCCATACATTTTACGTACTGCCTATCCTCACAAGGGTCGCGGGCATGCTGGAGCCTACCAACAGCTATATTCAGGCGAGAGGTGGACTACATCCTGGTCACCAGCAAAACACAGGGCACACAGACAACCATTCAAAGTCACATTCATGGCCACAGACAATATGGAGTGTGTGTGTGGGGTGGGGGTCAAATGAAAGTGAGTATAAATGGTTGTCTCTATGTGCCCTGTGATTGGTTGACAACCAGGATGTACCTGCCTCTCGCCTGAATACAACTGGGATAGGCTCCTGCAGCAGCGGTAGAAAATGAATGAATAAATCCATTTATTTTCTGTGCTGCTTATCCTCACAAGGGTCGTGGGCATGCTGGAGCCTACCCCAGCTGGCAAGAGGTGGACTACACACTGCTCACCAGCCAAGCATGGGTCACAGAGACAACCATTGACAGTCACATTAATGCATATGGACAATTTGGAGTCGCCAGTGGGGGAGGGGGTACACAGAGAAACACACACGCACAGAATACATGCAAACTCCACACAGAGATAAAATGATAAATCAAACTTTGTCAATAAATACAACTATTATGCAGAAAACAAATAAATAAACACCAGCTGTGTGTTTTACTGCAAGAGCACCATCTTCCCCCACCCCCCTCATATTGTGTGCGTTTGAGTGGGCACATGCACACTTGGGTGTGGCCCTTTGGATGAATGACGGATTAATCATTGCAAACAAGAAAAATGAAGAAAACGTAAGGTGGGCGTCTTCTCCTCCGCAACGCGGTAGTGGTTTAGATGAGTGACGGGGTTAAAATCATTGGAAACAGAGAAAACAGGTAAAAAAGTTGAAAACCTTCCGTGAGAATTTATTTTCTCCCCGCCCGCTGCGATAAGATGGCGCGGGGGGGGGGGGCGATCGCCATTTTGGGGCCTGTGGCATCAACGACGCCATTTACGACGCCGCCATTTCGGGGCCTGTGTCATCAGTGCCGCCAATTTGCCCGCTAACGGCTCGTTTAAGGTGCGGCAACAACGAATATAATTTTCGCTATACAGCGTTAAGCTCTGACCGTTCGTGTATCCTGAACAAGCGGCCTACGTGCAGCACCACCGAATATAACTTGAGCTATATTGAGTTAAGTTCTGACCGTTAGTGTATCCCAAACATGCAGTTACCTTGCGGCGACACCAACGACAACATACAAATACATAAAATTATACACATGTGGAGAAAAAGCCGAAGAAAAAACAAAATGGAGTTAAGCTCCAACCGGACGTGCATTCCTGCGATGGCGCTCATTCTTACAAATGAATATATTTCAGTTTACTAAGTCTATTAAAAAAAACTCACCTCTATGTCAGCAGATGAAGTCCAACACAATGGCAAACTGCAGTTTCCGTCGAATTTAGGTCCTTTGTCTTTGTCTTTGTCTGAGGCAATGCAAAAAGCGTTCTCTCGAAAAGTTTTCTGTTCGGTCGAGCAGAAAGGGGGGGGAGCGGGCACGCGAAGCAGCATTTATAGCACCATGCACCACACCGTGGAAGAACTGACCAATCGTAGCTCACAAAACCAACCTGTCAGGCTCCGCCTTTGGATAAATGACCAATCATAAGTCACCAAACAAACAACCTATCAGCGATCGTCTGATTGAATGTAATGTGAAAGTTGGGCGGGTCAATATTTTTTAAATTGACCAATCGTGCCTCACTCACCTATCAATCGATCAGCTATTGGCGGAATGAATGTAATTTGAAATTGAATTAAACCAAACAATGTTTACGTGGACGAACGGAGGGAAAACTAACCAATGGCATTGCGTGCTCACTGTATAAATAAGCTGCAAGTGCAACTATCGGCATAACGATGAACGGGACGCAGAGGACAACGTTGTGGCTCATCGGCAGCTCCATTGTGACCCGGCTGGAAAGACACGTCAGGCTGCACCGCCGAGATCCGAATTTCGGCCTCCCTTGCCAAGTCACCTGGCATGGACAAGGCGGCAGGAGGTGGGAGCATCTGGTGCCTTTTATACACCAGAAGCTGCAAACGGGAGCGACACCTCCACAGTTGCTGCTCATCCACCTTGGCGGCAATAGTTTTGGCTTCTCCTTAAAATGATGGCGGATCTCGACTACATCATCCACTTGCTACCCGGCACGGTGGTGATGTTTTCGGATATCTTGCCTCGTTGGAACTGGCGTTACCAGACGGCACCCACAGGACGTGGACTGGACAATGCGAGGAAAAGGATTAACCGAGTCCTTGGCGGCTTCCTACGACAACGCGGCATGAAGCGCATCCCGCACTCGAACGTCTCTGTCCACGACTTGCTTGCCGACGGTTGCCATCTCAACGAGAGGGGAAATGAGACGCTCTATCTCAACTTCCGCCGAGAAATCGCTGCAAATCTGCAGTAGATTCACCACAACGGCTCTTTTAAGAGCCAACCACTTTTCCATAAAGAGCAAAATGTTCCAATGCATTCCACACACCGCAACGCACTGCTTCAGAATAAAACGTAAACAAATGGTTGTCGAAAGGATCTGACCGATTAGAATGATGTACAAAATACTACACGCAGAAAATGACCCAGAGCCTTATTAAATATAACAATAATAAAGTTTACTAACTTAGTAAAACCTCTGAAAATCATTTAATCGCTTACATAAATAAATGCTTAAGTCCAGAGCTTAAGCTTGGTGACGTAGACCGTCATGACGTGCCCCCTTCGCGGCCAAAGGGGTGGAGTTATGAGAGGTCTATGGTACAGTTTCCGGCAACACAACAGCGAAGGTATCAAAACACGGCAAGTTATATGGACGACAATACATCGGTAAGTATAGCACTTGCAATTTTTAAACTAATAGCGACCTCGTCTTCCTTCAAATACGCTGGGTGTTGTTTTTTAATGTCACCGCTATTCTGTTGTGCGTAAGCTAACTTTAGCTATGTTTGCTAGCCACCAAATTGCTCAGCTAACATGGTTCGTTGGGCGAACATACTTTAACAGGTAACGGACCATCGAACCGGAAAAGTTAAGCTTTTAACCGCGCTCTCTTTCTCTATGTGTGTACGCCGTGTTTTGCTTAGTTTTACATTGTTTTTGTAACATGACGTGATGTCGATATGCTCCGATGGGAAGCTCTTGTGGGAACAGCCGAGGTACTTCCGGAGCTCATTACAATTATAATACAAGAGTATTCAACATTCGTTTTCTACCGCTCACCCCCACGAAGGTCGCGGGGGGTGCTGGAGTCTACTTGGAATTAAATTTGCATGTTTTTGGAATGTGGGAGGAAACCGGAGTACCCGGAGAAAACCCATGCATGCACGGGGAGAACATGCAAACTCCACACAGAGATGGGCAACAGTATTCATTAAAATTATTTATTCATGGTTTTATATAAGAAATATTAATTCGAATTATGAATTACTGCATGTTTTCCTGTAATTATATTTGGAGATATAATTAATGTCAATGTGCATTTTTGGCAGGCGAGTGATTAGCGTGCAGACCTCACAGCTAAAAGATGCCAGTTCAATTCCACCCTCGGCCATCTCTGTGTGGAGTTTGCATGTTCTCCCCGTGCATGCGTGGGTTTTCTCCGGGTACTACGGTTTCCTCCCACATTCCAAAAACATGCTAGGTTAATTAGCCACTCCAAATTGTCCATAGGTATGAATGTGGGTGGTAATGGTTGTTTGTCTATATGTGCCCTGTGATTGGCTGGCCACCAGTCCAGGGTGTACCCTGCATCACGCCCGAAGACAGCTGAGATAGGCTCCAGCACCCCTTGCGACCCTTGTGAGGATGAGCAATCGAAAATGAATGCATGAATGAATGTGCATTATAATTCTTTCTTTAGAACTGTGGATTTAAAACGCAATCCAAAAACGATGTACATGAAATTAGACAGCACTTTTAAAAACAAACCATCCTAACACTGTTTATGCTCCTTTTTAAGGTGGCGGCCCGTGGCCTGGCAATGTAGGCGCTGCACATTGGAGGATACAAAAGGGGAGCTTCTCAAGCATTACCAAGTCAAGCACAGTATTTATGGATGTGGCTGTAAGTACCCTGTCTTCATTTAAGATGTCCTTGCTCCCTTAAAACATGGAACAGTGGTGAAGTGGTATTCTTCCTCGCTATCCTCCAGGAGCTGAACCAAAACCAACTAATCACCAATTAAAGAAGAGAGACAGCCCAGTCATTAAGGACTTGATGTGGAGAACTTTTGCACATAGAGGAACATACGACATACACATGAGCATCAGTGACATGAAGCACAGGTGGCCTACCTTGTTTAATGTCTCACAGGTGAGTATTTGGATCTTTTGTGTTAAACACATTATGGACTGTAAACAACTACTGTATGTTTCACAGTTATACTTAAGTATGCACTTCACTTTTTGTTGTCACTGGTTCTTTTGTCTCTTCTTTCATATCTCTCTTTCAGGAGAGGAAGGTGCCAGAAGGGAGGTGAAAGGACACCAAAACTGATGTCCTTGTTTCCAGCAAGGAAAAGCGATGTCAGAGCAACAATTCAAGCACAGATGTGATGAGCAGACACAGCAACAGCCACAATAGCCACAATCTTACATACAGCCCCCTAAGTGTAGAAGTTCATGTGTTGATGTTTCCATAAGTGTCAGAATGTCATCAAAATGTCCTTCTTTGTGCATTTGAGCCACATGCTGCATCCATTTCAGCCATATACTCATATGCTCATGTGTATGTACCCTGAGGTTATATATTTCAAATAGAGATTTCTCAGACTCTGTTAGTAGATATGTTATATTTTTGTCAAAAATGACAGACATATTTACTGCATTTTTTTCATGGTTTGTTTCATATATTATATATTATATACAACAAGAGGTTCCCGCACACTGTGTGGCTCTCATTCATTACTTTAGTTAGGTAACGTTTCGGTCCGTTGGACCTTCATCAGACATGTTAGGTCTAGCATACTAGGTCTACCTTCATCAGACATATTAAGTCTAGCATACTAGGTCTACCTTCATCAGACATATTAGGTCTAGCTAATATTTCTGATGAAGGTCAAACGGACTGAAACGTTACCTAAATAAACTAATGAATGAGAGCAACACAGTGTGCAGGAACCTCTTTTTGAACACTTTGTTGGCTACACCTGCTTCCTACGCACCTGTGTATCTTCAGGTGTGCTGAAACTCTGCATTCACTCTTGTTTCATATATTGACAGGAAGTACTGAAGTAGATTAAAGAGAAAATACATTTTAGATACTCATTTTTATATATTTTCTATATTTGATAGTCCATTATGACATTAAAGACATCAAGTAAATATTGCATATTTGTTTTGTTCAACAATAATCTCATTTTCTACTTGCTGAAATTGTAGTTTTGGAACACCATTACACTGTATATATTTATGTGTGTGTGTGTGTTTACTTCCATTTCTACAGAATTACGTGGGCACCAGTGTCTCCCTTTAAAAGGTGGAATATTATGTGTGCAGGTTTGTGTAGTAGTTGATGAGCAAAAAAAACAAGAGAAATTGTCTAATATATAATTTATTTCGATAACTTCCAACAAATTTACAAACACCGATGAAAAAATTTACAAAAATACACACTTTACATCTAGGGGGAGGCACTTGTCTCCTCTTCTCCGGTTTGGGTGCCACATTCTCTTTTTTCTGTACATTGAAAACATCACAAGTTTTAGTGATACACACAAATCCACATTAATAGATCAGAAATTGAAAACAATAAATTTATGCATGAACTTTCTCACCATCTCCAACAAAAAGACACGTTGCATCAGCCACCTCAGCTCTTAGCAGAGCTTGTTGGAGACCAAATTTATATTTGGCAATTTCAGCCCTTTGTCTCCTGCTCACGAGTTCCTCCCGTTCCTTCTGCTCCATCTCCCTGGTCACATAGGCCATAATGTCATGGCTCACCTCCACACATTGTTGATTTAATTCAACCCTGGGCACACTGCGATCTCTGCATGAATACTGCACAAATACAATAAAAATTAAAACTGCAAGCAGTGATGAGCGGGCTCGAGCACCCCGACGCGGTCGGGGGTACGCGCGGGTCGGGGGTACGCGCGGGTCGGGGGCGCGCACGTGACCGGACGGGCGTGCGGACGCACCGTAGGAAAAACCGCGGCTATAAATGCTATTATTACAGTAATAATGATGTCAAGCAATGAGATTTTAATTACTGTAACTGTATGGTTGCAATTGTGTTTACTATCATGGGTCATGTCCTCATTGTTACTATTGCTACTGGTAAGTTGGACTGTTTCATTCCACTGATATCATCTCCAGTGTGACCCTTAGCCATCATTGACATTTAACTGTTCTGTTTGTCACTGTTGTTGTTTTGGGAATTCTTGTTGCTGCTGTTTTTGTCTCTCCCTCTACTGCCCCCCCCCCCCCCCCCCCGACCCCACCTTTCTCTTCTCTCTTCTTCTTTTCTGTTCTTCTTCTTGCTCCGGTCCGGTCGTCCCAAATGGCATAACAAAGACATCAAATAACGGCAAATAAAATTTCATGGTACAGGGAAGTTGTAGCCAACACCTTTCCTGACACAGAGCAAATCTGTCTAGCATGTAAGGGCATTTAGATCAACAATACTATCTGCCCCAATGGCTGGACGGGACAAAAAAAAAAAAAAAAAAAAAAAAAAAAAAACCGCGGCAATCGGATAAGCGGTAAGGGAGTTACACACACTGTCATAGACCAGAGGGTACCCCGAACCACCAGAAAAAAAATTGGGACCGATCCGACCATGTATAAGGAAGTTACGGCAGATATACATTTCCACCAGTTGGTGGCGCTGTGTTTTGAACATGGGTTCTGGAGCGTTAGGTGCGTCCTGTCATGATAGACGTCTCCTCCGAAAATCATAGTGATATGTGCAACGGGTGGCGAGGGATAATGAATTGAAACTTCTAGGTGGCGCTAGTGTGTCAATTTAGATTGGTGTCACATGGGAGCACCACCAGGGCGCTCAGGCCTGGATTCTGACCTTACGTGTAAGATTTCAGCAGCCTGTGACCTTCTGCGGGCAAAATATGAGCCTTCGATGGTCAATGGCGAAGGCTGACCATTCGCGTGGCCACGCCCACCACATGTGCTTTACACACATCATAGTCCATTGACTGACATCATCAGTCTGTCAGTCAAACTGTGTATTGACTTTGATGTACATTGCTTCAAGGCAAGGCCAGACACCAAGCAAGGCCAGATATTATAAGTTTGGTGGCGTGCCATGCCCACATCCTATGTCGCAGCCCAAAATCCTTCGCAATTTAACGTGGGCCATCCGTCTAGTGTCCGTTGATGCTACAACGGACTCATTCGGTCAAACCCCCTAGGAGGAGTTCGTTGAGATACGACCCCTACATCCTCCCCCAAATGGCCGTCGCCACCTAAAATGGCCGACTTCCTGTTGGTTTTTGAACATGGGTTCTTGAGACTTTTTTTGTGCGTCCTGTCACGAGTGATGTCTCCTCCGAAAATCATGCCCATACATGCAACAGGAGGCGAGGGATAATTACTTTAAAACTTGTAGGTGGCGCTAGTGAGTCAATTTGGCTTGGTTTCAAATGGGGGCCCCACCAGGGCCCTCAAGCCTGGAATCTGCCCCCCCTTATGAGTTTTCAAGCACATGCGACCTTCTGCGGGCGAATGATGACCCTTTCTTTGTAAACGGCGAGGCCTGAGCATTCGCCGCCAGGCCACGCCCACCACGTGCGCTTTCCCTGCATCATGGTCCATCAACAGGCTTCACCAGGCTGTCAGGCAGTGACCTTGTGACCTCGGTGTTCATCTGATGAATCTCCTGGCAGAAAAGGCCTCATGTAGATCACACGCCTTTAGCCTGTCGCCAATAGGTGGCGCTGTGACAAAATCAGGAAGTGACCTACGGGGACCTTCGGGGCGGGGCCATGATCACATGTACCAAGTATGATGAAGATCTGACCACGTGGAGCCAAGTTATTCACGTCTACTGTTACGCTCAGCGTGCAAGGCCCGGGCAGATGAAAAAGGGCAAATTTTGGGGGCGTGCCACGCCCACATCGTACGGAATATCCCAAAATCCTTCGCAATTAAACGTCGGCCATCCGTCTAGTGTCCGTTGAAGCAACAACGGACTCATTCGGTCAAACCCCCTAGGAGTAGTTCGTCGAGATACGACCCCAACTTCTGGCACGAAAAAGGCCGCCGCCATCCAAAATGGCCGACTTGCTGTTCGTTTTGCAATATGGGTTCTTGAGACTTTTTGGTCCGTCCTGTCACGATAGACGTCTCCACCAAGTTTCTTGACAATCGATGAAACTGGTGGCGGGGGCCAATTTTTTTTTAAATATCAAGGTGGCGCTAGAGAGCCAATTTTGGAACATTATATTTGAAACCCATAAAATATCAAATTTTTCGCCAGACCTGATGCGCTCGGCAAATTTGGTGAGTTTTCGGGCATGTTAAGGCCCTCAAAATGGCGCTCAAAGGCGCGGAAGAATAATAATAATTAAAACTGCAAGCAGTGATGAGCGGGCTCGAGCACCCCGACGCGGTCGGGGGTACGCGCGGGTCGGGGGTACGCGTGGGTCGGGGGCGCGCGCGTGTCCGGACGGGCGCGCGGACGCGCCGTACGAAAAACCGCGGTAAGGGAGTTACGGCACTTGCAATTTTCCGCCAGGAGGGGGCGACGCCGGCAGCGAGGCGGGTGCGCGGTCATGTCCCGTCCGGCGCCCCGAACCGCCATAAAAAAATTTGCGACGATCGGACCGTGCGGTAGGTACTTGCGGCGGATATACGTTTCCGCCTGTGGGTGGCGCTATACAGTCTATGCGCCCACACGGTAACGGACCGGAGGGTACCCCGAACTACCAGAAAAAATTAGGTGCCGATCCGACCGTGCGGAAGGAAGTTACGGCTGATATTCATTTCCACCAGTTGGTGGCGCTATAGCGTATGTACACACACTGTCATCGACCAGAGGGTACCTCGAACCACCGGAAAAAAATTCGGGCAGATCCGACCATGTGGTAGGAAGTTACGGCAGATATACATTTCCACCAGTCGGTGGCGCTATAGAGTCTATGGACACGCAGATTCAAAGAGTGGAGGGTGACCCGACCGACCAAAAAAAATTTAGAGACGATCCGACCATGTGGAAGGAAGTTATGGCTATATACATTTCCACCAGTTGTTGGCGCTATAGAGTCTATGTATACACAAAGTCATAGACCAGAGGGTACCCCGAACCACCAGAAAAAATTTGGGACTGATCCGACCATGTGGAAGGAAGTTACAGCTGATATACGTTTCCACCGGTTGGAGGCGCTATAGCGTATGTACACACACTGTCATAGACCAGAGGGTACCCCGAACCACCAGAAAAAAATTCGGGCAGATCCGACCATGTGGGAGAAAGTTACGGCAGATATACATTTCAACCAGTTGGTGGCGCTATACAGTCTATGTACACACACAGTCATAGACCAGAGGGTACCCCAAACCACCAGAAAAAATTTGGGGCTGATACGACCATGTGGAAGGAAGTTACAGCTGATATACATTTTCACCAGTTGGTGGCGCTATAGTGTATGTACACACACTGTCATAGACCAGAGGGTACCCCAAACCACCAGAAAAAAATTTGGGCAGATCGGACCAAGTGGGAGGAAGTTATGGCAGATATACATTTCCACCAGTTGGTGGCGCCATAGAGTCCATATACACACACAGTCACAGACTGGAGGGTGACCGAACCCACCCAGAAAAATTAGGAGACGATCCGACCATGCGTGAGGAAGTTACAGCAGATATACATTTCCACCAGTTGGTGGCGCTGTGTTTTGAACATGGGTTCTGGAGCGTTAGGTGCGTCCTGTCATGATAGACTTCTCCACCGAAAATCATAGTGATACGTGCAACGGGTGGCGAGGGATAATGAACTGAAACTTCTAGGTGGCGCTAGTGTGTCAATTTAGATTCGGGGGTACGCGCGGGTCGGGGGTACGCGCGGGTCGGGGGCGCGCGCGTGACCGGCCGGGCGTGCGGACGCGCCGTACGAAAAACCGCGGCGATGGGATAAGCGGTAAGGGAGTTACGGCACTTGCAATTTTCTGCCAGGAGGGGGCGACGCCGGCGGCGAGGCTGGTGCGCGGTCACGTCCCGTCCGGCGCCCCGAACCGCCATAAAAAAATTTGCGACGATCGGACCGTGCGGTAGGTACTTGCGGCGGATATACGTTTCCGCCTGTGGGTGGCGCTATACAGTCTATGCGCCCACACGGTAACGGACCAGAGGGTACCCCGAACCACCAGAAAAAGAGGGTGGAGGGTGACCTGATCGACCAAAAAAAAATTTAGAGACTATCCGACCATGTGGAAGGAAGTTACGGCAGATATACATTTTCACCAGTTGGTGGCGCTATAGAGTGTATGTACACACCCAGTCACAGAGTGGAGGGTGACCCAACCCAGCAAAAAAAAATTTGGGACCGATCCGACCATGTGGAAGGAAGTTACGGAAGATATACATTTCTACCAGTTGGTGGCACTATAGAGTCTATGTACACACACTGTCATAGACCAGAGGGTACCCCGAACCACCAAAAAAAATTTGGGCAGATCCGACCATGTGGGAGGAAGTTACGGCAGATATACATTTCCACCAGTTGGTGGTGCTATAGAGTCTATGGAAACGCAGATTCAAAGAGTGGAGGGTGACCTGATCGACCAAAAAAAAATTTAGAGACTATCCGACCATGTGGAAGGAAGTTACGGCTATATACATTTCCACCAGTTGGTGGCGCTATACAGTCTATGTACACACAGTATAACAGACCAGAGATTGACCCAATACACCAAAAAAAATTGCAAGACAATCTGACCATGATTCAGGAAGTTACGGCAGATATACATTTCCACCAGTTGGTGGCGCTGTGTTTTGAACATGGGTTCTGGAGCGTTAGGTGCGTCCTGTCATGATAGACGTCTCCACCGAAAATCATAGTGATACGTGCCACGGGTGGCGAGGGATAATGAATTGAAACTTCTAGGTGGTGCTAGTGTGTCAATTTGGCTTGGTTTCGAGATACGACCCCAACTTCTGGCACGAAAAAGGCCGCCGCCATCCAAAATGGCAGACTTCCTGTTCGTTTTGCAATATGGGTTCTTGAGACTTTTTGGTCCGTCATGTCACGGTAGACGTCTCCACCAAGTTTCCTGACGATCGATGAAACTGGTGGCGGGGGCCAATTTTTTTTAAATTTCAAGGTGGCGCTAGAGAGCCAATTTTGGAACATTATATTTGAAACCCATAAAATATCAAATTTTTCGCCAGACCTGATGCGCTCGCGAAATTTGGTGAGTTTTCGGGCATGTTGAGACCCTCAAAATGGCGCTCAAAGGCGCGGAAGAATAATAATAATAAGAATTAAAACTGCAAGCAGTGATGAGCGGGCTCGAGCACCCCGACGCGGTCGGGGGTACGCATGGGTCGGGGGTACGCGCGGGTCGGGGGCGCGCGCGTGTCCGGACGGGCGCGCGGACGCGCCGTACGAAAAACCGCGGCGATGGGATAAGCGGTAAGGGAGTTACGGCACTTGCAATTTTCCGCCAGGAGGGGGGGACGCCGGCGGCGAGGCGGGTGCGCGGTCACGTCCCGTCCGGCGCCCCGAACCGCCATAAAAAAATTTGCGACGATTGGACCGTGCAGTAGGTACTTGCGGCGGATATACGTTTCCGCCTGTGGGTGGCGCTATACAGTCTATGCGCCCACACGGTAATGGAATGGAGGGTACCCCGAACCACCAGAAAAAATTAGGTGCCGATCCGACCATGCGGAAGGAAGTTACGGCTGATATACATTTCCACCAGTTGGTGGCGCTATAGCGTATGTACACACACTGTCATAGACCAGAGGGTACCCCGAACCGCCAGAAAAAAATTGGGACCGATCCGACTATGTGGAAGGAAGTCACGGAAGATATACATTTTCACCAGTTGGTGGCGCTATAGAGTCTATGTACACACCCAGTCACAGAGTGGAGGGTGACCTAACCCAGCAAAAAAAATTTGGGACCGATCCGACCATGTGGAAGGAAGTTACAGCTGATATACATTTCCACCCGTTGGTGGCGCTATAGAATCTATGGAGACGCAGATTCCAAGAGTGGAGGGTGACCCGACCGACCCAAAAAAATTTTAGAGACGATCCGACCATGTGGAAGGAAGTTACGGCTATATACATTTCCACCAGTTGGTGGCGCTATAGAGTCTATGTACACAAAGAGTCATAGACCAGAGGGTACCCCAAACCACCAGAAAAAATTTGGGACCGATCCGACCATGTGGAAGGAAGTTACACCTGATATACATTTCTACCAGTTGGTGGCGCTATAGCGTATGTACACACACTGTCATAGACCAGAGGGTACCCCGAACCACTGGAAAAAAATTCGGGCAGATCCGACCATGTGGGAGGAAGTTACGGCAGATATACATTTCCACCAGTTGGTGGCGCTATAGAGTCTATGGACACGCAGATTCAAAGTGTGGAGGGTGACCCGACCGACCAAAAAAAATTTAGAGACGATCCGACCATGTGGAAGGAAGTTACAGCTGATATACATATCCACCAGTTGGTGGCGCTATAGAGTCTATGTATACACACAGTCATAGACCAGAGGGTACCCCGAACCACCAGAAAAAATTTGGGACCGATCCGACCATGTGGGAGGAAGTTAGGGCAGATATACATTTTCACCAGTTGGTGGTGCTATAGTGTATGTACACACACTGTCATAGACCAGAGGGTACCCCAGACCACCAGAAAAAATTTGGGGCCGATCTGACCATGTGGAAGTAAGTTACAGGTGATATACATTTCCACCAGTTGGTGGCGCTATACAGTCTATGTACACACAGTATAACAGACCAGAGATTGACCCAACACACCAAAAAAAATTCAAGACAATCTGACCATGAATCAGGAAGTTACAGCAGATATACATTTCCACCAGTTGGTGGCGCTATAGAATCTATATACACACACAGTCACAGACTGGAGGGTGACCGAACCCACCCAAAAAAATTTGGAGACGATCCGACCATGTGGAAGGAAGTTACGGCAGACATACATTTCCACCAGTTGGTGGCACTGTGTTTTGAACATGGGTTCTGGAGCGTTAGGTGCGTCCTGTCATGATAGACGTCTCCACCGAAAATCATAGTGATACGTGCAACGGGTGGCGAGGGATAATGAATTGAAACTTCTAGGTGGCGCTAGTGTGTCAATTTAGATTGATGTCACATGGGAGCACCACCAGGGCGCTCAGGCCTGGATTCTGACCTTACGTGTAAGATTTCAGCAGTCTGTGACCTTCTGCGGGCAAAATATCAGCCTTCGATGGTCAATGGCGAAGGCTGACCATTCGCCGTGGCCACGCCCACCACATGTGCTTTACACACATCACAGTCCATCGACTGACAGTCAAACTGTGTATTGACTTTGATGTACATTGCTTCAAGGCAAGGCCAGACACCAGGCAGGGCCAGATAAGGTAAAAGTTAAGGTTAAAGTAAAAGTTTGGTGGCGTGCCACGCCCACATCCTAAGTAGCAGCCCAAAATCCTTCGCAATTTAACGTGGGCCATCCGTCTAGTGTCCGTTGATGCTACAACGGACTCATTCGGTCAAACCGCCTAGGAGGAGTTCGTCGAGATACGACCCCTACATCCTCCCCCAAATGGCCGCCGCCACCTAAAATGGCGGACTTCCTGTTGGTTTTTGAACATGGGTTCTTGAGACTTTTTTGTGCGTCCTGTCACGAGTGATGTCTCCTCCGAAAATCATGCCCATACGTGCAACGGGAGGCGAGGGATAATTATTTTAAAACTTGTAGGTGGCGCTAGTGAGTCAATTTGGCTTGGTTTCAAATGGGGGCCCCACCAGGGCCCTCAGGCCTGGAATCTGCCCCCCCTTATGAGTTTTCAAGCACATGCGACCTTCTGCGGGCGAATGATGACCCTTTCTTTGTAAACGGCGAGGCCTGAGCATTCGCCGCCAGGCCACGCCCACCACGTGCGCTTTTCCTGCATCATGCTCCATCAACAGGCTTCACCAGGCTGTCAGGCAGTGACCTTGTGACCTCGGTGTTCATCTGATGAATCTCCTGCCAGAAAAGGCCTCATGAAGATCACACGCCTTTAGCCTGTCGCCAATAGGTGGCGCTGCGACGAAATCAGGAAGTGACCTACGGGGACCTTCGGGGCGGGGCCATGATCACATGTACCAAGTATGATGAAGATCTGACCACGTGGAGCCAAGTTATTCACGTCTACAGTTACGCTCAGCGTGCAAGGCCCGGACAGATGAAAAAGGGCAAAATTTGGGGGCGTGCCACGCCCACATCGTACGGAATATCCCAAAATCCTTCGCAATTTAACGTCGGCCATCCGTCTAGTGTCCGTTGATGCAACAACGGACTCATTCGGTCAAACCCCCTAGGAGGAGTTCGTCGAGATACGACCCCAACTTCTGGCCCGAAAAAGGCCGGCGCCATCCAAAATGGCCGACTTCCTGTTCGTTTTCCAATATGGGTTCTTGAGACTTTTTGGTCCGTCCTGTCACGATAGACGTCTCCACCAAGTTTCGTGACGATCGGTGAAAGTGGTGGCGGGGGCTAATTTTTTTTTAAATTCAAGGTGGCGCTAGAGAGCCAATTTTGGAACATTATATTTGAAACCCATAAAATATCAAATTTTTCGCCAGACCTGATGCGCTCTGCAAATTTGGTGAGTTTTCGGGCATGTTAAGGCCCTCAAAATGGCGCTCAAAGGCGCGGAAGAATAATAATAATAAAAAGAAACGGAACGATTACAATAGGGCTTTCGCACTGGTCAGTGCTCGAGCCCTAATTAAAACTGCGAGCAGTGATGAGCGGGCTCCAGCACCCCGACGCGGTCGGGGGTACGCGCGGGTCGGGGGTACACGCGGGTCGGGGGCGCGCGCGTGTCCGGACGGGCGCGCGGACGCGCCGTACGAAAAACCGCGGCGATGGGATAAGCGCTAAGGGAGTTACGGCACTTGCAATTTTCCGCCAGGAGTGGGCGACGCCGGCGGCGAGGCGGGTGCGCGGTCACGTCCCGTCCGACGCCCCGAACCGCCATAAAAAAATTTGCGACGATCGGACCGTGCGGTAGGTACTTGCGGCGGATATACGTTTCCGCCTGTGGGTGGCGCTATACAGTCTATGCGCCCACACGGTAACGGACCGGAGGGTACCCCGAACCACCAGAAAAAATTAGGTGCCGATCCGACCGTGCAGAAGGAAGTTACGGCTGATATACATTTCCACCAGTTGGTGGCGCTATAGCGTATGTACACACACTGTCATAGACCAAAGGGTAACCCGAACCACCAGAAAAAAATTCGGGCAGATCCGACCATGTGGGAGGAAGTTACGGCAGATATACATTTCCACCAGTTGGTGGCGCTATAGAGTCTATGGACACGCAGATTCAAAGAGTGGAGGGTGACCCGACCGACCAAAAAAAATTTAGAGACGATCCGACCATGTGGAAGGAAGTTACGGCTATATACATTTCCACCAGTTGGTGGCGTTATAGAGTGTATGTATACACACAGTCATAGACCAGAGGGTACCCCGAACCACCAGAAAAAATTTGGGACCGATCCGACCATGTGGAATGAAGTTACAGCTGATATACATATCCACCAGTTGGAGGCGCTATAGCGTATGTACACACACTGTCATAGACCAGAAGGTACCCCGAACCACCAGAAAAAAATTCGGGCAGATCCGACCATGTGGGAGGAAGTTACGGCAGATATACATTTCCACCAGTTGGTGGCGCTATAGGTGTATGTACACACAGTATAACAGACCAGAGATTGACCCAACACACCAAAAAAAAAAAATCAAGACAATCTGACCATGAATCAGGAAGTTACGGCAGATATACATTTCCACCAGTTGGTGGCGCTGTGTTTTGAACATGGGTTCTGGAGCGTTAGGTGCGTCCTGTCATGATAGACGTCTCCACCGAAAATCATAGTGATACGTGCAACACGTGACACGTGGCCACGCCCACCACATGTGCTTTACACACATCATAGTCCATCGACTGACATCATCAGTCTGTCAGTCAAACTGTGTATTGACTTTGATGTACATTGCTTCAAGGCAAGGCCAGAATCTAAACATCGTAGTTTGAAGGCGTGCCACGCCCACATCCTAAAGAGCAGCCCAAAATCCTTCGGATTTTAACATTGGCCATTTGTGTAGTGTCCATTGATGGAACCCCCATAGGAAGAGTTTGGTGAGATATGACCCCTTGCCCCCAATTGGACGCCGCCAAGCAAAATGGCCGATTTCCTGTCGGTTTTTGAACATGGGTTCATGAGACTTTTTTGTGCGTCCTAGCATGAGTGATGTCTCCTTCGAAAATCATGATGATCCGTGCAACGGGAGGCGAGGGATAATTATTTTAAAACTTCTAGGTGGCGCTAGTGAGTCAATTTGGCTTGGTTTCATATGGGGGCCCCACCAGGGCCCTCAGGCTTGGATTGTGACCCCCCTATAAGTTTTCAACCACATGCTATATTCTGCAGGCTAATTATGACCCTTTGAGGGTCAATGGCGAGGTTTGAGCATTCACCGCCAGGCCACGCCCACCACGTGTGCTTTATCCAGATCACGGTCCATCAACAGTCTTCACCAGACTGCCAGTCATGGACCTTGTGACCTTTATGTCCATCTGATCAATCTCCTGCCAGAAGAAGACTAATCGTTAGGCTAGTTGTTGCCAATAGGGGGGGCTGCGCCGAAATCAGGAAGTGACCTATGTGGATCGTTGAGGTGAGGCCATGATCACATGTACCAAGTATGATGAAGATCTGACCACGTGAAGCCAACTTATTAACGTTTACAGTCTGCTCAGCATGCAAGGCGACCCGCCACGCCCACATTTCATGGCGCAACCAAAAATTCCTATCAATTGAACATACCGCACCCCATGCCACTGGGGGTGCGCGAGAGTTGACAGGCACGCGAGTCGACGGGCGCTAGGACCCAGCACCCGGCATCGGCGTGTCCGGTAGAAAAAAACAGAGGCGCTCGGAGCGGAATTCACCATGCACCATATTTATCCGGAAGGGGGCGATGTGGAGCGCTCCAGCCGCTTCCTGAGACTTTGTTGTGGGTCTTATAATGAGTAATGTCTTTACCGGAAACATCCCTTTTCAGCAAATGGGCATATTTAGGTTCTCCCCGTGTTTTTTAACACCCACGAGTACTTCATGGGTGAAGTTCATATGCAAAGTGAGATGTCTGAGCAATGTATTTGTTGGTGTGTTTTGTAAAGTCTACTTAAACCTTATTACGTGTGTCAAAATGAATAAAGACCGGCTTTGTAAAAATAACTAACATGTTGTGGAATACCAGATGAAAGCTAAAGAGATTTAAACAAAGTCGCGTACGAACAAAACAAAACACGTTTAATTATGTAACATACAAAAATTCAACAATCCAAAGCACAACATAACAACAACAATTTATTAATAATACAGATAAAAAACGTTCACACTCATATTCATACCTATGGACAATTTGGAGTCGCCAATTAACCTAACATGTTTGTGGAATGGGGGATGTTTATTTGTTTTTTTTTTGTCTCTTTTCCGGACGTGTTTTTTCTGGACGTTTATCCTGTCTTTCGGTGTTTTTCTCGTCGTCTGTTTGTGTCGCACAGTCACGGGTGTCTGTTTAGAAGAAATAACACATGAGTGACATCTAGCGGTGAAACACTATAACATCCACCGCATTAACAACTACAATATATCATCAGAATCATACATAATGTTACGCATAAATATGGCAATATTGCAACATCAACACAATATACAACTTGTCATCAATGAAATATGAAATATCTCACCATTTAGGTTCAGACGCTGTTGCCCCTCTGCTGCGTCAATTCGCCTCTGCCAAGGCTTCCTCAAGCTGGCTGATGGTGGCTTGATTTTTTTCCACCTGTTCTGCCATCAGCCGTTTGCCCCTGACACGTCTGGCAGCGAAGCCTATGAAGGTCTCGGCCAGCACGTAACTTTGTGAATATAAGTCTTCCCGGGACACGCAAGGGTCCTGGCACGAGTAGTGTCAAAACAGACAGATAACAACACATTATTCACAGTAATTGATGGTAACCCATGGCATCATGTTTTTTACGACAAAATGAAGTGTACACGGACATCGAAATGCACAATCGAAATGTCACTACACCCGGAAGTGCTGTCACTACAACCGGCTAACTGGCTAACGTGGATCTCCTGAAATCTTCATTCTACCTGCTGCTCTGAGTTTCCGCGAATGTCAGAAGTGTATTCTCTACAGTTGGGCCCTTTTCTGGGCCCTTGTTTGTAAGTCTCGCTCTTTCATATTCTGCACTGTTGCTACTTCTCAGTTGTGAACACGACGCCGTTTCTACACAGAGGGCTCCATTGGAGCCTTTGCGTCAACCTTACCCACCATGGCCCCACTTACCTCCACTTCCGGCTGCCCTGACTGCTCGATCCTCCTGGGAAAAATCCACGAGTTGGAGAAGCGCATTACTACCATGCACAGGGTCCGCGAGGCTGAACTCCTAATGGACACCATCACTTTCCGTCTCCCATCTCCACAGTCCGAATCTACCACACATCAAGCCTCTCTCGCTGCCTCAACGGATAGTCCACCTCTCCCGCTGCATGATGTCCTCCACGATCGGCCGGATGTTTCCCTCGCTGTCCCCCCGGCAGCTCTTAACGCCGCAGCCGTCTTGCCGGGGGATAAACCCAAGTCCTTGGCGACCTCCACCCCAGCTAAACTGTCACCCAGGCCAAAAAGCTCTCGTCGCGTCTCTGTTGTGAACTTCACCCCTGCACCACGGCGCCATCTTGCCTCTTTAACTTCTACCATTCCAGCTGCGGAGTCGCCCCCACCCCATGTGACCCCGCCACCCCATGTGACACTGCCGCTGCCACCTGTCCAGGCTTCTTCGGCACCGCCCCGTCCCCTCTTCCCTCCAACCACCATCATCATTGGGGACTCCATCACGAGGAACATTCGCTTCTTCAACGCCATAACATACTGTTTCCCCGGAGCCACTGTCCCCCTCATCCACTCAAAGCTTGTTGACATTGTTGAGCGATCTCTCCCCCCATCTGTCCGTAGAATAATTGTACACGTTGGCTGCGTTGATGCCTTCCGCCGTCAGTCTGAAATTACCAAAGTGCAGTTCAATAATCTTTTTCAGTTCCTTCGCAAAACTGGCAAGACTATCTTCATTAGTGGCCCTCTCTCACCTCACAACTGCGGGTATGGTATATTCAGTCGTATTCTCTCCCTCCACACCTGGCTCCAGTCTGCTACAAACTCCCTCTCTCTTAACTATATTGACAACTTCGATCTTTTTTGGGGCCGGAAATCCTTTTTTAATCCTGACGGCCTCCATCCTAGCAAGCTTGGCAGTCGGATTTTAACAGTACACTTACAACACGCTGTTCACAGTGCGTGACTATTTACATTTGGTCAGACACGCCCCCCTTTTTCTTTTTCTTTTTCTTCTTCCATATCCGGCTACAATTTTACCCACAGCTCCTCCTGCAGGCCACAGCGTTCACTGCACCCTGCTACTGCTTGCTCTACTTTTCAGCCTGTTCTTTCACCTACAAACAAGATCCCATCCCACTGGTCATACCGCCCGACTGGACTCCGCTATTACAACAATAAACATGCAAATTTAATAAATCTCCGCCCACTCTCCCGCAGCCAAGATCAAATGATGAACTCTTATAATCTCAAATTATCCCTCCTAAATGTACGCTCTCTTAACAACAAGGCTCTCATTCTAAATGAATACATCACTGACAATAAACTGGACTTCCTCTGTTTGACAGAAACCTGGCACAAACCTTTGGACTATTTCTCCCTAAACCAAGCAACACTTCCTGGATTTACTTACCTTGAAAACGCCCGTCCCGACGGACGTGGCGGTGGCACAGCAGTCATATATAAAAAGGACATCAAAGTCACTCCAATATCCCTCCAAAATGTTCACTCCTTCGAATTCACTGCCTTCAAACTGTCCGGTCCATCCCCCCTTGTCACTGCTGTCATCTATCGCCCCCCAAAACCAAACTCTTCTTTCCTATCAGATTTTACGGACCTCATCACCCAATTAAATGCAATCTCATCATCCATCCTTCTGCTCGGTGATTTCAACCTTCATATTGACAATTCCAACTCCAAACCTGCGCCAGAATTCCTTGATCTTCTCAGCTGTTTCTCCATCACTCAACAAGTTAACTTCCCCACCCACACCAGAGGACACATCCTGGATCTTGTCTGCACTACTGGTATCAATATTCACAACCTCACTAGCCATAACCTGCACATATCAGACCATCTGGCCATCACATTTGATTTACACACATCTCTTAGTGTCTCAAAAATCAAACGTCAAATAACCTTCAGGAATCTCAAATCCATCAACCCTCATGCCCTTACCTCACTTCTAACCACAAAATTTGCTATCTCCCCTCCCCCGCTGTCTGAGGACCCCTCTGAACTTGTCTCCTACTACAACAATACCCTTTCCTCCTGTCTTGATGAACTGGCCCCTAAAAAAACCAAATTGGTCTCCTTCTCCCACACTGCCCCCTGGTACACCCCTCAGCTCCATAATATGAAGACCCGTAAACGCCAGCTTGAGAGACTGTACAAGAAATCTGGCCTAACTGTTCATCTTCAAGCTTACACAGACTTTCTACAGCAATATAAAGATGCCTTAAACACTGCCCGCTCACGATACTACTCCAATCTGATTACATCTAGTTCCAACAATCCTAAATCCCTCTTTTCAACAATCAACACACTGCTAAAGCCAAATGACAACTCCTCCTCATCCTTCACCACCACCAAATGCAACAACTTCTTAACCTACTTCCAGTCCAAAATTACCAAAATATACAGCTCCCTAAACCCCCCCTCGACTCACTCGCTTCCTCCTGACCCTCCACTATTTGGCTCCACCCAACGACTCTCCAAATTTACACCTATCTCACCCGTGCAACTCACTAAAATACTAACCGGTATGAAGACTCCAACATGCTCCCTGGATCCTATCCCTTCTTCATTCATCAAACCCTGCCTCCACATCATCTCCCCGCTGATCACAAGTATCATTAACTCCTCCATTATCACTGGATCCGTCCCACAGTCTCTCAAGCTGGCGGCAATCACCCCCACACTCAAAAAGTCTGGTCTCGATCCCAATAACCTCTCCAATTTCCGTCCCATATCCAACCTCCCCTTTCTGTCCAAAATCCTTGAACGTGTCATAGCTGCTCAACTTCAATCTCACCTCAACTCCAACAGCCTGTTTGAATCCTTCCAGTCCGGTTTCCGTCCCAAACACAGCACTGAAACAGCTCTTCTTAAAATCACCAATGATCTTCTTCTCTCCTCCGATTCCGGCCATCTTACCATCCTCATCCTCCTAGACCTCACCGCAGCCTTTGACACCATTAGCCACTCTATCCTCCTGTCCCGCCTCAAAACCAGCCTCAATATCACCGATTCTGCTCTGTCCTGGCTCCAATCATACCTCACCAACCGTCAACAGTTTGTGCACATAAATAGCTGCTCCTCCTCCATAGCCCCTTTACCTCAAGGTGTTCCCCAAGGTTCGGTGCTTGGTCCTCTTCTCTTCATCCTCTACATCCTTCCACTTGGCAATATCATCCGTCGACATGGCCTCAATTTCCACAGCTACGCTGATGATATTCAACTATACATTTCTACCACCTCCATCAACTCCAACATCTACTCCACCCTCACCAACTGCTTAGCTGATATCAAAACTTGGATGGAACAAAATTTTCTCAAACTTAATAGTGACAAAACAGATATTATCATCATCGGTCCCAAAAACACCACGGCGCCCACCCATAATTTCCATCTTCAATTTGACAGCGCCACCCTCACTCCATCCCCGCTCATCCGCAACCTTGGTATCCTCCTAGACCCCACCCTTTCATTTGAACCCCACATCAAACAGTTAACCCGGACTGCATTCTTTCATCTTAAGAACATAGCCCGACTCCGTCCATCACTTACATTCTCTGCCGCTGAATCCCTAATCCATGCATTCATCACCTCCAGAATCGACTACTGCAACAGCATTCTCTACGGTACACCATCCAAAACCCTCAACAAACTACAATATATTCAGAACTCCGCTGCCCGCCTCCTCACCTCCACCCGCTCCCGTGAACACATTACCCCTGTCCTCCAAAACCTCCACTGGCTTCCCGTCCCCCAACGCATTCACTTCAAAATTCTTCTCATCACCTACAAAGCCCTCCACGATCTGACCCCCCCATATCTCACAGACCTCCTCCATCCACATAATCCCCCGCGTCCCCTTCGCTCCTCAGACTCCAACCTCCTGGCACTCCCCTGTAAGACCAAGCTCCGAACCTGGGGAGACAGAGCCTTCTCCATCGCTGCCCCCACTCTCTGGAACTCTTTGCCCCACTCACTCCGTGCTTGCCCTGACCTTCCCACCTTCAAAAAACAACTCAAAACCCACCTCTTTAAATCTGTTTTTAATGTCTAACCTTCTATATCTGACTGCTGTGCCCCGCCCCGCTTTTTTAACTGTGTACTATCCAATGAATGTTGTATCTTGGTGTGTCTTTTATTCTGTTTACTTGCTCTATTCAACTCCATTCTTCTGTAAAGTGTCTTTGAGTATCTTGAAAAGCGCTATACAAATAAAATGTATTATTATTATTATTATTATTATTAATAACAAATATTATTCTGTTGAAATGTAGAACTATAGAAAGAATACAATATTTTCTAGCATCAGAATAATAATGATATGAACGAATAAAATCATCCAAATACTTACACACAACAATTGGCATTTGGTGCGCAAAGCTTGCACCTCCGGGTTGGTGGATGTGGGCGATTTCGCCGGAGAAGAAGAGCTGGCCATTCTAGACACAAAAAGAGATGATAAAATGTGCAGATGTTCACATTGACTTAAACATGAATTGCATTCAATGGTCAAAATAAGGGCAAATAATAAGAAAGCACTTACCTTTCAGCTGTGTTAATTGGGAGGCGACTGAGGTGGAAATAAAAAATGACCAAATGGCTTCTTATTTATAATACTGTGTCATGTGACCATGTCATGGGCGTGACATTGCTGGACACCAGACAGTTAGGCGACATTCTTCGACGCTCCAGATGTGTTGACGTTATTTTAATAAATTGTATATTACACCATTTCTGTTGTTTTTATAATTAATGTGATATTTTTTGCTCATGAACTGCACATCAATTCCACCTTGAAAGAGCGACAGTTCCGTAGAAAAAAACAAATATATATATATATATATATATATATATATCGCACAGTAACCATGTGTAATGATGTTCTTGTCACGCCCTGTGTGGGGTCCTAAGTGACAGTTTGGGTTTGAGTTTACGGTCTGGGCTTTGGTTTCCTTTTGGCACGCTCTTATTTTGGTTTGACTTCCTGTTTTTCCCTGTCTGCCTCCGTTGTCTTAGTTACCCACACCTGTCCCTAATTTGAGTGTCTATTTAGTTCTGGTGTGTGCGTCTCCCTTGGTGGGATTATTGTCGTTTGTCCGTTTGCTACCTGAGTTGCTTTTCCTGCTGCTGCAATTATTGCAAGCAATAAATATTATTTACCTGCTATTGGTCCTGCTCTCTGCATCCTGGGGTCGAACTTTAAAGCTCTCGAGCCGAACCGTGACAGTTCTAACATCACAATCTCAGCAAGTTGTAAATGAAAATGAGATGATTTTTTATTATAGAAGAAAACAAATCTGCTCCATTTACTCTGTCTTTAACAGAATGTAATAATGGACTATCAAATAGAGAAAAAATATGAACTTGATGATGTATAATGCATATTTCTTTAATCTTTTTCAGTACTTCAAGTCAATATTTGAAACAAACAAAAACCATGAAAAAATACGCTAAACATGTATTAGTCTCCTTTGACAAAGATAAAATATCTATTTCATCTTTGAACAGTAGTGACTTTACAAGAGGTGCCGGGGCCTCAAAGCGTGTGTCGAGTTATTGAGTGGGCACTTCCCGGAAGCGTGGACCGAGGGGTGATTCATTGAGGGGAGGGGCCTGAATCGATGACGTCCGAAGCCTCGCTGCCCGGCTGTACCACGTGACGGATTCCGGAAAACGTTTAGAATTTGCCGCGATGTTTTCCTATCAGTCGGCGATATAAACCCCTCAGGCTTAAACATTAAAATGTGGGGTTTTGTGGTGAGAGTCAGTCTGTTGAGCGTGTGGATAGTTTGTCGATTCATTGTCGACATGTATCAAAAAAGAGGAATCGCCTGAAACCAAAAATTGTTAATAAAAAAATATTATTGAATAAAAAAATAATTATATCTTTCATATTCTATCCAGGTTACACAAGCATACATCTTTTAGTTACACAAGCACTTTCCCTGAAACCATGGCCGCCAGGTGACATAAAACCATGATGAAGATAGCCATATCACGATACATGGCATTGATGGACAATAAAACATTCAGTATGTTATATATACTGTATATTTAATCTTACGCTTTTTAGGTTAATTAAGTGGTTCTACAATGTTTTGTAGTACATAATCATATCCTAGAGCCAAAACAGATCAGCATTTAATGCATCACACATGAAGATACAGCCGCATGTAATTCTATCCAAGGCCAGCAGGTGGTTTCGTGTGCACATGAAGCTTGAAGAAATGAATCATTTGTCAAACCAGTTGATTGAAATGGTTCAAAGCCTCACGGGGTGACATCTTGCCATCATTATTGGACATAGTCTGAGAAATCTCCATTTGAATTATATAACCTCAGGGTACATCAACATCAAAACGAGCATATGAGCATCTGGTAGAAATTGTTGCAACACATGGCTGAAATGCAGAAAGAATGACATTTTCATGACCTTAAGACACTTGAATAAACATTAACACATGAAACTTCTATACTTAGGACAGGTAAACTTCACCAACCAAAAATCACTCAGAAAGCCGCCAACAACATCCATTCATTTTCTCCTGCTTTGTCCTTACGGGTGCTGGAGCCTATCCCAGCTGTCTACGGGCGAGCGGCGGGGTACACCGTGGAATGGTGGCCAGCCAATCACAGGGCACATATAGACAACCATTCACTTTACGGGAGCCAGGCAACAACATTTCGTTGGCAAAGTCTTTGAAAGGTTTCCATAAATCCAGATCCAGCAGTACTAACTGGAACACCATAAAACTGGATGACAGGGTCTCGGGGAATCGCAGGTCTTGGCATACGTCAGTCCCATCAGATAGTAGCAGGCCTTGCTAAGATCCCCAAGAGTGCTGTGTTCGGTGCTGCCCTCAATCACTATGCCATCTTTTCTTGAATGCTGGTTGATCCATCCCCGGCATCCTGCAGATATTGTAAAGACAGCTGTTAGGAGTTCACGTTCAACTTGCACCTCACAAGAGAAATAGCACGTACTCTGTTCTGTTGTCCACAGCTGCTTTATGGCAGGGGTGTCAAAGTCAAGTGGACGGAGGGCTAAATAAAACATTTGGCCATAAGCCGAGGGCCGGACTGTCCAATCTTCATTAAAACCAAGATTTAACTTACTGAAAACATAACAAATATATTACCATATGATTGGATAAATAAAGCAATATTTTCTTATGACTCTGTCAGTCATTTTTAATTTCAGCCATGTCATATTATATTCTTTCATCACCGCCACACTTTGTCCACATAGAAGACACACAGGTTTTCCAGCTACCTCTGTGACATGTACTCTAACTCCCACCTTGTTTGAAAGCCCTTGTTTTCACTGTCCACCTTCCATTTAGCCATTGTTGATGGGTATCTGTAAATTAACTTTTGATGTTGTGCTAATGACTGATGCTGAATGACTGCTGAATAAATTAAGATGCCTCCCGCTATGCTCTTGCACACGCGTCCCTGTTGCATTGTGGGAAATGTAGTACAGTTTATCTGCGGGCTGAATTTAATATTAGATTAATATCATCACGCGGGCCAGGTAAAACCCTCTCGCGGGCCTGATGTGGCCTGTGGGACTTAACTTTGACATATGTGCTTTATGGCATACAAAAAGCAGCTCCATCTTTGTGTGCAATTGTTGTGGAAAAAAATTCTATCATCCTAAGTAGGATAGAGAATGCCTGAAATAAATACATAGCTCTGGTGGTTTTATTACCTTTGCAAAACAAAGGGGTCAGACAACACACAGTATGCATGGCGGTCTGTAGGTGTCTGGCCCAGAGTGGCCTCTTGGTGGGAACTTTGCTACTCCATAGCATGCAAATGAATTACATTACAATAGAAAAGAGACATTCAAAAACTGTTCAAGGGGCTGTATGTAAGATTGTGGCTATTGTGGCTGTTGCTGGAGTGAAATAAAAAAATCTGTATTGCAACTAGCAGCAGGAATGAAGCGGCAGTATCTGTTGTCACAGTGATATCTATTCAGGCTTCTGTGGCTTAAGCGGGTAGGATGGACGAGTATTTAGCTTCTTACTATCAGTCACAGTAACTAAAAGCAGAGGTCATGTCAGTCAGGTGCTGTGCGGGTTATTATTTTACTTTCACCGCCCTGACATTGTGTCTGTGCGCTGTGCACCTGCAGAAGGCTTGTTGTCACATCTTTATTTCAAATTAACATGTTTTCTTAGTCTCTGATGACAGACATATTGTGCGATATTTTGTTTACTTGATGTGAATTTCGTACATACGTACAGCTCCTTTGAGAAAGACGGGAGGAAAGGATGAGTAATAAATAGGAGGGAGAGTCAGAAAAGATAAATGTCAGCTGTATGATGTGAACAGAGAATGGAGAGAAATGTGAATGAGACAGGTGGAATGATGACTATTGCAAGTAAAGTACAAATTGAATAGGTGGAGGATGGTTTTAATACCTGAAATAGATTGTTCGTCTGTGCTTGAATTCTTGCTCTGACAACATTTTTCTTCGCTGCAAACAAGGATAACAGTTTTGGTGTCCTTTCGCCTCCATTCTGGCACCTTCCTCTCCTGAAAGAGAGATATGAAAGAAGATACAAAAAATCAGTGACAACAAAAAGTGAAGTGCATACTTAAGTAGAACTGTGAAACATACAGTAGTTGTTTACAGTCCTTAATGTGTTTAACACAAAAATCCAAATACTCACCTGTGAGACATTAAACAAGGTAGGCCACCTGTGCTTCATGTCACTGATGCTCATGTGTATGTTGTATGTTCCTCTATGTGCAAAAGTTCTCCACATCAAGTCCTTAATGACTGGGCTGTCGCTCTTCTTTAATTGGTGATTAGTTGGTTTTGGTTCAGCTCCTGGAGGATAGCGAGGAAGAATACCACTTCACCACTGTTCCATGTTTTAAGGGAGCAAGGACATCTTAAATGAAGACAGGGTACTTACAGCCACATCCATAAATACTGTGCTTGACTTGGTAATGCTTGAGAAGCTCCCCTTCTGAAGTATCCTCCAATGTGCAGCGCCTACATTGTCAGGCCACGGGCCGCCACCTTAAAAAGGAGCATAAACAGTGTTAGGATGGTTTGTTTTTAAAAGTGCTGTCTAATTTCATGTACATCGTTTTTGGATTGCGTTTTAAATCCACAGTTGTAAAGAATGAATTATAATGCACATTCATTCATGCATTCATTTTCGATTGCTCATCGATTGCTGTGAGGTCTGCACGCTAATCACTTGCCTGCCAAAAATGCACATTGACATGAATTATATCTGCAAATATAATTACAAAATACATGCATTAATTCATAATTTGAATTAATATTTTGTATATGAAACCATGAATAAATAATTTTAATGAATACTGTTGCCCATCTCTGTGTGGAGTTTGCATGTTCTCCCCGTGCATGCGTGGGTTTTCTCCGGGTACTCCGGTTTCCTCCCACATTCCAAAAACATGCAAATTTAATTCTAAGTAGACTCCAGCACCCCCCGCAACCTTCGTGTGGGTGAGGGGTAGAAAACGAATGCTGAAAACTCTTGTATTACATTTGTAATGAGCTCCAGAAGTACCTCGGCTGTTCCTACAAGAGATTCCGGAGCATATCGACATGTTATAAAAACACAAAGTAAAACTAAGCAAAACACGGCGTACACACATAAAGAGAGCGCCGTTAAAAGCGTAACTTTTCCGGTTCGATGGTCCGTTACCTGTTAAAGTATGTTCGCCCAACGAACCATGTTAGCTGAGCAATTTGGTGGCTAGCAAACATAGCTAAAGTTAGCTTACGCACAACAGAATAGCGGTGACATTAAAAAAACAACACCCAGCGTATTTGAAGGAAGACGGGGTCGCTATTAGTTTAAAAATTGCAAGTGCTGTACTTACCGATGTATTGTCGTCCATATAACTTGCCGTGTTTCCATACCTTCGTTGGAGTTGTGTTGCCGGAAACTGCCAAGAGACCTATCATAACTCCACCCCTTTGGCCGCGAAGGGGGCACGTCATGACGGTCTACGTCACCAAGCTTAAGCTCTGGACTTAAGCATTTATTTATGTAAGCGATTAAATGATTTTCAGAGGTTTTACTAAGTTAGTAAACTTTATTATTGTTATATTTAATAAGGCTCTGGGTCATTTTCTGAGTGTAGTATTTTGTACATCATTCTAATCGGTCAGATCCTTTCGACAACCATTTGTTTATGTTTTATTCTGAAGCAGTGCGTTGCGGTGTGTGGAATGCATTGGAACATTTTGCTCTTTATGGAAAAGTGGATGGCTCTTAAATGAGCCGTTGTGGTGAATCTACCCACTTTTTGTGTGCCACAGAATTGCCCAAACAGGAGGTGATTGCTGGACACAAATTAGAGTTTTGTGTTAAGGATGATTATGCTTTAGGTGATGTCAATGTAGTTTCTGGCTATTATATTGAAAACGGGATTCATGTCACTTTGCATGATGCTTTACAAACAATGTTTGGCAAGTACAGCACATGCATTTTTACGGTCTGTCAAAGTAGTTGTGCCATCATTTGTGATGCTGGTCAGTATTGTCTGGTGGATTCGCACTCGCGCAGCTGTAATGGCATGGTGTGCAGTGATGGAACCAGTGTTGTTCTGTGTTTTGGTAGTCTCGATGATCTTGCTAATCACATTAGCAATTTGGCTGCAGGGTTTGGTGGAACAGAGAAACTTTTTGAGATAGCTGGTGTTGTTGTGACTGTTGTGGCTGACAGGAAACGTCACTTGGAGGTGACTGATGTTTCCAAAAAGTTAAAAATGGCTGACATTTCTAGTACATGTGCATCTGATGTCGAAGTAGTCAGTGTTGTTACCACACAGCATGCCTTTTGTCCAATGCTTCAAAATGACTCCAAAGATGTGTGCCAACTTTTGAATATAGATTGTGAAGTCAAAACTGTGCCTGTCAATTTGCGTGTTGGACCCTTGGGAGCTCCCTGTAAAAAGGAGAGCATTGTTGCTGACGGCAACTGTTTTTTCCGTGCCATATCACAAGCGGTGAGTGGCACACAGAAAAATCACAGAAAAATTAGACTCCATGTGGTTAAACATATGGAAAAGCACTGTGAAGATTATGAGAAGCTTCTCAGGAGTGAGTACAATTGTTTGACAGAGTATATTAGTGTTTCCAAAATGAAATATGTCAATAGCTGGGCAACTGAGGTGGAAATTCAGGCTGCAGCGGATAGTTTAGGAATAAATATCTTTACTTTTTACGGTGGTCATTGGTTGAGATATAGTTCAAAGTCAGAATCCAGTCGTGGGATTTATTTGGACAACTCGAGTGGTAATCACTATGAGTGTGTGACATGTGTCAATGAGGGCCTGTTAGGAAGTTGCTTTGGCATTTGTCGGAGTGGTACACCTGATAGCAGTCAGCATGATACCAGGTCTCACAAGCATTTGGACAATCAAGAAATTTGTGAAGATATTGGTTCAAATGATGTGAATAGGGCTGTTGAACCAATCAAAGAAAAACGCCAGTCCATGATTACACTTATCAAATCAAATCAAATCAACTTTATTTGTAGAGCACTTTTCCTGCAAGGAGATGCGACACAAAGTGCTTTTCAGAATTAAAACAATTACCACAATTAAAAAGGAAAACAATGAAGAAAAAAGAAAGCCCCTCCTTCCCACCCTCCATACTAGACCCACACACACACACACGCAAGCACACAATCACCCACATTAGGGAGACATGGCATGGTACTGAGGAACAAGGAAACGCCACCTTTGGGGCCGTCCACACTGGGAGAAGCTGCAGGCCGTGCCATCGGAGGACCAGCACCCGGGCCCTCCGACTCCGTTAGACGGGCGGACCCCCACATTAAAAGGGAGGAACCCCCCAGCCGGCCGTGTCGAAGGGACCCAAGGATGGCACCCCCTCAGCATACCCAAACAGCCCCCAGTGTGGAGGACCCCCCTGAGGAAACACTGGAGTTGGAGCTAAAGACTAAGACCATAAAATAGGACTAAAAGATAAAACATAACACTGGAGTTAAAAACTGAAGATTAAGAGCATAAAATAGGACTAACAAGATAAAAACAAAACACTGGAGTTAAAAGGTGAAGAATAAGAACATAAAATAGGACTAAAAGGATGAAAACATAATAAAAGCTTAACAATATTAGTTAAAAGCCTGATTAAAAAGGTGCGTCTTTAATCTTCTTTTAAAAATATCAACAGTCTCCGCAGTCCTGAGGCTCTCCGGCAGGCTGTTCCACAGGTGGGGGCCATAGTGGCTAAATGCTGCCTCACCGTGGGTTTTTGTTCTGTGTTTTGGTTTCGCTAAAAGGCCAGTGCCGGAGGACCGCAGGGTCCACGGGGGTTGATATGGTAAAAGCAGATCAGATAAATAAGAAGGGGCAAAGCCGTTAAGACATTTAAAAACCAGTAAGAGAATCTTAAAATCGATCCTGAAGCGGACGGGGAGCCAATGCAGCGACTTTAAAACCGGTGTAATGTGCTCCCGCCCTCTGGTCCTCGTCAGCACACGTGCGGCTGAGTTCTGTAATAATTGGAGATTTAAAATACTTTTTTTGGGAAGACCAGAGAGCAGGGCATTACAGTAATCTAAACGACAGGATATAAAAGCATGCATTAGCACCTCCGTACTGGCCTGAGAGAGAAACGTGCGGACTCTGGCTATGTTCTTAAGGTGATAAAAAACTATTTTTGTTATATTTTTAATATGTGGGATAAAATTTAGCTCAGAGTCAAAAATCACGCCCAAATTTTTAACAGAGTCGGCTAGTTTAATATCCTGTAATTTTGGTAAAAGTTTCTCTCTCTGGCCTTCAGGACCTATGACTAAAACCTCAGTTTTGTCCTGGTTGAGCTGCAGGAAATTCTCTGCCATCCATGACTTGATGTCTACAGTGCAGTTAAAAAGGGCATCAAGTGGCCCTGAGTCATCAGGAGACACGGCGATGTATAGCTGTGTATCATCAGCATAACTATGGAAGCTGATGCCGTGCCTCCTGATCACGTCCCCAAGGGGAAGCATGTACAGATTAAAAAGGAGTGGACCTAAGATTGAGCCTTGAGGAGCCCCACATTCAATTTCATGGGTTCCTGAGGAACATGTATCCATACTTACATAAAAACATCGGCCTGTGAGATAAGAACAAAACCAGTTAAGAACAGTACCAGAGAGGCCGACCAGGTATCTAAGTCTATTTAATAAAATGTGATGGTCCACTGTATCGAAAGCAGAGCTTAGATCCAGTAGAACCAAGACTGTGAGATTCTTGTTATCTAAATTCCACCTGATGTCGTTTAAAATCTTTAAAAGTGCTGTCTCGGTACTGTGGTTCCTCCTAAAGCCAGACTGATGTTTCTCTAAAATGCTATTTCTGTTTAAAAAGTCATTAAGTTGGTAAAAAAACAGTTTTTCTAAAATTTTACTTAAAAACGGCAAGTTGGATACGGGTCGGTAATTATTAAGATTGTTGGGATCTAAATTGCTCTTCTTCAGAAGGGGCTTCACCACCGCCGTTTTGAAGGCGGTGGGGAAGACACCCGTCTGAAGAGAGCAATTCAAGATGTTTAAAAACTGCTCCTCAAGGAATCCATAAAGTGATTTTAAAAGTGATGTGGGAATTGGATCTAAAAGGCAGGTTGTTGGGCTTACTTGGGAGAAAACTCGACCAAGTGTCCTTGCATCAACCAGGGCAAAACTCTCCAGTCTCTCCTCAGGCAAGGACAACAGTCCAGGTGTGTTAACAGGCAAAACTTTCTGGGGTAACAGGCAGGATCTGATGTCCTTGATTTTAGTTCTGAAGTGGTCTGCAAAGTTTTCACAAAGATCGTCTGTTGGTGTCTTAAAAACTTTATTAAAATTTGTGCCTGTTAAAATATTAAAGGTGGAGAAGAGGAACCGGGGATTGTTTTTATGGTTGGAAATGAGTTGTGAGAAATGGGAAATTCGTGCCTTTTTTACTGTATTATTGTAGGTTTTGAGTTGTTGACATAAAATCTCGTAATGAACTGTCAATTTAGTTTTTCTCCATCTTCTCTCAGCACTCCTGCATTTTCTTTTCAGTTTATTGATCTCATCGTTATTTCTCCACGGGGGTGTAGGTTTCCTTTTTATTGTTTTTGTTACAAGTGGAGCTACTGAGTCCAGAGTTGACTTCAGTTTACTGTTAAAATTATCAACGATAAAATCACAAGGTGCAGGTAAAATTTCAGCAGGAGTGCTCTGTAAAATCTCAATAAAATTTGCAGCCACTTCAGAAGTTAGATAGCGTCTCCTCACTGTTCTCACCGGGGCCTCCTCCTGGTTAAAACTGGTGATGCTAAAAAATACACAGTAGTGGTCGGACATAGCCAGGTCAACAACAGAGGACACACCGATGGACAGGCCATGGGTTATGACCAGGTCCAGGGTGTGTCCTCTGTTGTGAGTTGGCTGTGTGACGTGCTGCTTAAAATCAAGACAATTTAAAAGGTTTAAAAACTCTCTGGATATTGGATCCGAGGTGTCATCAACATGTAGATTAAAATCACCAGATAATAAAATCCTGTTATAAGAAGTGTGAATGATTGATAAAAATTCCGAGAATTCACTAATAAAAGAACTAGAGTGATGGGGTGGTCTGTATACAGTGACACAAAGAATCGGAGGGCTGCTAAAAGTAAAGGCATGGTGCTCAAATGACTTGTAACTGTTAAAATACACTCCATTTGAGGTCAGTGAGTCATTTGTGATGGATGCCGTCCCACCTCCTCTTTTACCCTCTCTAGTAGAATATAAAAAATTAAAATTTGGTGGGCAGGCCTCAGTGAGAACAACGGATGCGTCAGTACCAAGCCATGTCTCAGTTAAAAGAAGACAGTCTAACTTATTATCTAAAATCATGTCATTCATTAAAAAGGTTCTATTTAAAAGAGAGCGGACATTAAAAAGTGCTACATTGATGGTGACAGGTGGCTTGTTGATCATGGAGGTGGGGTATGGGTGTCTATTGAGTGGTCGGAGGTTATGAGGGTTCACAGGGTGAGTATGGCGGTGTCTGATGTGTCGATATAGTGTAATGATTACTGGAATGGAAGTAGTGTTGATGTAAGTTTGAGGTCCAAGTCCAGTATTATGTGTATGGTGGTCAGAGGTGGAACTGAGTGAATAGGAGCATGGACCTGGGGGACATCAATCAGAGTGGGACAGAGCAACAGGTGTGGGTTTGGGGATGATACCATGCTGAAGGCCAAAAGCCAGGTTGGATGAGAGCATGCGGGCACCTCCTCTGTTAAGATGAAGCCCGTCAGGTCCAAAGAGGTGTCGTCTCTCCCAGAAAACATCAAAGTTGTTGATAAAGCCGACGTGGTGGGAGTTGCAGGCAGAGGAGAGCCAGGTGTTGAGACTCAGCAGACGGCTGAATCTGCCGATCCCTCTGCCGCAGGTGGGGGTGGGGCCAGAAATAAAAACAGTCACTTTGGACTGTGAGATGGAATTAAAAAGGTGTCTAAAGTCCTGTTTTAAAAGTTCGGACTGTTGCCTGGCGATGTCGTTCGTACCTGCGTGGATAATAATCCTTTTCGCCTGCGGATGAGAGTTCAGGATGTCTGGTATTTTCCTGGTTACGTCGGAAACGGTGGCTCCGGGGAAGGACAAAGTTAACGCCTCCCTCATGCGGACATGCCTCACAATGGAGTCCCCGATGACCAGGGTTGTCGGAGCGGCCGCTCGGTTTCAGGGGAACAGGCCAGCTCAGCCACCCCACCACCCAAACCAGGGCCCCGTGTGTGATTCCTCGCCAGGTGGGAAGAGCGGGACGAGTGGTGGCGCACCGCATCCCTCACGAGCTGCTTACGCCGAGTTGCGGAGCGGGTCGGCGCCTGTGCCGGCAGACGGCTCCCTGTTGGACACCCACCAACCGGAGGGCTGCTGGCCGTGAGTGGAGGGAAGGTTGTGGTGTCCGTCAGCGGGGGCATGGTGCCTGTGGCCACAGCAACAGATGTTGACTCTTGGTGTGGGTCCCGGGTCGCCGACTTTTCGCTCACGGACAGAGCCGCGTATTTATTGGAGAGCGGTAACGGAGGAGAAGCAGCCCCGCCGTGAGTCCCGCTCGGAGCCCTCTTCCGCCCGCGGACAACCACTTCGGTCCAGGGGGTCCCCTTGTTTGGAGTGGAGCAGGCGGGCCGCCGACAGGGGGAGGACGGGTCCCAAAGAACCGTTTGCCCGAGCACGGAGGTGGTGTTCGGCGGAGCGAACTCACCGAATCGAGAGGTCTCCAGCCAGTTGGTCAGCGTCGGGAAACGGGTCTTGAGGGAGATCAGCACTGAATCCTTCCTCTGGAGTTCATTTGACATCCGCTCGATGTCCTCGAGAAGGTGAGCGATCTTCTCGTATGCTTTGTTCAGCATTTGTTCCAACTTTCCCGGCGAGTCGGCAGCGTCCAATGTTGGCATAATGAGGTACAAGCGTCACAGCTAAAAAGTTAGCTAGCTACGTTAGCTTCCACGGCTAACGACTTGGGCCACCACCAAGCCACCTCTGTCTCGCGCCGAGCGTCACCAAATGTGGAGGAGGCCCATCCAAGTATATTCAAAAGAAGAAGGCCCTGGACCAAAGATCCAAATATGTGGCAGAAATGTTGGAAAGGGAGAAGAAAATAACATTGAGTGTAAAGAAATACAAAGAACAAGCTGTCTTTAGGCAGAGAATGAAGTCAAGGAGTGTAGCAAAATATAGAAGTGATGTAGTGCATCAAAACATAGTTAAAACATCTAGCATCAACAAGTATAGAAGTGACAGCTTGCACCGGGACAGAGTCAAGACACATAGCATCCAAAAGTATAAAAGTGACAGTTTGCACCAGGACATAGTCAAGACACGTAGCGTCCAGAAGTATGAAAGTGACAGCGAGCACAGGGACAGATTAAAGACACGTAGCGTCCAGAAGTATAAAAGTGACAGCTTGCACAGGGACAGAGTCAAAACACGTAGCGTCCAGAAGTATGCAAGTGACAGTTTGCATCGGGACAGAGTCAAGACACGTAGCGTCCATAAGTATAAAAGTGACAGCGAGCACAGGGAACAGTCACAGAGCATCAAAAAATATAAAATAGATACAAGGCACCGGGCCGTTGTAAAACTTGCTAGTATTAAGAAATATCACAGTAGTTTAGAACGTAAAATGAGTGTCATTGCAAATGTGAAGACACAAAGGCATGCTGCAAAGTTGCGAGAGGAAGAATTTGATGTTGTTGTTGAGAATTTTTTAGAGAAGGTGAAGAATGGGCCCCAGTTTGTCTGCTGTGTGTGCCATAGGTTGATGTTTAAACATCAGGTCCTGCAGTGTCACAGAGAGCATTATAGCAAAAGTGCAAGTGCTTCTCTTGTGAACACGTGCATTAATGAGCAGTATTTGCACAAATGTGATGTAGAGTGCACAGTACCATGTGTGTTGTTGGAGTCTGGTAGGGGGCAGCTGTGGATTTGCTACACTTGCCATTATAAAGTTAGCAAAGGGGAAATCCCACCTGAATGTGTTGCAAATAATTTGAGTGTGGACCCGATTCCTCCTGAGCTGGCTTGCTTAAACAGCTTAGAGCAACACTTAATTGCACTAAATATCCCCTTCATGAAAATGCTAGCATTGCCCAAAGGGGGGCAAAATGGTGTCCATGGGCCTGTGACTTGTGTTCCGGCCAATGTAGTTGAAACGACAAATTTGTTGCCACGGTCCAATATGGAAGGCTCTATGCTCCGTGTCAAGCTCAAAAGAAAGTTAACTTACAAAGGACACTACGAGTACCATTTTGTAGACAGCATGCACATTCGTGAAGCCTTGAGGTATCTGAAAGAGTCTAATGTGCATTATGAAGATATAGAGTACAACGAGGAGTGGGTCAATGACTTTTGTAGGGAACCTGATGCCTCTCAGGTGGAGGACAGTGTTCCTGCTGTAGATGTCACACCGCCTCTAGATGCAGAAGATGAACAGCTCCATGATAGACAGCAACACTGCATGTTTCAGGACACTTGTTTAATGCCAGTTGACATCGGTCAGGAAGTGCTGGATCAGTACTATGACAATATATTGAATGTGGCTCCGGCAGAAGGCAATAATCCTGTAAGGTTGCTTTCTGACCATTCAAATGAAGCTAGATGTTTCCCAGTGTTATTTCCACGCGGCCGTTTCACATTTCATGATACACGGCAATATAGACTGACTGCATCCAGATATTTTAATAATCGTGTCATGCATGCTGATAAGCGGTTTGGGCAGAATGTGGAATACATATTCTATGCTCAGTATTTGTGTGAACTTCTGCAGGTGGTGTCGAGCATTTCCATTGCTTTACGCAAAGGAATTGCTGGTTTGGTGGCAAAAATGGCCAAGGATTTGTTGACCAACGATGAGTCGTTAAAGACATTGTTGGAATGTGACCAGGGCTATCGTTTTCTGAAGCCCATCAGAGGCACTCCAGCCTTTTGGCAGAGTACGCAGCGCGATATTTTGGCTTGTGTGCGTCAGCTTGGTGTTCCCACGTGGTTTTGCTCTTTTTCGTCTGCTGATTTACGGTGGCAAAACTTGGTAGACTGTGTTTTGATACAAGAGGGAAGAACGCAAACAGCTGCAGAGTTGGAGTGGGCTGATAGGTGCGACTTGTTGCGACGCAATCCTGTGACTGCTGCACGTATGTTTGATTTCCGGTGGCATGTTTTTCTGAGAGAGGTGATAATGTCTAAGAGCCAACCGATTGGCAAAGTTGTGGACTATTTTTACAGGGTCGAGTTTCAACAGCGTGGTTCTCCACATGTCCACTGTTTGTTCTGGGTAGACAAAGCCCCGAAGATTGATGTAAACACTGATGAGGAAGTTACTGACTTTATTGATAGATACGTCACCTGTGAATTGCAGACACAGGATGAAGTATTGTCAGACACGGTGTCGTCTGTGCAGCAGCATTCAAAGCGACATTCCAAAACATGTAAAAAGAAAAATACCACGTGTCGTTTTGGTTTTCCTAAACCTGTGTCTGGCCGAACATTCATTAGCCGTCAGTTTGAGGGACAAGGAGACAAAACGTGCAGTTGCCAGAGTAGCCAAACTGGCATTAAAACATGCACATGTCCGAAAGTCTCCAAAAATTCTGTAGACATGAAAGCAGAAGAGGCATCAGAAATCATAAAATCCATAAATCCGAGAACCACACTTATCAAAGTGTGGAACATTTGTTCCATAGTCTGGGTATAACCCAAGAAATTTTTGAGACTGCACACCGCCGCTTGGGTCGGCGTACAGAGGTCATAATAAGGCGCCAAATAAATGAAATTTGGATCAATCCGTACAGCAAACCTCTGCTGAAATGCTGGAATGCAAACATGGACATCCAGTATGTAGTTGATGCATATGCCTGCGTAGTGTACATCATTTCGTACATTTCCAAAGCTGAAAGGGAGATTGGATTGCTGCTGAGTAATGCCCAGAAAGAAGCATCCAAACAGGCAAACGTCAGTGCCAAAGTTTGCCGTTTAATGACATGTGCTTGGCACAATTTGCTTCGGAATACCGCATCATCAGCAAAAACGAAAGGTCGGCATCCAAAATAGAACTTAAAAACAACTACGGACATGTGACAAAACGTACACGGACCAAACCTGCCGTAGTACGCTCTGCGTGTTTTTCTCAAACAAAAAACCCAGAGTTATACTATCGTAGCCTTTTGCAGTTGTATCTGCCATACCGGGTGGATTTGCAGTTAAGACCTGCCAACTGCCCAACATTTGAAGAGTTTTACAACAACGGTGCAATCAGATTAAATGACGGGTCGATGCATTCTGTCCGATCCATCGTGGATGTAAATCAACAACACTTTGACAGTAGCGGGGATGAACTGGACAGCATCCAAAGATCTATTGATCACAGCGGTGTTGCTGAGGATGCGTGGTGTCTGTTGTGTCCCGAACAAGAATTAGAACGGCTACAGTGTGAAGAAGAGCGTCAGAAAAAACATCAATTAGTAGAAGAAGAGGCAGAAATAATACCTGATTTGGCAAATGAAAATAGACCAGCTCTAAATATCCAAAAACAAAACTCATTGAGTCGAAATGATGGCTTGGCATTGATCCGCTCCCTAAATAACACTCAAATGGACATTTTTTTACAAAATTAGACAGTGGTGCCTCGAGAAAGTAGGTGGGAGAAAACCCGAGCCTTTACATTTATTCATCACAGGTGGTGCCGGGACAGGAAAAAGCCACCTAATTAAAGCCATCCAATATGAGGCTACCAGGTTGTTGTCAACAATGTGTCGGCAACCCGACAACATTTCTGTATGTCTGACGGCTCCGACAGGTATTGCTGCGTACAACCTGAATGCCACAACCATCCACAGCACCTTGAGCATTGGCAAGGATACCCGTTTGCCTTACACACCACTGGGTGAGGAAACGGTGAATTCCTTGCGTGCCAAGTTTGCGGACCTCCAAATTTTGATAATTGACGAAATATCAATGGTAGATCACAAGTTGTTGACATACATTCATGGTAGGTTGCGACAGATCAAACAAACTGGGGACTATGCTGCTTTCGGCAACGTCAGCATCATTGCAGTAGGTGATTTCTACCAGTTGCCGCCAGTCAAGGGAAAACCTCTCTACGTCGAAGATGCCACTTTTAACTTGTGGACCAGTCTCTTTCTTGTGGTCGAACTCACAACGATTGTGCGTCAAAAAGATAATGTATTTGCAGCGTTGCTAAATAGACTACGCAAACAGCCAAAAGGCGCGGCGTTGTTAGAAACAGATGTCGCACTTCTAAAGCAGTGGGAAACAGGTGAAGTCAGCACCGCATTACATATTTTCCCAACCAATCGTCAAGTTAATGAATACAACTTAAACCAGCTTTTCAAAATATGCCCGCAGTACACAACAGTGAAAGCTCAGGATTACAGCCATAACAAAAAATCAGGAAAATTAGAAAAAAAAGTAGGGCACCACAGCAAAGTTTACAACACGTGTTTAGAGGAAACTCTGCACATCGCTAAAGATGCACGTGTAATGCTTTGCAAAAACATCGATATTGAAGACGGCTTAGTTAACGGGGTTTGTGGCACCGTCTCTGACATAGTTTTCCAAAAGGATGAAACATTTCCCAGTAGGATCTATGTCAAATTTGTTGATGACAAAGTAGGCAGACAAAGGCGCGCACAAACAGTTAGTGAATCGATCACACGAAAAGGCAGTACATTTATTGTGCCAGAGGAAGAAAAAGTAACTAAAAGTGGTGGCATGCGTCACCAGTTCCCTCTGAAGCTCGCTTGGGCTTGCACGGTACATAAAGTCCAGGGTGTTACCGTGAGCAATGCAGTTGTGTGTCTGGACAGGGTGTTCTCCGCAGGGCAGGCATATGTAGCCTTGAGCCGGGTCACAGGTTTAACTGGTTTGATTATTCAGGACTTCGATGAAGCAAAAATATATTGTAATGATGCCATTAAGGATGCTTTAGGAAGGATGCCCCCATTTTTGACAGAAAGTGAAACACCACACAATGTACAACCACCACATTTCACAATTTACTTGATGAATGTCCAAAATTTGACAAAACATGCGTCAGATTTGGCAGCATGTACACAGCACCTGCAGCCTAACTGCATCGCTGTGACAGAAACGTGGCTGCCAACGGCATGTACACCCAGGAGTGTAACCATTCCTGGGTATCATTTCCATAGCCAACCACGATGTTTGTCTTACTCCAGCAGTAACCCTGCTTTGGTAGAATTACAAGGGCAACAGCATGGCGGAGTTGGCATGTACATTGCAGACCACCTGCACTGTAGTGTTGTCTCCGCCCCAAACTTCAACTTGGAAGTTTTACTGGTGAACTGTTCCTCACCCAGTGTGTTAATAGCAGTTGTGTATCGACCACCCTCCTATCCAATGGCGTTGTTTCAAGGTCACCTTGGCACGCTGCTGGATTGGTTGCACCAGAAGTACGCCAGCATTGTCGTACTGGGAGATTTTAATGAAAATTTGTTAAAATCTTCCACTATCAGCACATTCATGGCTAGGAAAGGGTTCTGCCAGTCAGTCAAACATCCTACCACAGAAAAGGGTACACTAATTGACCATGTATATGTCAAAACATCACACTTTGATGTAGAATCGGTTGTGATGCCCACCTATTTCAGTGATCATGAAGGGATTTTGTGCTCTTTTAAACACTAAATTTAAAACACACACACACACACGCACATACACATTCCACTTCAGCGTTCTTCTGGCAGTCTTATAGTGTAAGTGTATTGTATAGTGTAAAATAGGTTTAGGTTCAACCAGTGGACAATTTACAATCCACGAGTTTACTTGCCCACGAGAACGGTGGATTGTATTTGTCAATCACGGAATAAAAGTGAAATCACTGGTCATAGTTAAGATCCCAGTTTCTGTTTAGGATAGGAAGTATTTTCCTTATTTGTCAAACCAGTAAATTAACATGTACATAATGTAAACATGTACATAATGTAAACATGTACATAATGTAAATATGTACATAATGTAAATATGTACATAATGTAAATATGTAAATATTGTAACATCTGCATAGATTTTAAATAGTATACATATTGTATATATGTAAATATGGAAATATGTAAATGTGTATATATGTAAATGTGTATATATGTAAATGTGTATATATGTAAATAGTACCTGATGAAATGATCCCAGTGCTGCCTCACTCACCTGTCCTCTTGTCTTGATAGTTACCGCCTGTCTGCCTTAAAGTTAAATACAAAAGGGATTCAAACCTTTTTCAACAGTTATTTTTCCAACCAAATTGTATTAGTCAATCACTGGTGCAAAATTCAACCACTGCCCAAAATTAAGAATCAAAGGGATTAAAACTAAGACTTTTCTGAACACGTTGGTATTTTTCTAACCAGTGGACATTTTCCAATCCGCGAGTTTACTCTTCCGAGAACGGTGGATTGTGTTTGTCAATCACTGGCGAAAAATACGTTTTTTCAGACACGGTAATGCAAACAATGAGGGCAATGTAAATATGTAAATATGTAAATATGTAAATATGTAAACATGTAAACATGTAAATATGTAAATATGTAAACATGTGAATATGTAAATATGTGAATGTATATTGTGACTAACCTCTGCTCTTGTCTTTCTAGTTGCCGCCTGTCTTCAGTTCCACACGCATCCTCTTTATATTAAACATAGTAGCAGTAGAAGTGCATGCGTATGTTAACATAGTAGCAGTAGAGGTACATGCGTAGATTTAACATAGTAGCAGTAGAATAGCATAGAAGTAAAACTAATCCCATAAGTGCATCATACCAACTATTATAATAGCAATGTAGTCGTTTGCATGCATGTGAGGTTTCATCAACAGGACAAGACCCCTCTGACGGTGTGAGTGTCCTCTGACAACTGCTGCATGTGGTAAGATATGGAGCTGTTTTCACTTTTCATATTGGTCAAATTCTGTTCATGTGTGAAACACTTGACTTTTTTGCCACTTGACATTATACTCGCATGTGATTTCTCCCGATACGTAAACCGGGCTCCAGACCACAAGTTAAACTTTGCTTTGTAGGTAAATAACATCTTGAAATGTTGCCAGTCGCATAAAAACACTTTCTTTTTGACCAAGTAGCTTTAATTAGCTGGAAGTTGGAAACACCTCCACTATGCTAAATGGGACACAGAATCTTACATGAGTTTATGTTCTGCAGGGGAAAAATGTTAACCTGTTAACCAAAATGTATGGGGGCCTTGTGCTTGTGCTACTAAAATTATACATAGAATGCCATGGTACTTGTAGTACAAAAAAAAACTTCCTCATTCTGTCTTCTTTGACCTTTTTATATGATCTGCTCATAGCAAGTTTACTAACGTATTTGCTTTCCCGCTTTCTCTGACCTGTAGTGAATGCTGGCTGCTTCCAGAGGAGCTCCCACCATTGCACCTTGACATCCACCCATTGCTGACGGGATAGGATACTGGTGATTCCGGGAACTGGTCATCGTGGGACTGCAACTGCTGATCCTTTCCTCCACCCATTCTTAACCCTCTGTCCTTTCTTCACCACTGTCTACCTACCATCTCTCCGTCATCCCTCTCAACCCAACCGGTCGAGACAGAAGGCCGCCCCATAGAGCCTGGGTTCTGTCCAAGGTTTCTCAAAGAGTTTCTCCTTGCCTCCGTTGCCAAGTGCTTGCTCGTGTGGGGTTCAGTTGGTTCTCTTTCTAGATAACTTCCATATGATGATTAGAATTGGCACTATATCAAATAAATTGGCTTGACATAACTGCTTTTGTCATTTCTGCATGTTTAGTACATAACCCCACACGTGTTCATTCATAGTTTAGACAATCTACAATGTCAACTCTGTCTCTGCTGCTATCCTGCAAAACACTCCACCCACTTGGACCCTGGGTGGACCACAGAGATGCTTCACAGACCAAGGACCCAACCAGCAATCGTGGAGTCCACCAGCATGGCACATCAAAATATAGCTGGGATTGGTTCCAGCACACCTATGACCCATGTGGAGGATGAACAGCATAGAAGGATGGTATAATGATGAATGTCAGCATAATTGTGTCCATAATTGACTGTGTGGAAGGGTGTTATGACAGATATTGACAACTCTTTCAAAGGTGGGTATGTGGTCATGTCCTGTTTGATCTCACAACTCCCTAAAAGTCTTGGGACAGACAGACCATGTAGAATGTAGTTCTACTTTTCCAGAGGTTGGTGGCGCTATACAGTCTAAGGTGGGTACATGGTCATGTCCTGTCTGCCACCATAGAAAAAAATCAGACCATATAGAATGGAGTTATACAATTCAAACAGTTGGTGGCGCTATATGTACAGACTGATTTTCATTCCATGTGTAAGGAAGTTACGGCAGATAGACATTTCAACCAGTTGGTGGCGCTATAGAGTATGTACACACAGTATAACAAACTAGAGATTGACCCAACACCAAAAAAAAATTCAAGACAATCTGACCATGAATCAGGAAGTTACGGCAGATGTACAGCTCTGCCTGTTGGTGGTGCTCTGGTCATAGACCACCAGAAAAAAATTGGGGCAGATCCGACCATGCGTAAGGAAGTTACAGCTGATAAACGTTTCCACCAGTTGGTGGCGCTATACAGTCTATGTACACACAGTATAACAGACCAGAGTTTGACCCAACACACCAAAAAAAATTTCAAGACAATCTGACCATGAATCAGGAAGTTACGGCAGATATACATTTCCACCAGTTGGTGGCGCTGTGTTTTGAACATGGGTTCTGGAGCGTTAGGTGCGTCCTGTCATGATAGACGTCTCCACCGAAAATCATAGTGATACGTGCAACGGGTGGCGAGGGATAATGAATTGAAACTTCTAGGTGGCGCTAGTGTGTCAATTTAGATTGGTGTCACATGGGAGCACCACCAGGGCGCTCAGGCCTGGATTCTGACCTTACGTGTAAGATTTCAGCAGCCTGTGACCTTCTGCGGGCAAAATATGAGCCTTCGATGGTCAATGGCGAAGGCTGACCATTCGCCGTGGCCACGCCCACCACATGTGCTTTACACACATCATAGTCCATCAACTGACATCATCAGTCTGTCAGTCAAACTGTGTATTGACTTTGATGTACATTGCTTCAAGGCAAGGCCAGACACCAGGCAGGGCCAGATAAGGTAAAAGTTAAGGATAAAGTAAAAGTTTGGTGGCGTGCCACGCCCACATCCTAAGTAGCAGCCCAAAATCCTTCGCAATTTAACGTGGGCCATCCGTCTAGTGTCCGTTGATGCTACAACGGACTCATTCGGTCAAACCCCCTAGGAGGAGTTCGTCGAGATACGACCCCTACATCCTCCCCCAAATGGCCGCCGCCACCTAAAATGGCCGACTTCCTGTTGGTTTTTGAACATGGGTTCTTGAGACTTTTTTGTGCGTCCTGTCACGAGTGAGATCTCCTCCGAAAATCATGCCCATACATGCAACCGGAGGCGAGGGATAATTATTTTAAAACTTGTAGGTGGCGCTAGTGAGTCAATTTGGCTTGGTTTCAAATGGGGGCCCCACCAGGGCCCTCAGGCCTGGAATCTGCCCCCCCTTATGAGTTTTCAAGCACATGCGACCTTCTGCGGGCGAATGATGACCCTTTCTTTGTAAACGGCGAGGCCTGAGCATTCGCCGCCAGGCCACGCCCACCACGTGCGCTTTTCCTGCATCATGGTCCATCAACAGGCTTCACCAGGCTGTCAGGCAGTGACCTTGTGACCTCGGTGTTCATCTGATGAATCTCCTGGCAGAAAAGGCCTCATGTAGATCACACGCCTTTAGCCTGTCGCCAATAGGTGGCGCTGCGACGAAATCAGGAAGTGACCCACGGGGACCTTCGGGGCGGGGCCATGATCACATGTACCAAGTATGATGAAGATCTGACCACGTGGAGCCAAGTTATTCACGTCTACAGTTACGCTCAGCGTGCAAGGCCTGGGCAGATGAAAAAGGGCAAAATTTGGGGGCGTGCCACGCCCACATCGTATGGAATATCCCAAAATCCTTCGCAATTTAACGTCGGCCAGCCGTCTAGTGTCCGTTGATGCTACAACGGACTCATTCGGTCAAACCCCCTAGGAGGAGTTCGTCGAGATACGACCCCAACTTCTGGCCCGAAAAAGGCCGGCGCCATCCAAAATGGCCGACTTCCTGTTCGTTTTCCAATATGGGTTCTTGAGACTTTTTGGTCCGTCCTGTCACGATAGACGTCTCCACCAAGTTTCGTGACGATCGGTGAAACTGGTGGCGGGGGCTAATTTTTTTTTAAATTCAAGGTGGCGCTAGAGAGCCAATTTTGGAACATTATATTTGAAACCCATAAAATATCAAATTTTTCGCCAGACCTGATGCGCTCGCCAAATTTGGTGAGTTTTCGGGCATGTTAAGGCCCTCAAAATGGCCCTCAAAGAGGGAGAAGAATAATAATAAAAAGAAACGGAACGATTACAATAGGGCTTTCGCACTGGTCAGTGCTCGAGCCCTAATTAAAACTGCAAGCAGTGATGAGCGGGCTCGAGCACCCCGACGCGGTCGGGGGTACGCGCGGGTCGGGGGTACACGCGGGTCGGGGGCGCGCGCGTGTTCGGACGGGCGCGCGGACGCACCGTACGAAAAACCGCAACGATGGGATAAGCGGTAAGGGAGTTACGGCACTTGCAATTTTCCGCCCGGAGGGGGCGACGCCGGCGGCGAGGCTGGTGCGCGGTCACGTCCCGTCCGGCGCCCCGAACCGCCATAAAAAAATTAACGACGATCGGACCGTGCGGTAGGTACTTGCGGCGGATATACGTTTCCGCCTGTGGGTGGCGCTATACAGTCTATGCGTCCACACGGTAACGGACCGGAGGGTACCCCGAACCACCAGAAAAAATTAGGTGCCGATCCGACCGTGCGGAAGGAAGTTACGGCTGATATACATTTCCACCAGTTGGTGGCGCTATAGCGTATGTACACACACTGTCATAGACCAAAGGGTACCCCGAACCACCAGAAAAAAATTCGGGCAGATCCGACCATGTGGGACGAAGTTACGGCAGATATACATTTCCACCAGTTGGTGGCGCTATAGAGTCTATGTACACACCCAGTCATAGACTGGAGGGTATCCCAAACCACCAGAAAAAATTTGGGGCAGGTCCGACCATGTGGAAGGAAGTTACAGCTGATATACATTGCCACCAATAGGTGGTGCTATACAGTCTATGTACACACAGTATAACAGACCAGAGATTGACCCAACACACCAAAAAAAATTTCAAGACAATCTGACCATGAATCAGGAAGTTATGGCAGATATACATTTCCACCAGTTGGTGGCGCTATAGAGTCCATATACACACACAGTCACAGACTGGAGGGTGACCGAACCCACCCAAAAAAATTTGGAGACGATCCGACCATGTGGAAGGAAGTTACAGGTGATATACATTTCCACCAGTTGGTGGCGCTGTGTTTTGAACATGGGTTCTGGAGCGTTAGGTGCGTCCTGTCATGATAGACGTCTCCACCGAAAATCATAGTGATACGTGCAACGGGTGGCGAGGGATAATGAATTGAAACTTCTAGGTGGCGCTAGTGTGTCAATTTAGATTGGTGTCACATGGGAGCACCACCAGGGCGCTCAGGCCTGGATTCTGACCTTACGTGTAAGATTTCAGCAGCCTGTGACCTTCTGCGGGCAAAATATGAGCCTTCGATGGTCAATGGCGAAGGCTGACCATTCGCCGTGGCCACGCCCACCACATGTGCTTTACACACATCATAGTCCATCAACTGACATCATCAGTCTGTCAGTCAAACTGTGTATTGACTTTGATGTACATTGCTTCAAGGCAAGGCCAGACACCAGGCAGGGCCAGATATCAAAAGTTTGGTGGCGTGCCACGCCCACATCCTATGTCACAGCCCAAAATCCTTCGCAATTTAATGTGGGTCATCCGTCTAGTGTCCGTTGATGCTACCCCGGACTCATTCGGTCAAACCCCCTAGGAGGAGTTTGATACGACCCCTACATCCGCCCCCAAATGGTTGCCGCCACCTAAAATGGCCGACTTCCTGTTGGTTTTTGAACATGGGTTCTTGAGACTTTTTTGTGCGTCCTGTCACGAGTGATGTCTCCTCCGAAAATCATGCCCATACGTGCAACGGGAGGCGAGGGATAATTATTTTAAAACTTGTAGGTGGCGCTAGTGAGTCAATTTGGCTTGGTTTCAAATGGGGGCCCCACCAGGGCCCTCAGGCCTGGAATCTGACCCCCCTTATGAGTTTTCAAGCACATGTGGACATGTGGCACTGTGGACAATTTGGAGTGGCCAATTAACCTAGCATGTTTTTGGAATGGGGGGGGGGGGGGGGTTATTTCTGCCTTGGTCTCTTCTCCGGACGGGGTTTTTCGGGACATCTTCGCTGTCTTCCTGTTGTCGTTTCGTCGCCAGTCTGAGTCTCTGAGTCCCGCATGTTTGTTTATAGGAGAATTGATGAAATAACAGATGAGTGACATCTACTGGTGAAACGCTGGAACAACCATTGCATGAATGGCCATCAATCACGTAAATAATATCATCAGAATCATATGTTTTATTACACATAAAATGACAATATTGCAACATCAACACAATACATAAAATTTAATCTATTAAATATGAAATATCTCACCATTTCGTTCTTTTCCCTCCGCTGCGTCAACTCGTTGGTTGGCCTCTGCCAAGGCTTCTTTGAGTTGGCTGATGGTGTTTTTTTGTTTTTTTAATAGTTCAGCCCTTCTTTGTCTCTCGTCGACCTGTCTGGCAGCGAAACCCAGAAAAGTCTCGGCCAGCACGCAGCTTTTCGAAAATAGGTCCTCGCGGGACACACACTGGTCCTGGGACGAGTACTGTTAAAACAAACATATTATTAACAGTCATTGATAGTAACGCATGGTAACATGCAACACAATGTTTCATATGACAAAATGAAGTGTACATGGAGATCCACATGTACAATATCAAATGTTATTGTTAATATTATTGAACCGTAAAACTATAGAAACAATAAAATATAGTCTAGCTTCAGAATAATAATGATATTGAAAAGTAAAATCACAGAAATACTTACACACATCAGCCGGCATTTGGTTCTCAGAGCTTGCACCTGAGGGTTTGTGGCTCTGGGCGATTTCGCCGGGGAAGAAGAGTTTGCCATTCTAGAAACAAAAAGAGATGCATAATATGTGACGATGTCCACATTTACTTAAACATGAATTGCATTCATGGTCAAAATATGGGGAAAAATAGGAAAGCGCTTACCTTTCAGCTGCGTTCACGGTGATGGACAGAGGTAGGAAAAAATGATCGAATGACCTCTTTTATACGTGATTCTACGACGATGTGATGGGCGTGGAATTCTTGGACAGTTGTGACAGTTGTCATGTATTATTGGATGCTCCACATGTGGGTATGGCACAGCGGCACACTGTTGTATTTGATTCTGGCGTTGTTTGAAGGTTCAAACGATGCATTCATGGCCCTTTGATCATCTGTTGGAATCTCAGAATGAAACACCTGTGCAGGCCGTCCGTTGCAGCAAAGACACCCGACAGTGTATAAATGGACATTTTGTCATACTGTCGAGACAGTTACATCGATATTACTGCTGCGAAGTAAGTATTTGATTATTTTCCTTTCTAATTAATTTATGTCTCAAATGAAGTGCATTTTACACGAATGCACGTAATGTTTGAGCAAATGTGGGTATATAACATGTGATGTATTTCTTTATAGAATGGCACATTTCTCGTCTCCTGCAAGGTTTATCAGCATAGATGACCCCGAGGTGGACTCCATCAGGAGCCAGTGCCAGGTGTTGAGTGTAAGTATTTGTAATTGCAATCGTAAATGTTTGTATTGTATTGACTGTTAACATGATAAAAATAAGAAACAATGTTATTTATATTGCATAACAAGATCGTGGTATTATATAAGAGCCAAATACGATGTCACTTGAATGAAGTGAGCATGTACCATTTTTGCATATGTGTATAAATTGTAGTAATGTATGAATCTTACAAAAATGTTGTTACTAAAACCAATTGCAAACAGTGTACTGTTACACAGTTAAGTATCATGCTCATTTGTTAATGTCTTCAGGTAAAGGTTGTAATAAGCTATTTAAAACACTGTCGTTAATGATAGCGTCTAGTATTGCAAATAATCTAATTTTTATTGTATTTGTGCAGTATTGATGCAGAGATCGCAGTGTGCCCAGGGTTGAATTAAATCAACAATGTGTGGAGGTGAGCCATGACATTATGGCCTATGTGACCAGGGAGATGGAGCAGAAGGAACGGGAGGAACTCGTGAGCAGGAGACAAAGGGCTGAAATTGCCAAATATAAATTTGGTCTCCAACAAGCTCTGCTAAGAGCTGAGGTGGCTGATGCAACGTGTCTTTTTGTTGGAGATGGTGAGAAAGTTCATGCATAAATTTATTGTTTTCAATTTCTGATCTATTAATGTGGATTTGTGTGTATCACTAAAACTTGTGATGTTTTCAATATACAGAAAAAAGAGAATGTGGCACCCAAACCGGAGAAGAGGGGACAAGTGCCTCCCCCTAGATGTAAAGTGTGTATTTTTGTAAATTTTTTCATCGGTGTTTGTAAATTTGTTGGAAGTTATCGAAATAAATTATATATTAGACAATTTCTCTTGTTTTTTTTGCTCATCAACTACTACACAAACCTGCACACATAATATTCCACCTTTTAAAGGGAGACACTGGTGCCCACGTAATTCTGTAGAAATGGAAGTAAACACACACACACACATATATATATACAGTGTAATGGTGTTCCAAAACTACAATTTCAGCAAGTAGAAAATGAGATTATTGTTGAACAAAACAAATATGCAATATTTACTTGATGTCTTTAATGTCATAATGGACTATCAAATATAGAAAATATATAAAAAAGAGTATCTAAAATGTATTTTCTCTTTAATCTACTTCAGTACTTCCTGTCAATATATGAAACAAGAGTGAATGCAGAGTTTCAGCACACCTGAAGATACACAGGTGCGTAGGAAGCAGGTGTAGCCAACAAAGTGTTCAAAAAGAGGTTCCTGCACACTGTGTTGCTCTCATTCATTAGTTTATTTAGGTAATGTTTCAGTCCGTTTGACCTTCATCAGAAATATTAGCTAGACCTAATATGTCTGATGAAGGTAGCCCTAGTATGCTAGACTTAATATGTCTGATGAAGGTAGACCTAGTATGCTAGACCTAATATGTCTGATGAAGGTCCAACGGACCGAAACGTTACCTAACTAAAGTAATGAATGAGAGCCACACAGTGTGCGGGAACCTCTTGTTGTATATAATATATAATATATGAAACAAACCATGAAATTTTTTTTGACAAAAATATAAAATATAATATATCTACTAACAGAGTCTGAGAAATCTCTATTTGAAATATATAACCTCAGGGTACATCAACATGAGCATATGAGTATATGGCTGAAATGGATGCAGCATGTGGCTCAAATGCACAAAGAAGGACATTTTGATGACATTCTGACACTTATGGAAACATCAACACATGAACTTCTACACTTAGGGGGCTGTATGTAAGATTGTGGCTATTGTGGCTGTTGCTGTGTCTGCTCATCACATCTGTGCTTGAATTGTTGCTCTGACATCGCTTTTCCTTGCTGGAAACAAGGACATCAGTTTTGGTGTCCTTTCACCTCCCTTCTGGCACCTTCCTCTCCTGAAAGAGAGATATGAAAGAAGAGACAAAAGAACCAGTGACAACAAAAAGTGAAGTGCATACTTAAGTATAACTGTGAAACATACAGTAGTTGTTTACAGTCCATAATGTGTTTAACACAAAAGATCCAAATACTCACCTGTGAGACATTAAACAAGGTAGGCCACCTGTGCTTCATGTCACTGATGCTCATTTGTATGTCGTATGTTCCTCTATGTGCAAAAGTTCTCCACATCAAGTCCTTAATGACTGGGCTGTCTCTCTTCTTTAATTGGTGATTAGTTGGTTTTGGTTCAGCTCCTGGAGGATAGCGAGGAAGAATACCACTTCACCACTGTTCCATGTTTTAAGGGAGCAAGGACATCTTAAATGAAGACAGGGTACTTACAGCCACATCCATAAATACTGTGCTTGACTTGGTAATGCTTGAGAAGCTCCCCTTCTGAAGTATCCTCCAATGTGCAGCGCCTACATTGCCAGGCCACGGGCCGCCACCTTAAAAAGGAGCATAAACAGTGTTAGGATGGTTTGTTTTTAAAAGGTTTTCATAAATCCAGATCCAGTAGTACTTTCTGGAACACCTCAAGACTGTATTAGAGGGACGTTGGGTACCTCTTAAGATCCTTAAGAGTGCAGAGGATAGTGCTGCCCTCAATCACTATGCCGACATCAACTGACCCATCTTTCCGCAACAGGTAAATCGCCATCACTTCATCTGCCATCTGCTCTTGAATGCTGGTTGATCCATCCCCAGCATCCTGCAGACATTGTAAAGGCAGCTGTTAAATGCTCACGTTAAACGTGCATCTCACAAGACAAGTAGCACCTCCTGTCTTCTAATGTCCACAGCTGCTTTACACCATACAAAAAACAGCTCCATCCTGGTGTGCAGTAAAGATAAATTAACTGTAAATATAAATGTACTGCTGCTGTGCACTTCGAGATTACATTTGGCCAAACCTTGAAAATCATGAAAAGTACAGTAGTATACCAACCTCAAAGTCCTTGAAAAGGGCACTAGCATGTTCAGCAAGATAGTCAATAAGGAATCGGATGACAACGTCCCTTGTCTGCTCACGTTGGATTCCATCTGCCGGACAGAAACATTGAAGCAGTGCTTTGATTCACAGGAAAAACTTAAGTCTCAAACATTTCAATAGAATTTGCATGAGAGGGAAGTTTGTAAGTAGTGATGTCAGCAAAAAAACTAAAACCTAAAAATTTGCCAGGCGCATGAATATAAGTGGATATTGTGGTGCGGTGTGCAAAGGATGTGAGAGATTGAGGCACAGAAAATTAAGGAAGAAAAACCAAAAACTGTTTAAAAGGGGCTGTATGTAAGATTGTGGCTATTGTGGCTGTTGCTGGAGTGAAATAAAAAACAATCTGTATTGCAACTAGCAGCAGGAACGAAGCGGTAGCATCTGTTGTCACAGTGATATCTGGTTCAGGCTTCTGTGGCTTAAGCGGGTAGGATGGACGAGTATTTAGCTTCTTACTATCAGTCACAGTAACTAAAAGCAGAGGTCATGTCACTCAGGTGCTGTGCTGGTTATTGTTTCACTTTCACCGCCCTGACATTGTGTCTGTGCGCTGTGCACCTACAGAAGGCTTGTTGTCACATCTTTATTTCAAATGAATATGTTTTCTTAGTCTCTGATGACAGACATATTTTGCGATATTTTATTTACTTGATGTGCATTTTGTACATACGTACAGCTCCTTTGAGAAAGAATGGAGGAAAGGATGAGTAATAAATAGGAGGGAGAGTCAGAAAAGATAAATGTCAGCTGTATGATGTGAACAGAGAATGGAGAGAAATGTGAATGAGACAGGTGGAATGATGACTATTGCAGGTAAGGTACAAATTTAATAGGTGGAGAATGGTTTTAATACCTGAAGTAGAATGTTCGTCTGTGCTTGAATTGTTGCTCTGACATCGCTTTTCCTTGCTGGAAACAAGGACATCAGTTTTGGTGTCCTTTCACCTCCCTTCTGGCACCTTCCTCTCCTGAAAGAGGGATATGAAAGAAGAGACAAAAGAACCAGTGACAACAAAAAGTGAAGTGCATACTTAAGTATAACTGTGAAACATACAGTAGTTGTTTACAGTCCTTAATGTGTTTAACACAAAAGATCCAAATACTCACCTGTGAGACATTAAACAAGGTAGGCCACCTGTGCTTCATGTCACTGATGCTCATTTGTATGTCGTATGTTCCTCTATGTGCAAAAAATTCTGCACATGAAGTCCTTAATGACTGGGCTGTCTCTCTTCTTTAATTGGTGATTAGTTGGTTTTGGTTCAGCTCCTGGAGGATAGCGAGGAAGAATACCACTTCACCACTGTTCCATGTTTTAAGGGAGCAAGGACATCTTAAATGAAGACAGGGTACTTACAGCCACAACCATAAATACTGTGCTTGACTTGATAATGCTTGAGAAGCTCCCCTTCTGAAGTATCCTCCAATGTGCAGCGCCTACATTGCCAGGCCACGGGCCGCCACCTTAAAAAGGAGCATAAACAGTGTTAGGATGGTTTGTTTTTAAAAGTGCTGTCCAATTTCATGTACATCGTTTTTGGATTGCGTTTTAAATCCACAGTTCTAAAGAAAGAATTATAATGCACATTCATTCATGCATTCATTTTCGATTGCTCATCCTCACAAGGGTCGCGAGGGGTGCTGGAGCCTATCCCAGCTGTCTTCGGGCGTGATGCAGGGTACACCCTGGACTGGTGGCCAGCCAATCCCAGGGCACATATAGACAAACAACCATTACCACTCACATTCATACCTATGGACAATTTGAAGTGGCCAATTAACTTAGCATGTTTTTGGAATGTGGGAGGAAACCGTAGTACCCGGAGAAAACCCACGCATGCACGGGGAGAACATGCAAACTCCACACAGAGATGGCCGAGGGTGGAATTGAACTGGCATCTTTTAGCTGTGAGGTCTGCACGCTAATCACTCGCCTGCCAAAAATGCACATTGACATTAATTATATCTCCAAATATAATTACAGGAAAACATGCAGTAATTCATAATTCGAATTAATATTTCGTATATAAAACCATGAATAAATAATTTTAATGAATACTGTTGCCCATCTCTGTGTGGAGTTTGCATGTTCTCCCCGTGCATGCGTGGGTTTTCTCCGGGTACTCCGGTTTCCTCCCACATTCCAAAAACATGCAAATTTAATTCTAAGTAGACTCCAGCACCCCGCGCGACCTTCGTGGGGGTGAGCGGTAGAAAACGAATGTTGAATACTCTTGTACTATAATTGTAATGAGCTCCGGAAGTACCTTGGCTGTTCCCACAAGAGCTTCCCATCGGAGCATATCGACATCACGTCATGTTACAAAAACAATGTAGAACTAAGCAAAACACGGCGTACACACATAAAGAGAGCGCGGTTAAAAGCTTAACTTTTCCGGTTCGATGGTCCGTTACCTGTTAAAGTATGTTCGCCCAACGAACCATGTTAGCTGAGCAATTTGGTGGCTAGCAAACATAGCTAAAGTTAGCTTACGCACAACAGAATAGCGGTGACATTAAAAAACAACACCCAGCGCATTTGAAGGAAGACGGGGTCGCTATTAGTTTAAAAATTGCAAGTGCTGTACTTACCGATGTGTTCTCGTCCATATAACTTGCCGTGTTTTGATACCTTCGGGCTGTTGTTGTGTTGCCGGAAACTGTACCATAGACCTATCATAACTCCACCCCTTTGGCCGCGAAGGGGGCACGTCATGACGGTCTACGTCACCAAGCTTAAGCTCTGGACTTAAGCATTTATTTATGTAAGCGATTAAATGATTTTCAGAGATTTTACAAAGTTAGTAAACTTTATTATTGTTATATTTAATAAGGCTCTGGGTCATTTTCTGAGTGTAGTATTTTGTACATCATTCTAATCGGTCAGATCCTTTCGACAACCATTTGTTTACGTTTTATTCTGAAGCAGTGCGTTGCGGTGTGTGGAATGCATTGGAACATTTTGCTCTTTATGGAAAAGTGGTTGGCTCTTAAAAGAGCCTTTGTGGTGAATCTACTGCAGATTTGCAGCGATTTCTCGGCGGAAGTTGAGATAGAGCGCCTCATTTCCCCTCTCGTTGAGATGGCAACCGTCGGCAAGCAAGTCGTGGACAGAGACGTTCGAGTGCGGGATGCGCTTCATGCCGCGTTGTCGTAGGAAGCCGCCAAGGACTCGGTTAATCCTTTTCCTCGCATTGTCCAGTCCACGTCCTGTGGGTGCCGTCTGGTAACGCCAGTTCCAACGAGGCAAGATATCCGAAAACATCACCACCGTGCCGGGTAGCAAGTGGATGATGTAGTCGAGATCCGCCATCATTTTAAGGAGAAGCCGGCGGCAATTTTGGCCGCCGAAGCCAAAACTATTGCCACCAAGGTGTATGAGCAGCAACTGTGGAGGTGTCGCTCCCGTTTGCAGCTTCTGGTGTATAAAAGGCACCAGATGTTCCCACCTCCTGCCGCCTTGTCCATGCCAGGTGACTTGGCAAGGGAGGCCGAAATTCGGATCTCGGCGGTGCAGCCTGACGTGTCTTTCCAGCCGGGTCACAATGGAGCTGCCGATGAGCCACAACGTTGTCCTCTGCGTCCCGTTCATCGTTATGCCGATAGTTGCACTTGCAGCTTATTTATACAGTGAGCACGCAATGCCATTGGCTAGTTTTCCCTCCGTTCGTCCACGTAAACATTGTTTGGTTTAATTCAATTTCAAATTACATTCATTCCGCCAATAGCTGATCGATTGATAGGTGAGTGAGGCACGATTGGTCAATTTAAAAAATATTGACCCGCCCAACTTTCACATTACATTCAATCAGACGATCGCTGATAGGTTGTTTGTTTGGTGACTTATGATTGGTCATTTATCCAAAGGCGGAGCCTGACAGGTTGGTTTTGTGAGCTACGATTGGTCAGTTCTTCCACGGTGTGGTGCACGGTGCTATAAATGCTGCTTCGCGTGCCCGCTTCCCCCCCCTTTCTGCTCGACCGAACAGAAAACTTTTCGAGAGAACGCTTTTTGCATTGCCTCAGACAAAGACAAAGACAAAGGACCTAAATTCGACGGAAACTGCAGTTTGCCATTGTGTTGGACTTCATCTGCTGACATAGAGGTGAGTTTTTTTTTAATAGACTTAGTAAACTGAAATATATTCATTTGTAAGAATGAGCGCCATCGCAGGAATGCACGTCCGGTTGGAGCTTAACTCCATTTTGTTTTTTCTTCGGCTTTTTCTCCACATGTGTATAATTTTATGTATTTGTATGTTGTCGTTGGTGTCGCCGCAAGGTAACTGCATGTTTGGGATACACTAACGGTCGGAACTTAACTCAATATAGCTCAAGTTATATTCGGTGGTGCTGCACGTAGGCCGCTTGTTCAGGATACACGAACGGTCGGAGCTTAACGCTGTATAGCGAAAATTATATTCGTTGTTGCCGCACCTTAAACGAGCCGTTAGCGGGCAAATTGGCGGCACTGATGACACAGGCCCCGAAATGGCGGCGTCGTAAATGGCGTCGTTGATGCCACAGGCCCCAAAATGGCGATCGCCCCCCCCCCCGCGCCATCTTATCGCAGCGGGCGGGGAGAAAATAAATTCTCACGGAAGGTTTTCAACTTTTTTACCTGTTTTCTCTGTTTCCAATGATTTTAACCCCCGTCACTCATCTAAACCACTACCGCGTTGCGGAGGAGAAGACGCCCACCTTACGTTTTCTTCATTTTTCTTGTTTGCAATGATTAATCCGTCATTCATCCAAAGGGCCACACCCAAGTGTGCATGTGCCCACTCAAACGCACACAATATGAGGGGGGTGGGGGAAGATGGTGCTCTTGCAGTAAAACACACAGCTGGTGTTTATTTATTTGTTTTCTGCATAATAGTTGTATTTATTGACAAAGTTTGATTTATCATTTTATCTCTGTGTGGAGTTTGCATGTATTCTGTGCGTGTGTGTTTCTCTGTGTACCCCCTCCCCCACTGGCGACTCCAAATTGTCCATATGCATTAATGTGACTGTCAATGGTTGTCTCTGTGACCCATGCTTGGCTGGTGAGCAGTGTGTAGTCCACCTCTTGCCAGCTGGGGTAGGCTCCAGCATGCCCACGACCCTTGTGAGGATAAGCAGCACAGAAAATAAATGGATTTATTCATTCATTTTCTACCGCTGCTGCAGGAGCCTATCCCAGTTGTATTCAGGCGAGAGGCAGGTACATCCTGGTTGTCAACCAATCACAGGGCACATAGAGACAACCATTTATACTCACTTTCATTTGACCCCCACCCCACACACACACTCCATATTGTCTGTGGCCATGAATGTGACTTTGAATGGTTGTCTGTGTGCCCTGTGTTTTGCTGGTGACCAGGATGTAGTCCACCTCTCGCCTGAATATAGCTGTTGGTAGGCTCCAGCATGCCCGCGACCCTTGTGAGGATAGGCAGTACGTAAAATGTATGGATATGTTCATTCATTTTCTGCTGCTGGAGTCTATCCCAGTTGTATTCGGGCGAGAGGAGGGGTACATCCTGGTTGTCAGCCAATCACAGGGCACGTATAGACAACCATTCACACCCACTTTCTTGCCTATGGACAATATGGCATCGCAAAAAAAAATCCCACGCACACACGGGGTAACCAGAGAGCATGGAAAAGAGCATTTAGAAGCTTAAGTACATGGCGTGTGAACTGACATTGATTTCATTGTTTTCTTTTAGATGCCACGAAAGAAGGGTTTCCGTATGCGACGCACACCCAGGGCTGCCCAAGCTGTTGACTGTGCAGTTGCAACAAAAGGTAGGGAAGAAGTATCTTCACTGTCACCAGTGGAGGTACCAACAGGTGGGTTACAAAAGGTGGTCAAAGGGTCATTTCATCAAGGCAATACAAGGTTTAAGTATGCAGGAACACAGTGTATGGCGATTGCCTTTTGTGCCACTGCTTTACACAGTATTAAAAATGTCTTGTTGTGGGATACTGCTGATCTTGACATGGCTGTTGTTGAAGGCGATCAGTTGTATACTACACTAAGGGAACGTCACGTAATTCGTGACACATCCCACTTTTTTCAGTCCATGGTTCCACTTGTAAGCCCGTTCAAATATCTAAAAAGGAAAAGGGCCCTGGACAAAAAATGTAAATATGTCGCTGACATGTGCATAAGGGAGACAAAGAAACTAATGACTATGAAGAATTGCAGAGAACAAGCAGTCTTTAGGCAGAGAAAGAAGATGAGTGTTGAAAAATATAGAAATTATGTCATTCATAAAAATAGAGTTAAAACATCTAGCATCTATAAGTATAGAAATGACAGCTTGCATCGGGACAGGGTCAAGATGCAGAGCATAAAAAAATATAAAATGGATACAAGGCACCGGGCCAGTGTCAAACTAGCCAGTATGAAGAAATATCTCAGTAATGTAGAACACAAAATGCGTGTCATTGCAGATGTCAAGGCACGAAGGCATGCTGCAAAGTTGCCAGAGGAAGAATTTGATGTTGTTGTTGAGCAGATTTTATAGAACGTGAAGAATGGGCCCCAATTTGTCTGCTGTGTGTGCCATAGGTTGATGTTTAAACATCAGGTCCTGCAGTGTCACAGAGAGCATTACAGCAGAAGTAGTGCAAGTGCTTCTCTTGTGAACACGTGCATTAATGAGGAGTATTTGCACCAATGTAATGCAGAGTGCACAGTACCATGTGTCTTGGTGGAGTCTGGTAGAGGGCAGCTGTGGATTTGCTACACTTGCCATTACAAGATTAGCAAAGGGGAATTCCCACCTGAATGTGTGGCAAATAATTTGAGAGTGGACCCGATTCCTCCTGAGCTGGATTGTCTGAACAGTTTAGAGCAGCATTTAATTGCACTAAATATCCCCTTCATGAAAATGCTAGCATTGCCCAAAGGGGGGCAAAATGGTGTCCATGGGCCTGTGACTTGTGTTCCGGCCAATGTTGTTGAAACGACAAATTTGTTGCCACGGTCCAATATGGAAGGCTCTATGCTCCGTGTCAAGCTCAAAAGGAAGCTGACTTACAAAGGACACTATGAGTACCATTTTGTGGACAGCATGCACATTCGTGAAGCCTTAAGGTATTTAAAAGAGTCAAATGTGCATTATGAAGATATCGAGTACAACGAGGAGTGGGTCAATGACTTTTGTAGGGAACCTGATGCCTCTCAGGTGGAGGACAGTGGTCCTGCTGTAGATGTCACACCACCTCTAGATGCAGAAGATGAACTTCTCCATGATAGACAGCAACACTGCATGTTTCAGGACACTTGTTTAATGCCAGTTGACATTGGTCAGGAAGCGCTAGATCAGTATTACGACAATATATTGAATGTGGCTCCGGCAGAAGGCAATAATCCTGTGAGGTTGCTTTCTGACCATTCGAATGAAGCTAGATGTTTCCCTGTGTTGTTTCCACATGGTCGTTTCACGTTTCATGATACTCGAAAATATAGGCTGACGGCGTCGCGATATTTCAATAATCGTATCATGCATGCTGATAAGCGGTTTGGGCAGAATGTGGAATACATATTCTATGCTCAGTACTTGTGTGAACTTGTGCAGGTGGTGTCGAGCATTTCCATTGCTTTATGCAAAGGAATTGCTGGTTTGGTGGCAAAAATGGCCAAGGATTTGTTGACCAACGATGAGTCGTTAAAGACATTGTTGGAATGTGACCAGGGCTATCGTTTTCTGAAGCCCATCAGAGGCACTCCAGCCTTTTGGCAGAGTACACAGCGCAATATTTTGGCTTGTGTGCGTCAACTTGGTGTTCCCACGTGGTTTTGCTCTTTTTCATCTGCTGATTTACGGTGGAAAAACATGTTGGACTGCATTTTGAGAGAAGAAGAACGCAAACGGCTGCAGAGTTGGAGTGGGCTGACAGGTGTGATATGTTGCGACGGAATCCTGTGACTGCTGCACGGATGTTTGATTTCTGGTGGCATGTCTTGGTGATAATGTCTTCGAGCCAACCGATTGGCAAAGTTGTAGACTATTTTTACCGGGTGGAATTTCAGCAGCGTGGTTCCCCGCATGTACATTGTTTGTTCTGGGTAGAGAATGCCCCACGGATTGACGTTAACTCGGATGAAGAAGTCGCAAATTTTATTGATAGATATGTTACTTGTGAATTGCAGACACAGGATGAAGGATTGACAGAGACAACAGTGTCTTCTGTGCAGCAGCATTCTAAGCGACATTCTAAAACATGCAAAAAGAAAAACACCGTGTGCCGTTTCGGTTTTCCCAAACCCGTGTCAGGACGAACATTTATTAGCCATCAGTTTGACGGACAGGGACAAAAAACATGTACTTGTCAGGATAGCCAATCAACCGGTGTTAAACATGCACATGTCCAAAAGCATCCCAAAATGCCGCAAACATGAAAGCAGAAGACGCGTCCGCAATTGTGACATCCATTAAAAAAGCGCTTGCTGACGAGAACCACGCGTATCAAAGTGTGGAACATTTGTTCCATAGTCTCGGTATAACACAAAATACTTTTGAGTCCGCACATCGCCGCTTGGGTCGTCGTACGGAAGTGCTAATGAAGTGTCAAATCAATGAGATTGAATGAGCAAACCTCTGCTGAAATGCTGGAATGCTAATATGGACATCCAGTATGTCGTTGATGCGTATGCGTGCGTGGTTTATATAATCTCATATATTTCCAAAGCTGAGAGGGAGATTGGATTGCTGCTGAGTAATGCCCAGAAAGAAGCATCCAAACAGGCAAACGTCAGTGCCAAAGAGGCCTTAAAAAGTCTTGGCAGTGTGTACTTGCACAATAGAGACGTGTGTGCACAAGAGGCCGTTTACCGGGTGACAAATATGCATCTTAAAGAATGCTCGCGCAAAGTAGTTTTTGTTCCAACAGGGGACAATGTGGTCAAAATGAGTTTGCCTTTGAGTGTTTTGCGACAAAAAGCTTCATCAGCCGAATTAACAACGGAAGACATGTGGATGACCAGCATTTTCGACCGTTATAAAAACAGACCAAACGACGACACGTTCAATGACATGTGCTTGGCACAATTGGCTTCCGAATACCGCATCATCAGCAAAAACCAAAGGTCGGCATCCAAAATTGAACCTAAAAACAACTACGGACATGTGACAAAACGTACACGGACCAAACCTGCCGTAGTACGCTCTGCGCGCTTTTCAGAAACCAAAAACCCAGAGTTGTATTATCGTAGCCTTTTGCAGTTGTATCTGCCATGCCGGGTGGATTTGCAGTTAAGACCTGCCAACTGCCCAACATTTGAAGAGTTTTATGACAATGGTGCGGTCCGATTAGATGATGGGTAGATGCATTCTGTTGGATCCATAGTGGAAACAAATAAACAACATTTCGACAACGACGGGGATGAACTGGACAGCATCCAAAGATCTATTGATCACAGCGGTATTGCTGAGGATGCGTGGTGTCTGCTTTGTCCAGAACAAGAGTTGGAAAGGCTACAGTGCGAAGAAGAACGTCGGAAAAAAACAGCAGTTGGTCGAAGAAGAGGCAGAAGTAATACCTGACTTGGCAAATGAAAACAGAACCGCTCTAAACTTACAAAAGCAAAAGTCAATGAGTCGAAATGATGGCTTGGCATTGATCCGCTCCCTAAATAACACTCAAATGGACATTTTTTTACAAAATTAGACAGTGGTGCCTTGATAAAGTAGGTGGGAGAAAACCCGAGCCTTTACACTTATTCATCACAGGTGGTGCCGGGACAGGAAAAAGCCACCTAATTAAAGCCATCCAATATGAGGCTACCAGGTTGTTGTCAACAATGTGTCGGCAACCGGACAATATTTCTGTCTGTCTGACTGCACCAACAGGGATTGCTGCTTACAATTTGAATGCCACAACCATCCACAGCACCTTGAGCATTGGCAAGGATACCCGTTTGCCTTACACACCACTGGGTGAGGAAACGGTGAATTCCTTGCGTGCCAAGTTCGCGGACCTCCAAATTTTGATAATCGATGAAATATCAATTGTTGATCACAAGTTGTTGACATACATTCATGGTGGTAGGTTGCGACAAATTAAGCAAACTGGTGACTATGCTGCATTTGTCAACGTCAGCATCATCGCCGTCGGTGATTTCTACCAGTTACCGCCAGTCAAAGGAAAGCCTCTCTATGTCAAAGACGCCACTTTCAACTTGTGGACAAAGCTTTTCCGTGTGGTCGAACTGACAATGATAGTCCGTCAAAAAGATAATCAATTTGCAGCATTGCTAAATAGACTCCGCAAACATCCGAAAGGCGCGGCGTTGTTGGAAACAGACATAGAACTTCTGAAACAGCGCGAAACGGGTGAGGTCAGCTCCGCGTTACATGTGTTTCCAACCAATCAACAAGTAAACGAGTACAACCTAAAATCAGCTTTTCAGGATCTGTACACAATAATAAAAGCTCAGGATTACAGCCAAAACAAAAAATCCGGTAAATTAGAAAAAAAAAGTTGGGCACCACAGCAAAGTTTACAACACGTGTTTAGAGGAAACTCTGGACATCGCTAAAGATGCTCGTGTAATGCTTTGCAAACACATTGATATTGAGGACGGCTTAGTTAACAGGGTTTGTGGCACCGTCTCTGACATTCTTTTCCAGCAGGATGACACATTTCACAGTAGGATCTATGTAAAATTTGATGATGCCCAAGTAGGTAAACAAAGGCACGCACAAACTACTAATGAGTCCGTCACGCTAAAAGACAGTACATTTATTCTGCCAAAGGAAGAAAAGGTAACTAAAAGTGGTGGCATGCGTCACCAGTTCCCTCTGAAGCTCGCTTGGGCTTGCACGGTGCATAAAGTCCAGGGTGTTACCGTGAGCAATGCAGTTGTGTGTCTGGACAGGGTGTTCTCCGCAGGGCAGGCATATGTAGCCTTGAGTCGGGTCACAGGTTTAACTGGTTTGATTATTCAGGACTTTGATGCAGCAAAAATATACTGTAATGATGCCATTAAGGATGCTGTAGGAAGGATGTCACCATTTTTGAGCAAAAATGTACCACCACAACATGTGCAACCACAATTCACGATTTATTTGATGAATGTCCAAAATTTGACAAAACATGCGTCAGATTTGGCAGCATGTACACAGCACCTGCAGCCTAACTGCATCGCTGTGACAGAAACGTGGCTGCCGACGGCATGTACACCCAGCAGTGTAACCATTCCTGGGTACCATTTCCATAGCCAACCACGATGTTTGTCTTACTCCAGCAGTAACCCTGCTTTGGTAGAATTACAAGGGCAACAGCATGGCGGAGTTGGCATGTACATTGCAGACCACCTGCACTGTAGTGTTGTCTCCGCCCCAAACTTCAACTTGGAAGTTTTACTGGTGAACTGCTCCGCACCCAGTGTGTTAATAGCAGTTGTGTATCGACCACCCTCCTATCCAATGGCGTTGTTTCAAGGTCACCTTGGCACGCTGCTGGATTGGTTGCACCAGAAGTACACCAGCGTTGTCGTACTGGGAGATTTTAATGAAAATTTGTTAAAATCTTCCACTATCAGCACATGGCTAGGAAAGGGTTCTGCCAGTCAGTCAAACATCCAACCACAGAAAAGGGTACACTAATTGACCATGTTTATGTCAAAACATCACACTTTGATGTAGAATCGGTTGTGATGCCCACTTATTTCAGTAACCATGAAGGGATTTTGTGCTCTTTTAAACACCAAATTTAAAATGCACACACACACTCCACTTCAGCATCTTATAGTGTGTAAAATAGGTTCAGGTTCGACCAGTGGACAATTTACAATCCACGAGTTTACTTGCCCACGAGAACGGTGGATTGTATTTGTCAATCACTGAATAAAAGTGAAACCACTGGCCAAAATTAAGATCCCAGTTTCTGTTTAGGATGGTAACTATTTTCCTTATTTGTCAAACCAGAAAATTAACATTGTACATATTGTAAACATGTACATTTTGTGAACATGTACATATTGTAAACATGTACATATTGTTAATATGTAAATATTGTAACCTCTGCATATATTTTAAATAGTATATATGTATATGTATATATACATATTCCATATGTATATATATGTATATATGTAAATAGTACCTGATGAAATGATCCCAGCGCTGCCTCACTCACCTGTCCTCTTGTCTTGATAGTTACCGCATGTCTGCCTTAAAATTAAATACTAAAGGGATTCAAACCTTTTTGAACACAAAGAGTTGATATTTTTCTAACCAGATTGTATTAGTCAATCACTGGCGCAAAATTCAACCACTGCCCAAAATTAAGATTCAAAGGGATTAAAACTATGGACTTTTCTGAACACATAGTTGGTATTTTTCTTACCAGTGGACAATTTACAATCCACGAGTTTACTCAACCACAAGAACGGTGGATTGTGTTTGTCAATCACTGATGAAAAAATACGTTTTTTCAGACACGGTAATGAAGACAATGAGGGCAATGTAAATATGTAAAAATGTAAATAATGTAAATATGTGAATACTGTGAATGTATATTGTGACTAACCTCTGCTCTTGTCTTTCTAGTTGCCGCCTGTCTTCAGTTCCACGCACATCATCTTTATATTAACATAGTAGCAGTAGAAGTGCGTGCGTATATTAGTTAACATAGTAGCAGTAGAATAGCATAGAAGTAAAACTAATCCCATAAGTGCATCATACCAACTATTATAATAGCAATGTAGTCGTTTGCATGCATGTGAGGTTTCATCAACAGGACAAGACCCCTCTGACGGTGTGAGTGTCCTCTGACAACTGCTGCATGTGGTAAGATATGGAGCTGTTTTCACTTTTCATTTTGGTCAAATTCTGTTCATGTGTGAAACACTTGACTTTTTTGCCACTTGACATTATACTCATGTGATTTCTCCCGATACGTAAACCGAGCTCCAGACCACAAGTTAAACTTTGCTTAGTAAATAAAATACATCTTGAAATGTTGCCAGTCACATAAAACATTTTCTTTTTGAGCAAGTAGCTTTAATTAGCTGGACGTTGGAAACACCTCCACCATGCTAAATGGGACACAGAATCTTACATGAGTTTATGTTCTGCAGGGGAAAAATGTTAACCTGTTAACCAAAATGTATGGGGGCCTTGTGCTTGTGCTACTAAAATTATACATAAAATGCCATGGTACTTGTAGTAAAAAAAACCTTCCTCATGCTGTCTTCGTTGACCTTTTTATATGATCATAGCAAGTTTACTAACGCATTTGTTTCACGCTTTGTCTGACCTGTAGTGAATGCTGGCTGCTTCCAGAGGAGGTCCCACCGTTGCACCTTGACATCCACCCATTGCTGACTGGAAAGGATACTGGTGATTCCGGGAACTGGTCATCATGGGACTGCAACTACTGATCCTTTCCTCCACCCATTCTTAACCCTCTGTCCTTTCTTCACCACTGTCTACCTACCATCTCTCCGTCATCCCTCTCAACCCAACCGGTCGAGACAGAAGGCCGCCCCATAGAGCCTGGGTTCTGTCCAAGGTTTCTCAAAGAGTTTTTCCTTGCCTCCGTTGCCAAGTGCTTGTTTGTGTGGGGTTCAGTTGGTTCCCTCTCTCGAGCCTGTGATTCTAGAAAACTTCCATATGATGATTTGTATTGGCACTATATGAAATAAATTGGCTTGACATAACTGATTTTGTCATATCTGCATGTTTAGTACATAACCCCACACGTGTTCATTCATAGTTTAGAGAATCTACAATGTCAACTCAGTCTCTGCTGCTATCCTGCAAAAGACTCCACCCACTTTGACCCTGGGTGGACCACAGAGATGCTTCACAGACCAAGGACCCAACCAGCAATCGTGATCGAGTCCACCATCATGGCACACAGGCTGCCCGCTAACCAACATTCGTAATCCAGTCCACCAGCACAGCATACTGGCTGCCCACTGATAAATTAGTGAAAATAGAAATGATACAAAATGCAATAATTTGTATATTCCAAAGCTTTCTGGCTACTTCGATATGTGTCACCTCCCCAAATAAAAGTAAGTAACCGTAAGATAAATTGTAGGATCACACTTGCTCCAACCCACTAACAACTGTTGTCTTGAGGAAAAAACACCTTATTGCCACTTTAATCCCCACTAATTTAATAAATAGGTGGACACCACTCCTTAAGGGGATTGGTTTTTACTGTACATGTAAGTTACATACTTCTCTCATGCACACACCAACAATTATGAAAAATGTCATGTCCAATTTATTAACTACATATAGTATCCAGACCTCTTTGATGCAAATGTGCGCTGTTAAAGTAATTATTAAAAAATTACATTTGTGTGTATTTATACTTGCAATGTAAAATTGATGTTGATGAAAAATTGACTGTAAATGGTTGTCTATATGTGCCCTGCCATGGGCTGGGACCAGTCCAGGATGTACCCCACCTCTCATCGAAATATAGCTGGGATATAGATTTGTCCATAATTGACTGTGTCGCAGGGTGTTATGACATATATTGACAACTCTGCTTCACCGTCGCCGCGTCAGGGCCGGACGCCGCCTGCTTCACCGTCGCCGCGTCAGGGCCGGACGCCGCCTGCTTCTAGACTTTCTGCCGGAGCCCAGGTTCTACACCCAGGGCGCCCCCCTGAGGATGCCTACCTCGCGCTTGGTCAAGGGGGCCCGCCGGAGGGTGTTTACCACGACTGCCGACCCAACCATTCCCTCCATCACTTGGAGGGGTCTTGCTGGCCTGCCGCCCCGGCCGACTCCCTGAGGGGTCCGTCGGCGACCCACCTCCGGTCCCCCACCACCCATCGCTCTGACTTTGAACTGTTTCGGACGTCTGGGATCCGTCCTTGAGGGGGTGTACTGTCACGCTCTGTGTGGGTTTGCACGTGACATGTTGAGTTTGGGTTACCTTCTTGGGCTTTGGTTTCCGTTTTGGACACTTATTTTGTATTGGACTTCCTGTTTTGCCTCGTCTGCCTTCGTTGCCATGGCCACCCACACCTGTCCCTAATTTGTCCTCTATTTAGTTCAGGTGTGCACTTCTGCCTTTGTGGGATCATTGTTAGTTTGTCCGTCAGCTAGTTGAGTTGTGTTTTCTTCTGCTGCTATTATAGCTAAAATAAATATTATTTTACCTCCATTTGGTCCTGCTCTCTGCATCCTGGGGTCGCACCGCAACACAGACCGTGACACTGCCCAGATATTTATCCCGTATTTAGCTGGTTTGGAAGGCATGTATTGCCTAAATGGGCAGCGACCTCTGAATGCCACCAGCCTTTCATCCACTGTGATATTAGGGCCTGGATTACAGAGAAGTGGAAGCTGCTCTACCCACTTGTCCCCGACTGTCCTAATACCTGCCAGCTTGTCTCTCTCCTGTCTCCCAGCCAATGTTTCTTGATTATCAAATTGGATCACTCTGGAGAAAATGTGAAAAGTCTCCAGAGACATTGTGGCTCGAAATATAGTAGCTCTCTCTGCTTGTCGCTGCATCCCACAGACTTGCTGTCAATTCATCCTTTGACTCATCGACCCCAGCCAGGATGAGGAGCCCTAAATATGCATCTAAATGGGTTTTGTCCAACTCTTTCCACTTCTCCCCAAAAACATGCCTCATTTCTAGATTAGTCATTTCCAGAATGATTTTCTGTATTGAATTAGGCATGACCAGCTCAAAAGCTGACTTGATTTCAGTCACAGGTCCATTATCCACAACTGAAATGATTTGGCAGCAAATGACTGTAAGATTGTACAACACAGCTGAGCACTTTGAGAAGAAGATTAATAGAGGTCTTGTTCTAGTAAGAAGGGTTTGTTTTACCCAACTGGTTGTTGCAACCGCAACCCTGCTCAAGGTTCAACGTGACATTGTGACATACAAAACAGGAACTCCAGGTCGGGAAATCGAACCCATGTCCTCCATGTGACAGGCAGAGATACTGTCCACTAAGGGTCGACCGATACATTGGCCGGCCAATATATCGGGCCGGCATTTTTGTTCTTTACGTGAATTCGTATTGGCCGATATGCGCGTGGGTTCGCCGATGTATTTTTCCGCGGCATGATTCACAGACAGACATCCACCGGGCAGCTTTGTGTTGCCGGAGGACCCTGCAACACACCAGTCGTGGTAACCCTCCCCACTGCAAGAGTGGTGAATCACGACAACGGTAAGTCTTCAACTTTTATTAGCCTTTAACAGTTAAACTTAGTTTAAATATGAAACATGAACGCCAAGTGCATGCAATATACGTGCTTGAAAATATAGTTTAGTTTGTGGGTGTGAAAACCAGGAATGCTGCTGAATGCTTCATCTTTAAAAGTGCCTACCGTTGGAATTGGGGAGCTGTTGATGTAGTTGGAGGCTAATATGTACAGCTGTTACCAACACCGCTTTAATGGCAACCTTGGCAATTCAGTCCCATGGTGTTTGTAAGAGTTTCATTCAGCCAACGCCGGGCTGGGGTTAAATGCGTGTCGTGTTATGTGTGTGCGCTCTCTCCGAACAGGCGTGCGCACACACACACACACACACACACACAGAATGAATTGGAGCAGCGGTGTCTGCTATCAGAAGTCTTTAGTGTGCGCAACACAAACTTTAATGATGAGAGAAATGTTTTTTTATCGTACTAAATTGTGTCAGTGTGATGTGTTTTTGTGTGTGGAGGTGGGGGGGGGGGTCTCACTGTGGAGGAGCAGTCATCACATAATAATAATAATTTAAAGTTTTGGTTGTGCGTGTGGGCAGGTAGAGGGGATTATTTGGCATTGAGCAGTCTGATGGCCAGGGGGAAGTAGCTGTCTCTAAACCTGGTTGTTCTGTTCAGAGCCTTCTCCCTGACGCCAGGCGAGAAAACAGTCCATGCTGGGGGTGTGTGGGGTCAGAGTAGATCCGATGGGCTCTTGATACGCAGCGGCTGTTTGCTATGTCCTTAATGGGGGGGAGCGGGGTCCCAATGATCTTCTCCGCTGTCCTCACCACTCTCTGCAGTAACATCCAGTCCGAGGCCTTGCAGCTCCCAGACCAGACGGAGATGCAGCTGGTCAGCAGGCTCTCGATGGTCCCTCTGTAGAAAGTGGTCAGGATAGGAGGGGAGAGGGAGGCTCTTCTCATCCGCCGCAGGAAGTGCAGTCGCTGCTGTGCCTTCTTTGCCAGAGAGGAGGCGTGAAGTGACCAGCCGAGGTTGTCCGTGATGTGCACCCCCAAGTACTTGGTTGTGCTCACAACTTCTACAGCTGTGTCGTTGATGCAGAGTGGAGTGTGGCTGGGCCTGGAACTCCTGAAGTCGACGATGATCTATTTTGTTTTGTCAACATTCAGGATCAGGTTGTTGCCTTGCACCAATCCACAAGGTATTTCACTTCCTCCCTGTAAGCCAGTTCGTTGTTGTTCTGAATGAGGCCCACAACTGTTGTGTCGTCCGCGTACTTCAGGATATGGTTGCTGCTGTATCTGGGGCGACAGTCATGGGTCATTAGGGTAAACAACAGGGGGCTGAGAACACATCCCTGAGGTGAGCCTGTGTTCAGGGAGATGACACTGGATGTGTTGTTGCCCACTCTGACATACTGGGTTCTATTTGTGAGGAAGTCAAGCAGCCAGTTGCACAGGGAGGTCTTGAGGCCCAGCGGCTCCAACTTGCATACCAGGTCCTGGGGGATGATCGTGTTGAATGCTGAGCTGAAGTCCAGGAACAGCATCCGTGCGTGGGTGTTTCTCCTCTCCAGGTGCTCCAGGCTCAGGTGGAGAGCAGTGGAGATGGCGTCCTCAGTGGAGCGGATGGGCTGGTATGCGAATTGGAATGGGTCGAGTGATGGGGTGAGTTTGGAGGTGATATGGTCCTTAACCACCCTCTCGAAGCATTTCATGATGGTGGATGTAAGTGCAAGGGGCCGAAAGTCATTTAGACATGTGATGGAGGATTTCTTGGGCACCGGAATTATTGTGGCAGACTTGAAACACGGGGGGAGGACAGCCTGGGCCAGTGAGGTGTTGAAGATGTCTGCACATTCCTTGATCACTGTTGGAATAAAGCTGTATATATCATGTAATCACATTCAATAAGCTTGCTTCATATTATCCAAGTTACTATTACATGCACATAGATCACACGTTTGCATAACTCATCACATTCCTTTAGACACTCAATAACAGGATGTCTCCTTGAGACATTCTGCTTTCTCAAAATATGCTTGATGTCTCCTTGAGACATTCAATAACAGAATGTCTCCTTGAACTATCTGTCTCTGCTTTCTATGTTGAAACCAGTCTCAACCATGTGAACTGTTCCCCCTCCCTTAGACGATTGAGACCTATGTAATAGGGCACACCTAAACTCTAATTAATAAAAAGAAGGAGAGCAGAGACTTTTTTCAGAGTAGGTTGGATGAATGTTACTGAACAGTCTCTGATCACTCTCCTTGCAAGCCTATATCTCACGTCTTTGTGTCTTCTTTCACAGTTGGTGATAATGTTTTGGGTTTAACCCTAACAATCACCCGTCCTGGAATGGCGTCAGGGCCTGCAGCTTTCTGAACGATGACCTCCCTCAGGACTCTCCACACTGCAGTGGTATCCAACTTGACTGTTCATCGGG